>NC_084482.1:185480661-185784740 GCF_030035675.1 Rhineura floridana
AGGCTACTAGCCATGATGGCTGTGTTCTGCCCCCACATTTGGAGGCAATTTGCTTCTGAATACCAGCTGCTAGAGGAGGGGAAGAGTGCTCTTGCGGTCAGGTCCTGCTTGTGGGTTTCCCACACACATCTGTTTAGTCACTGTGAGAATAGGATGCTGGAGTAGGGTTGCCAAGTCAGAAACATCCCAAACCCTGAAATTTCAAGGGCGGGCCCTAGTGATGTCAGGGGGGTGGGCCCTAGTGATGTCACGGGGTGGGCCCTAGTGATGTCATTAAGCATGATACAGTTAAACCAAAAACATTTCTCTGATTGAAAATTAAGATAGAAATCTTAGCTAAAAGATGGAGCCTGGGTAGGGAACATTCAATCTAGCCTACTTGCTTTCGGCAAGAAGGGTTTACGTGCCCTCAGGCCAGGCCAGTCACTGTCATGTTTTGTTGGATGAGTTTCAGTTCGTTCAGCTCGAGGACGTGGACAAGGTGCTTGGACAGGTTCGTGCGACCACTTCGGTACTGGATCCTTGCCCCTCTTGGCTAATTAAAACTAGCAAGGAAGGAACAGTTGGCTGGGCCAAGGAAGTGATTAATGCCTCTTTACGAGAGGGAGTGGTCCCTGGCTGTCTGAAAGAGGCGGCAGTGAGACCACTCCTGAAAAAACCTTCCTTGGACCCAGAGGATGTCAGCAGCTACAGACCAGTAGCCAATGTTCCGTTCCTGGGCAAGATCCTGGAACGTGTGGTTGCTGACCAGCTCCAGGCGCTATTGGATGAAACCGATTATCTAGATCCATTTCAATCGGGGTTCAGGCCTGGTTTTGGCACTGAGACTGCCTTGGTCGCCCTGTTTGATGACCTATGTCGGGAGAGAGACAGAGGGAGTGTAACTCTGTTGATTCTCCTTGACCTCTCAGCGGCTTTTGATACCATTGACCATGGTATCCTTCTGGAGAGGCTTGCGGAATTGGGAGTTGGAGGCACTGCTTGGCAGTGGTTCCGCTCCTACTTAGCGGGTCGTCTCCAGAAGATAGTGCTTGGGGAACATTGCTCTACACCGTGGGTTCTCCAATGTGGGGTCCCGCAGGGTTCGGTTCTGTCTCCCATGCTTTTTAACATTTATATGAAGCCGCTGGGGGCGGTCATCAGGAGTTTTGGAGTGCGTTGTCATCAGTATGCTGATGACACGCAGCTCTACTTCTCCTTTACATCTTCTTCAGGTGAGGCAGTCGACGTGCTGAACCGTTGCCTGGCCGCGACAATGGACTGGATGAGAACTAACAAACTGAGACTCAATCCTGACAAGACTGAGATGCTGTTGGTGGATGGTTTCTCTGATCGGATGGTGGATATATACCCTGTCCTGGATGGGGTTACACTCCCCCTAAAGGAACAGGTGCGTAGTCTGGGAGTCATCTTAGACTCTTCCCTCACACTTGAGGCTCATGTAGCCTCGGTGGCCCGGAATGCGTTCTACCAACTTCGGTTGGTAGCCCAGCTACGTCCCTATCTGAGTAAGGAGGACCTCTCATCAGTGGTACATGCTATGGTAACCTCGTGTCTGGACTACTGCAATGCGCTTTACGTAGGGCTACCTTTGAAGACGATTCGGAAGCTACAGCTAGTGCAAAATGCGGTGGCCAGACTGCTACCAAGAACAGACTGCTACCAAGAACGGTCTGAGCATATAACACCTGTGCTAGCCCATTTGCACTGGCTTCCAATATGCTTCCGGGCCAGATTCAAAGTGTTGGTACTTACCTATAAAGCCTTATACGGCGCGGGACCACGATATCTGTCGGAACGCCTCTCCCGATATGAACCGGCCCGTACACTACGGTCTACTACGAAGGCCCTCCTCCGGGTTCCGACTCATAGGGAAGCCCGGAGAGCGGTGACAAGATCTAGGGCCTTCTCAGTGGTGGCCCCCGAACTATGGAATTGTGTCCCCGAGGAGGTGCGCCTGGCGCCGACACTATCATCTTTTCAGCGCCAGGTTAAAACCTTTCTCTTCTCTGAGGCATTTTAATTCCTGTTAATTGTAAATTATTATATTTTGATTTTAGACTGTACAGTTTTGTGTACAGTTTTGTGTTATTTTTATTGTATTTTTAATGTTCACCGCCCAGAGAGCTGTTGCTAGTCGGGCGGTATATAAGCTTAAATAAATAAATAAATAAATAAATAAGGCCACTGTAGGAAGAAAGGAGCCTAGTGTTGTGGAGATGTTAGATAGAAGCACTAGGGGGTAAAGATGGATGCCCCTGAAGGCTGCAATTCTGAACACACTTCTTAAGGGACTAAGCCCCATAGAACTCAACAGGAGTTACTTCTGAGTAGATATAGTTTGGATTCTGCTGTTGGTAAAGCTTGACTTGGGATCCTTTGCAAAGACATCCATATCGAAACAGAGTTGGCAACCACCTGCGTGGAATGCCCTGCCCCTATCTTTTAACGTGGCTGCTCCAACCTTCTTTACAGATTTGACCCTTCATTTAAGAAAGAGGTCTGAGAAATGAGTAAGAGTAAGATGATTCTCTCCCCCTCTAAGATGCATACCTTAACGTGGTGAGGGGTTTGAGAGTGTTGAAGAAGCTGAGAGCAATGCCATCACGAGTCTAGACCAAGAGGCTAGACTCCTAGCAGGGGCACCCAAGGCAGAATGGTCAAAGCTGAGACACCAGACTAAAATGCATCCAAACTCAGAGGAAGACAATGCTAAACCACCTCTGAATATCTCTTACCACAAAAACCCTAGGAACAGAGTATCCAAAATGCAAGAGTGAAATAGTGCTGGAAGATGAGACCCCTAGGTCAGAAGGCACTCACTGAGCTATTGGGGAAGAACAAAGGACAAGTACAAGTAGTGCTGAGACTAATGATGCAGCTGGGTCAAAGCCAAAAGGAAGCCCAGAGGCTGATGCGCACAGATGCGAAAGGAGAGTCCAGAGATGTACGCCGCACACAGTAGGAACATGGAATATGAGAAACATGAACCAGGGAAAGTTAGAAAATGTCAAGCAAGAAATGGAACGTATCAACATTACAATACTTGGTGTAAGTGAATTAAATGGACTGCAATGGGAGATTTTCAATCAGGCAACTACAAAATATTTTATGCAGGAAATGAGAAATTAAGAAGAAATGGGGTGGCTTAATAGTGAGAAGTGATGTAGCAAAAGCAATTAGGAGCTATAATGCAAGATCTGAGCGAGTGATATCAATGAGATTAAATGGGAAACCTATTAACATAACCATCATCCAAGTCTATGCTCCAACGGCAAACGCATTGGAGAGATTTTACACAGAAGTACAGGAAGAAATTGATCATACACCAAAACAAGATGTGCTGATAATCATGGGGGACTGGAATGCAAAAGTAAGGAACAGAGAAGAACTAGGAATTGTGGGGAAATGGGGCTTAGGAGATAGAAATGAAGCAGGAGAAAGACTTATTGAATTCTGTGAAGCCAATAATTTGTTTCTCACAAAGATGTTCTTTGAGCAACTGAAAAGATGACTGTACACGTGGACATCACCAAATGGTCAATATAAGAATCAAATTGATTCTATAATTAGTAGCAGAAGATGGAGAAGTTCCATACTTTCTGCAAAAACAAGACCAGGAGCAGACTGCGGTACAGATCATGAACTGGTCTAATCGAAAATCAGAGTAAAGTTAAACAGCAAAGCAATCATAATGCCAAAATACAATTTAAATAACATCCGAGAAAAATATAAAGATCAAATAAGGAACAGGTTTGAGGCTTTAAATTTAGTTGACAGAGAATCAGAAGAACTATGGAGTGAAGTCAGAGACATTATCAGGGAAGAATGCAAAAAGACAATACCTCTAGTTAAAAAGAGAGAAAGACCTCAATGGATGACTGAAGAAACTATTAAAATGGTAAAAGAGAGAAAGAAAGCAAAAGCAAAAGGAGACAGAAGCATGGTTAGAACCCTAAATGCAACAATACAGTGACTAGTACATAGGGACAAAGAGAATTATTACAATAGTTATTGCATAGAAATAGAGGACAACAAAAAGGGTAGAACAAGAGCCCTATTCCAAAATATTAGAGAAATGAAAGGGACATTCCAAACAAGAGTAGGGATGTTGAATAATCAACAGGGGAACACACTGACTGACCGAGATGAAATAAAAGGAAGATGGAAGCAATACACTGAAGAACTCTCTGAAAGAGATGCCAGGATAACAGATTCATTCATGGAGGAACCGTATGATGAAGAACCAGAAAATGTAGAATGTGAAGTGAAAGCTGCTCTTAAAATACTGGAAGAAACAAATCACAAGGAACAGATGGCATACCAATAGAGTTACTACAAGCTACTGACACTGAATGCATCCAAATTTTGACAAAAATGTGTCAAGAAATATGGAAAACTAAACAATGGTCCACAGACTGGAAGTTCAATATACATCCCAATTCCAAAGAAAAGGGATCCCAGGGAATGCAGTAATTATTGAATTATTGCCTTAATCTGCCATGCAATTAAAGTAATCCTCAAGATTCTACACCAAAGGCTCTTGCCATATATTGAGCGAGAAATCCCAGATGTCCAAGCTGGATTTAGAAAGGGAAGAGGCACCAGAGATGATATCGCAAACATATGTTGGATAATGGAACGGAGCAAGGAATTTCAGAAGAAAATCACCCAGTGCTTATAGATTACAGCAAAACCTTTGACTGTGTAGATCATGAAAAACTATGGAATGCTTTAAAAGAAATGGAGGTACCACAGCATCTGATTTTCCTGATGCGCAACCTATACTCTGGACAAGAGGCTACTGTAAGGACAGAATATGGAGAAACCGATTGGTTCCCCATCAGAAAGGGTGTGAGACAGGTGTGTATTTTATCACTCTATTTGTTTAATCTATACACAGAACATATCATACGGAAAGCAGGATTGGACCAAGATGAAGGAGGTGTGAAAATTGGAGGGAGAAATATCAATAATTGAAGATATGCAGATGATACCATAATACTAGCAGAAACCAGTAATGTTCTGAAACAAATGCTGATGAAAGTTAAAGAGGAAAGTGTGACGTCCTTCCCCAGCACCACCTGTGAAGCTCTCAATTGTGGCTACCAGCAGACAGGATCGTCAGGTTTATTTTTACCTTTCACCGCACTAGCACAGATCTCAGAAGATCCCCCTGCTAGGCCTTACTACCCAACACTCTGTATCTCTTATAACCTTTAGACTGTGCCTTAGTCTCTGCCAGGCTATCTCGATACCTTGTGTCTAAACAAGTGTAAAATTATGCATATTGGAGCAAAAAATCTGAATTTCACATATACGCTCATGGGGTCTGAACTGGCGGTGACCGACCAGGAGAGAGACCTCGGGGTTGTGGTGGACAGCACGATGAAAATGTCGACCCAGTGTGCGGCAGCTGTGAAAAAGGCAAATTCCATGCTAGCGATAATTAGGAAAGGTATTGAAAATAAAACAGCCGATATCATAATGCCGTTGTATGAATCTATGGTGCGGCCGCATTTGGAATACTGTGTACAGTTCTGGTCGCCTCATCTCAGAAAGGATATTATAGAGTTGGAAAAGGTTCAGAAGAGGGCAACCAGAATGATCAAGGGGATGGAGCGACTCCCTTACGAGGAAAGGTTGCAGCATTTGGGGCTTTTTAGTTTAGAGAAAAGGCGGGTCAGAGGAGACATGATAGAAGAGTATAAAATTATGCATGGCATTGAGAAAGTGGATAGAGAAAAGTTCTTCTCCCTCTCTCATAATACTAGAACTCGTGGACATTCAAAGAAGCTGAATGTTGGAAGATTCAGGACAGACAAAAGGCAGTACTTCTTTACTCAGCGCATAGTTAAACTATGGAATTTGCTCCCACAAGATGCAGTAATGGCCACCAGCTTGGATGGCTTTAAAAGAAGATTAGACAAATTCATGGAGGACAGGGCTATCAATGGCTACTAGCCGTGATGGCTGTGCTCTGCCAGCCTAGTCAGAGGCAGCATGCTTCTGAAAACCAGTTGCCGGAAGCCTCAGGAGGGGAGAGTGTTCTTGCACTCGGGTCCTGCTTGCGGGCTTCCCCCAGGCACCTGGTAGGCCACTGTGAGAACAGGATGCTGGACGAGATGGGCCACTGGCCTGATCCAGCAGGCTCTTCTTATGTTCTTATGTTCTTATATGTAATTCCCAACCCCCCCTGCAGCCTCTTGCACTGAAGCTTACAGCCCTGGGTTTCTCTGTGGTACTGGATACAATCTCTTTTCCTCCACCTCTGCCACCATTTGATACAACTGTTCAGCCTTGGTTACTTGCTATCCCCCCTGGTTTGTGTTTCCCAGCTGAAGGAATCAGGCTTTTGTTTAACCAAGAAATATTTATTAAGAATTAGAAATAACAAGATTACTTGAGAAATGTTTCACATGTGTATGGTTTCATCTATATTCGGTTATGTACTTGACTTCTTACTAATTACCTCAGAGCTCCGACTCACTCTCAACAACAACAACAACCTCCAAACACCACCTCACAGCCACCACCTTAATTCACCACCAAACCTTCACCCAGATTCAACTGTTATTCTTCCGTTTATACTCCCAGCCATTCCAATGCTCAGCCAATCATTCAGCATTCTACTGCTCATATACTCCCCCTCCTCTTTCACTCCACTTACCATATATCTTCTATATAACCAGCACTTACCATATTTATAATATAAGCAGGAACATCACAGAAAGCACAAAAGCAGGACTACAGCTGAATGTCAAAAAGACTGAAGTAATGACAACAGAAGATTTATGTAACTTTGAAGTTGACAATGAGGACATTGAACTTGTCAAGGATTATCAATACCTCAGCACAGTCATTAACCAAAATGGAGACAATAGTCAAGAAATCAGAAGAAGCTAGGACTGGGTAGGGCAGCCATGACAGAACTAGAAAAGGACCGCAAATGCAAAGATGTATCACTGAACACTAAAGTCAGGATCATTCAGACCATGGTATTCCGATCTCTATGTATGGATGTGAAAGTTGGAGAGTGAAAAAAGCGGATAAGAGAAAAATCAATCCATTTGAAATGTGTTGGAGGAGAGCTTTGTGGATACCATGGACTGCGCAAAAGACAAATAATTGGGTGTTAGAACAAATTAAACCAGAACTGTCACTAGAAGCTAAAATGATGAGACTGAGGTTTACATACTTTGGACATATAATGAGAAGAAATGATTCACTTGAAAATGCGATACCACTGGGAAAAACAAAAGGGAGTAGAAAAAGAGGAAGACCAAACAAGAGATGGATTGATTCCATAAAGGAAGCCACAGACCTGAACTTACAAGATCGGAACAGGGTGGTTCATGACAGATGCTCTTGGAAGTCACTGATTCATAGGGTCGCCATAAGTTGTAATTGACTTGAAGGCACATAACATCAACAAAGACGATTCTCTTTTCTTTCTGTCTACCATGTGGGCTGCTATAAACTCACTTTGACAGCCAACCCAATTCCAGTGAGGAATAATTGACAGAGAGAAAAAACACATGGTTTGGTCTACCTTCACAGGCAGCAACTTGGGAACAATAATTGCAGCCAAACTTCCAAATATGTGAATTTTTTTTTACCACTATTGGGTAAGAAACAAACTGGCATGCAACCAACAAGTTACATCATTAGTGGGTTTAAAGGAGTTGAGCTGACTGCATGGAACCACTGCTGTTGCTTCTATGGATGTAAGAGAGTGAGATTAAAGAGAAGTGAAATGCAAATAGAAAAGAAGAACAAAAGACAGTGATGCTTTCCTAAATGCAGTGCTATACCAACCACAACAAGATTCCCATGAGTAAGGCAGACAACTCAGCATTCCACAACCAGTTAGGTTTCATAACCAAAACCCAAACTAAAAAAATCCTGGCAGCTAGTTAGCATAGGTCACAGAAATCCCCATGCAGCACAACCTGAGCTGGAGGCTGCAATTAATTCAGAATGCAACAGCACGATTGCATGAGTGAGATCCTATCAACACATAATACCTGTGCTCTGAAATCTGCATTGGTTGCTGATTTGCTACCAGGTCAAGTTCAAGGTGTCCATTCCATGTTATGGGTGCCACATAGTACAACACAACCACAATTCTTTGCTATGTTATCTCAAAAGTCCCATTAATTTACAGCACAATCCTAACTGTGTCTACTCAAAAGTAAGTCCTACTGAATTCAATGGGGTTTACTGCAGGTACGTGGGATTAGTATTGCAGCTTTACTCCCTGAAAAGTGAGTATAGGAGTAAAGCTTCATATTGGGAAGGTTTTCAAAACACTGTCCTCTTCAACAGCCCAGGGTTTGACTCTTGCACAGAAGAGGAAAAACCCCTAAAAGCTATATACTTACTCAATTTATGAGATTTTCAGATACACAAGAAAAAAACATTTTCTGGTGTTGCAATGAAGTCTAGGCACTGTCTGGAGGTCAAGAAATCACAACCCTGACTTCATTTATTAACTACAATCCTGAAATGGCGGGGTTAGACCTACCAGCTGATTTAACAGATCTGTTAAATAGATTTACCAGTTGCAGGGGTGCTGATGTTTTGGTGTATATCTCGTGAACCAGACCACCTAGAAACTTAATTTTTTAAAAAATTAAAGCTTAGAGTCCAAAGATTAAGGTGACTCAACGCGGAGACCAGAGAGGAGCCCCAAAAGCTTCAGTATCTGGTCAAAATCTGGACACCTGGCAACCCTAGGTGGGCCATAGGCCTGATCCAGTAGACTCTTCTTATGTTCCCTTTCCTCTTTGCTTTGTCTAATTTTCATGATGGCACTTCTGCCTTCAATAAAACAAGCAGGAAGAAATAAGAGGGAAAACAAAACACACCAACAGCCTGAAATAGAAGATCATAATAAAAGGAATGCAGCTTCAATAGAAAATTGACTTTCAATTTACTACAGCTGATAGACCAGAAAGAAATTAAAATTCATGGGCTGTATTAAACTATCTCATTGTGCTAGTGGAAGCCAGCGCAATGATACCTGCTAGCACAATGGGACTTTCCCTTCCTCTCCCCATGTACCCCCGTGCCCTCCCCAAATCTGCTCCAGAGAACCCCCAGAACAGCATGCAGAGAATACTGCCAAGTATTTACTCTGGCCAGGTTTAATGTTCTTCTATCCCAAATGTTTTGGGGCAGGTATGCTGGCAATTTCCTTTCCTTAAGGGCATGCCCTTGTAATAATCAGGAGGTAGGGCCTATAAAACACATCCTTCTGTTTTGTAAATTATATGCTAGAGTTTGTTAGCATATGATTGGCCCTTTACTTACCAAATTATCAGGAATGTCAGCTCAATTTTGTGTTATCTTCCATTAAATATATACATTTTTAATGGAAGTTAATGTCCTAAGGATGTCACTGACAGTGGCTAAATTTCTATCAGCAGCAGTGAGAACAATAGAACACTATCTGAATTTGGGAAGGGCCATCGCCAGGGACTGACCTGAGATTACTGTAGCTCTATATAATTGTTATTATGTTACACTTCTGAATCTGTTTTGCCTTGAGATCCTGGTTCGATAGGAATGAAGTATTGAGTTCTTTCAACAGTTTTCCATCAAGGGTAAACCACTGAGGTCAGGAGAGAACTTCATTAAAATATGTTTATTCACAGTTGATTCCCACAGGTAAGACTCAAGGATACTCCTTGTAAGTGATGTATGAATCCAGGCAACATTACTTTCTCCAAGACATCTTCAGAGAATGCTCTCCTTAAACCCCCAAAGACAATGAAGTAAATAAACAAAGAGAGCCCTCTTTTGCATGTGATTCTTTTATTGCTTTCCCAGATCATATGCCTTGCACTCTGAGGTGGAAGATCCATGAAAGAGTATAAGGCTGACTTGGTAGCTTCTCCTTTAATTGCTGGAAAATGCTCTGAATTGAATCTAGGCCTGAGCTGAAATTTCTCAGAAAAGAATTTCTGGACATTTTTTGAAAACTCCCCACTCCAGTCCTCCTGAACTTCTGGAGAATTTAAGATCTTCCATAGACAATATTTAGCAAAATACACCCTACCACCCCAGTTTTGTCACCAATGTATTCGAGTGCAATTGTAGATACAGTTTTATCATTGTTTAATATTATTTTAATAGCATTGAAGGAAGCAATAGCATTGGCCCCTGCTCTCTTAGTCCATACCTTCCTTCATCCACCAATATGAACTAACAACAGAGTTTCATGCATCGATAAGTGAGGGATAATTTTTCAGAGGGGAGGTTTCTGAGAATCAATGTTGGCACACAGACACATCCTCCCCATTTTGCCAGCCAAAAATAGCATGGGGAAATCTTAAACTGGCCAACTTTTGGAATAAGTGCAGTGGTTCTTGTACCATATTGGGGTGGGTAAAATAGAAATCACTTAATTTCCCTTAGTGTTTTGTGAGCAATTGGCCTGAAAATTAGTGACCAAAGGTAGGGACCCCTGGGTAAGTGGGTAATAATAACTGGGAACTTACTTAAGGGACATGAAGGCTAAGCTGAGGCCCCATCTTCACTATATTATCCTGGGAAATGTCATTTGTTAAGGGTGCTGAGAGTTGTTAGTAGACCCCTCTTCCCCTCATAGAGCTACAGTTCTCAGAGTGGTATAACAGTCAATGTTTCTTCCCATGGAACTCTGGAAATTGTAGGGGGGAATAGGAAATGAATGAAAAAACAACACATACACATAGACAGGAGGGGGTGAACTCTAAAAGAACTTTGCACATATCTAAGGAAAAATAAGACAAAACAAATGGAATGAAAAAACAAATATTTTAAGTAGGTGGCAATCAAAAAGGGATTAGAATCAAAAGAAACCAATAAGCCACACAAAAAGACTTCCAACGAACTGAGGAAAAGGGAAAGTTGGACTACTGGTCCAATACCAGTAGTGGCTGGTGAGGTGGCGTAGCTGGGACACCTTTGCTCTCCCACTTTGTGAACATGGTGGGTGACTCACTGGTGCTGCCTGTTTAGCACACAGCAGCAAGAGTGTTGGATTGGCTCTGTCACCATGCACCACACCACATCAAGCTCCCAGAAAATGCTTACCTGATTTGCAGATGACACACAATTGGGTGAGATAGCTAATACCCTGGAAGACAGAATCAATATTCAATGTGATCTTGATAGGCTGGAGCACTGGGCTGAAAACAACAGAATGACATTTAACAGGGAAAAGTGCTAAGTCCTAAACCTAGGAAAAAGAAACCAAATACACAGTTATAAGACGGGATACTGACTCAGCAATACTACATGTGAGAAGGATCTTGGGATTGTTGTTGATCACAAGCTGAATATGAGCCAACAGTGCGATGTGGCTGTAAAAAGGCAAATGCTGTTTTAACCTGCTTTGAAAAATGAAATGAACTGCCTTCAAGTTGTTTCCAACTTATGGCAACCCTATGAATAGGGTTTTCATGGTAAGCGGTATTCAGAGGTGGTTTACCATTGCCTTCCTCTGAGGCTGAGAGGCATTGACTGGCCCAAGGTCACCCAGTGAGCTTCATGGCTGTGTGGAGACTCAAACCCTGGTTTCCTAGGTCATAGTCCAACACTCTAACTAACCACTATACCACACTGGCTCTCTTAAGCTGCTTTAACGGAAGTATAATTTCCAAATAACATAAACTACTAGTTCCCCTCAATTTGGCGCTTTTTAGGCCTCATCTTGAGTACTGCGTCCAATTCTGAACACTGCACTTTAAGAAGGATGCAGACACACTGGAACAGTTTCAGAGGAGGACAGAGGACTGGAAACAAAGCCCTGTGAAGAGAGACTGAAAGAACTGGACATATTTAGCCTTGAAAAGAGAAGACTGAAGGGAGATATTATAGCATGCTTCAAGTTCTTGAAAGGTTGTCACACAGAGGAAGGCCAGGATCTTTTCTCAATCATCCCAGAGTGCAGGACACAGAATAATGGGCTGAAGCTAGAGGAAGCCAGATTTTGACTGAGTATCAGGAAAAACTTCCTGTTAGAGCGGTACGGTAATGGAACCAATTACCTAGGTAGGTGGTGGGCTCTCCAACACTGGAGCCCTTCAAGAGGCAGGTGGATAGCCACCTGTCGGGTATGCTTTAAGTTGTATTCCTGCACTGAGCAGGGGCTTGGACTCAGTGGCCTTATAGGCCCCTTCCAAATCTACTATTCTGTGATTCCATGATTCCTCTGCCCCTCTCACTCACAGTCAGCAGCAGTGACCTGCCACATTTGGAAGCAAGGAGAGCAACAGTGCCCCATGCCTCACTGGCTGCTACTGTCCTAAACTCTCCTGAGCTCTCCTAAAAGTTTGCAAACTTGTAACAGCCAAACTAAAGCAAAGTGAAAAGAAAGACAGAAAGAAAGAAAACTTAAGTATTGATTTTAAATTATTAGGAAACAAAGTGAAAGGAAAATATGCCATTAGTCCATCACTCTTCTAAATGGCCTGCTTTCCCCAGCAGAATTCACAGAAGACGAGTGACCACAAGAAAAACAAATGCTTTTATTTACTACTTGGGGCTCCCACCCCTGCTTGCTTTGCTCACCACTCCAGCACCTAACCCAGGAGCACCTCCCACTAACCATCCAGGTGTTGCCAAACTCCCCCCCTTAGACCTGGCCATGCCTCCCCATAGAATCATAGAGTTGGAAGGGGCCTTGTAGGCCATCGAGTCCAACCCCCTGCTCACAGCAGGAAATCCACAGCTAGAGCATCTCCCGCAGATAGCTGTCGAGCCTCTGCTTGAAGACATTCAGTGAAGGGGATCCCACCACCTCCGTAGGCAGTCGGTTCCATTGCCGAACCGCCCTTACTGTCAAGAAGTTCCTTCTAATGTCCAATCTGAATCTACGCTCCTGCAACTTAAAACCATTAGACCTAGTCCTACCCTCTGGGGCAGCAGAGAACAAATTTGTACCCTCCTCTATGTGACAGCCCTTCAGGTACTTAAAGAGTGCAATCATGTCACCCCTCAGCCTTCTCTTCACCAGACTGAACATGCCAAGTTCCTTCAACCTTTCCTCATAAGACTTGTTAAGAACATAAGAACATAAGAAGAGCCTGCTGGATCAGGCCAGTGGCCCATCTAGTCCAGCATCCTGTTCTCACAGTGGCCAACCAGGTGCCTGGGGGAAGCCCGCAAGCAGGACCCGAGTGCAAGAACACTCTCCCCTCCTGAGGCTTCCGGCAACTGGTTTTCAGAAGCATGCTGCCTCTGACTAGGGTGGCACAGCACAGCCATCATGGCTAGTAGCCATTGATAGCCCTGTCCTCCATGAATTTGTCTAATCTTCTTTTAAAGCCATCCAAGCTGGTGGCCATTACTGCATCTTGTAGGAGCAAATTCCATAGTTTAACTATGCGCTGAGTAAAGAAGTACTTCCTTTTGTCTGTCCTGAATCTTCCAACATTCAGCTTCTTTGAATGTCCACGAGTTCTAGTATTATGAGAGAGGGAGAAGAACTTTTCTCTATCCACTTTCTCAATGCCATGCATAATTTTATACACTTCTATCATGTCTCCTCTGACCCGCCTTTTCTCTAAACTAAAAAGCCCCAAATGCTGCAACCTTTCCTCGTAAGGGAGTCGCTCCATCCCCTTGATCATTCTGGTTGCCCTCTTCTGAACCTTTTCCAACTCTATAATATCCTTTTTGAGATGAGGCGACCAGAACTGTACACAGTATTCCAAATGCGGCCGCACCATAGATTTATACAACGGCATTATGATGTCGGCTGTTTTATTTTCAATACCTTTCCTAATTATTGCTAACATGGAATTTGCCTTTTTCACAGCTGCCGCACACTGGGTCGACATTTTCATCGTGCTGTCCACTACAACCCCGAGGTCTCTCTCCTGGTCGGTCACCGCCAGTTCAGACCCCATGAGCGTATATGTGAAATTAAGATGTTTTGCTCCAATATGCATAATTTTACACTTGTTTATATTGAATTGCATTTGCCATTTTTCCACCCATTCACTCAGTTTGGAGAGGTCTTTTTGGAGCTCTTCGCAATCCCTTTTTGTTTTAACAACCCTGAACAATTTAGTGTCGTCAGCAAACTTGGCCACTTCACTGCTCACTCCTAATTCTAGGTCATTAATGAACAAGTTGAAAAGTACAGGTCCCTATACCGATCCTTGAGGGACTCCACTTTCTACAGCCCTCCATTGGGAGAACTGTCCGTTTATTCCTACTCTCTGCTTTCTGCTTCTTAACCAATTCCTTATCCACAAGAGGACCTCTCCTCTTATTCCATGACTGCTAAGCTTCCTCAGAAGCCTTTGGTGAGGTACCTTGTCAAACGCTTTTTGAAAGTCTAAGTACACTATGTCCACTGGATCACCTCTATCTATATGCTTGTTGACACTCTCAAAGAATTCTAATAGGTTACTGAGACAGGACTTTCCCTTGCAGAAGCCATGCTGGCTCTGCTTCAGCAAGGCTTGATCTTCTATGTGCTTAGTTAATCTAGCTTTAATAATACTTTCTACCAGTTTTCCAGGGATAGAAGTTAAGCTAACTGGCCTGTAATTTCCGGGATCCCCTCTGGATCCCTTTTTGAAGATTGGCGTTACATTTGCCACTTTCCAGTCCTCAGGCACGGAGGAGGACCCGAGGGACAAGTTACATATTTTAGTTAGCAGATCAATTTCACCTTTGAGTTCTTTGAGAACTCTCGGGTGGATGCCATCCGGGCCCGGTGATTTGTCAGTTTTTATATTGTCCATTAAGCTTAGAACTTCCTCTCTCGTTACCCCTATTTATCTCAGTTCCTCAGAATCCCTTCCTGCAAATGTTAGTTCAGGTTCAGGGATCTGCCCTATATCTTCCACTGTGAAGACAGATGCAAAGAATTTATTTAGCTTCTCTGCAATCTCCTTATCGTTCTTTAGTACACCTTTGACTCCCTTATCATCCAAGGGTCCAATTGTCTCCCTAGATGGTCTCCTGCTTTGAATGTATTTATAGAATTTTTTGTTGTTGGTTTTTATGTTCTTAGCAATGTGCTCCTCAAATTCTTTTTTAGCATCCCTTATTGTCTTCTTGCATTTCTTTTGCCAGAGTTTGTGTTCTTTTTTATTTTCTTCATTCGGACAAGACTTCCATTTTCTGAAGGAAGACTTTTTGCCTCTAAGAGCTTCCTTGACTTTGCTCGTTAACCATGCTGGCATCTTCTTGGCCCTGGCGGTACCTTTTCTGATCTGCGGTATGCACTCCAGTTGAGCTTCTAATATAGTGTTTTTAAACAACTTCCAAGCATGTGACCCTCTGGACTTTGTTTTTCAGCTTTCTTTTTACCAATCCCCTCATTTTTGTGAAGTTTCCTCTTTTGAAGTCAAATGTGACCGTGTTGGATTTTCTTGGCAATTGGCCATTTACATGCATGTTTAATTTAATAGCACTGTGGTCACTGCTCCCAATCGGTTCAACAACACTTACATCTCGCACCAGGTCCCGGTCCCCACTGAGGATTAAGTCCAGGGTTGCCGTCCCTCTGGTCGGTTCCATGACCAACTGGTCTAGGGAATAGTCATTTAGAATATCTAGAAACTTTGCTTCTTTGTCATGACTGGAACACATATGCAGCCAGTCTGTGTCCGGGTAGTTGAAGTCACCCATTACTACCACATTTCCTAGTTTGGATGCTTCCTCAATTTCCTATCTCATCTCAAGGTCTCCCTGAGCATTTTGATCAGGGGGACGATAGATCGTTCCCAGTATTAAGTCCCTCCTGGGGCACGGTATCACCACCCACAACGATTCTGTGGAGGAGTCTGCCTCTTTTGGGGTTTTGAGCTTGCTGGATTCAATGCCTTCTTTCACGTATAGAGCGACTCCGCCACCAATACGTCCTTCCCTGTCCTTCCGATATAGTTTATATCCAGGGATAACCGTATCCCAGTGGTTTTCTCCATTCCACCAGGTCTTGGTTATGCTCACTATATCAATGCTCTTCTCTAAGACCAAGCACTCCAGTTCTCCCATCTTGGTTCGGAGGCTCCTAGCATTAGCGTACAGGCACTTGTAAGCAGTGTCTCTCTTCAAGTGTCTTTGGCACTTGTGGTTAGGCCTGTGGTAATTTTGCTCTTCTGAATTTATATCCTGTGCCCCTGCTCTCACAATGCCTACTTCTAGGCCTACCCCTTTTAAAATTTCATCATTTCTTTGGTTTTTATCCCTGGGGGGAGGTTTATTCCGAACCGGACCTTTCTCAGCTCCTGTCGGGTTTCCCCCCTCAGTCAGTTTAAAAGCTGCTCTGCTACTTTTTTAATTTTAAGTGCCAGCAGTCTGGTTCCATTCTGGTTCAAGTGGAGCCCGTCCCTTTTGTACAGGCTCCATACCGGCTATCATCCTCGTCACCCTCTTCTGAACCCGCTCTAACTTGTCTATATCTTTCTTAAAATGAGGCGCCCAGAACTGAACGCAGTATTCCAGATGAGGCCTGACCAATGCAGAATATAGTGGAACTATTACTTCCCTCGACCTGGAAACTATAGCTCTGTTTATGCAGCCCAAAACCGTGCTACAGGTCACCCCATGCTACAGGTCACCAGAGGTTGGAAAAGTTACTTTTTTGAACTACAACTCCCATCAGCCCAATCCAGTGGCCATGCTGTCTGGGGCTGATGGGAGTTGTAGTTCAAAAAAGTAACTTTTCCAAGCTCTGGGTCACCAAGCCTCCCCCCCATTTTAGGCCTCCTCCTGCAAAGAAGAGGGAAGCAGAGGAGGGAAGTGGCCGGCCAAGGTGAGCCACACAGGAACAGCTGTGCCGGTTCGTCCTGAATGTTCCGCCATGGCTCGCCTGGCCACTGCCACCTCAGTTGCTTCCCTGCTATGCCTGCTGCCTGCCATAGCCCCAGAGCATTGTCCCTGCTCACCTGCCATACTTGACCCCACTATGGCTGTCATCTTGCTGTGTGACAGCAGTCTAAGAAATATATAGATATAGGAAAACCTTATCCCTTCCTCAAATCGGTGTGATTGGGGTGCCCTGGGAAAATAATTTACTATGAGTAAAATCTGAATCTGTCCAACAAAACAAAAGATGCTTCCCTTCTGCAGCACTGTGCTCTGGGCATTTTTCTAGTCAGTTTGATTTCACTTTTTAAAATAAAAATAAAAATACACTAGAAACTTCATTGTAAGTGGCAAAATATTGCTTTTGGGGGGCCCTTGAGGGCACAGAACGACTCTGGACATTAGAGAGTCCCTGAGGTGATTTGAGACACCTCGTTAACAGCGCAGTTTGACTCCGGCATGTGAACACCTCACCCAAATTACCTCCTAATTTGGTCTGAACACAGAGCCGATGCACACCTTTATTATTTACAAGTAATATGTGTGTGCGTTAGAAAAGGAAATAGGAGAGCTTTAAATCAAAGTCTTTTGCAAAGCAGAGGCTCTTGCAAATCAGAATTGCTTTCAATAAATCTACACTGTGCAGAAAATTTAAAATATGACCTGGATTCAACTTTTGTAATTGCTTGAATAGCTGGATTTCTTTTTCCTCTCTGTAGTTTGAAGTTTTGACATTCAGTATTTCTCTATTGCAAATCATAAGGTAGTTGTATTTTAAGTTTTTATTTGACAGTTAGGGCTGTTTGTCAGAGAACCTTTTTAAAGCTATAGTATCACTCATGCAGATTACTCCAAAGTCTGAAAGTTTTCTAGTGAAATAGATTGTTATGGGTTTGGGGGTTGAGATAGATGATTTCTGTGAGTCCCCTTCCAGCCTCTGATTTGGAACCCTGCCCCTGGAGTTGAGAAACCTGCTCTGCTGGTCAGATGAGTTCCCTTGGTTAGTCTAATAGAGTGGCCAGGTGAGTTAATGGGCCTATCAAGTGCTCATTAACTGGGCCAGAGAGATCCTCTTGTTATTGAAACTCTTCAGGAGAGCCCCCCCCCTTTCCTGAGGCCAAGGAGAGGCTTGAGTTTCTAGTTGAGTTGGAGGAAAGGCTGGGGACTGGAGACAGGCAGAGAGGCTGGCTTCCTGCACCATGGCTTTAGGGTGCCTCCTGTAAGCCTGATGAAAAAGCAAGATCTGCTGGACTGCTGAGGCTTTGAACCCCTCTATCTTAAGCTCAGGTTGGAATGTGTGTAAATAAATAAACCATATTTCATGAAGACACTACAGTCTCCGCTGACCTTCTTTCCAAGAAAGCCAAACAGTGGGTAAGCGCAGGGATCCCTGGAAATCTCTCACTGCTCAGAGATTGGGGTGGTGTGCAACAATATATTTCACTTTGTGAAGTGCTTTGTGATAAAGTACACAACAGAATTTCTTCCTCTTGCAGCCCCTTGTACTTTTCCAAAATTTTCTTCGCAGGATGCAGGGAGAGTTGCAGGGCCGCTGCAGGATAAAGAGAGGAAGAAGTCCCATTTTATGAGTGGAAGTCTGCTCATGTGATGCTGGATTTCACCCGGGTCTGTGGATAAAGTCCCTCTTAGGGCACTTCCAAACCTGTTTATTGAGCATTCATCCTGATTTTTTTTTGCAGGAAGATTAGACATCATTGACTCTTTAATGAGCATTCATTGTGGGTTACGTGACATTTTGTCAAAGCAAGTGTTATCACACTTGCTTTTCCCCATCACTTCACTTATTTCAAAAAGTCAGATCTTTTTGGGAAGCTGGTTAGTTGTGCAAGACCTCCCAACTATAACTACATAACCTGCATTTGATGTGTGTGATTAATTCCACACCAAAATAGCGACAGTCTGGAAACACCCTTACTCCCATTTTACAGATACCTGTTGACACTGGTAACAGAGTTACAAAAATGAGTAATAGGTCATAGCAGGGAAAACTATTCTTTTCGGCGCCCACTGAAGATCTTCCTCTTTCAACAAGCCTTTTAAGTAGAGACTGTATCACAGTTTGTGTCTGTGTTGGAATTGGTTTTTAAGATGTTTTTAAAGCTTTTTAAAAACTATGTTTTTAAATATGTTTGTTTTAATATGTTTTTAAAGATGTTTTAAAAATACATATTTAAAGTCTGTTTTTATGATGTTTTAGAGTTTTTAGTGTTTTTGTTTGCTGCCTTGTGCTCCTACTGGGAGGTGGGGCAGGATATAAATGTATAAATAAATAAATAACAAATAAAATAAACTGTGAGATATCCTTCAATAAATAAGCAATGGAGTGGTTCTCCATGTACACGTGCATCAGTCTCATTTCCCAAATCCATAGTGATATCCTTTGATTGGCATTGAGCAATGTATGGCAAAGGGATTAATACAATGAATAGAACTCTCCTGTCTATCTCAAAGACCTGACAGAGCTGCACCACTTTTAATCTGACATGTTGTATTTTAATCGGAGATCACCCCACTTCTAGGTGACACAAAGCCGAGTTCTTAAAACAACTGAATCCTGATTTCCTCATACTTAACATCATGCAGTGAATTTACTCTGGACATCTTGAGTCAGTTACTCCCCCCCCCATCATAGTGGAATATAGGTTCTGTATATGAGGACCTGGACTGGGACAAGGCTTGTGACCAGGTGGACAATGGTGAGACAGCAGGTGCAGCAGAACAGGTCAGGGATCTTGCAGAGAGAGAGAGAGAGGCTATGGAATTTGCTCCCACAAGATGCAGTAATGGCAACCAGCTTCGATGGCTTTAAAAGAAGATTAGACAAATTCATGGAGGACAGGGCTATCAATGGCTACTAGCCATGATGGCTGTGCTGTGCCACCCTAGTCAGAGGCAGCATGCTTCCGAAAACCAGTTGCCGGAAGCCTCAGGAGGGGAGAGTGTTCTTGCACTCGGGTCCTGCTTGCGGGCTTCCCCCAGGCACCTGGTTGGCCACTGTGAGAACAGGATGCTGGACTAGATGGGCCACTGGCCTGATCCAGCAGGCTCTTCTTATGTTCTTATGTTCTTAAGCGGGAGTGACTACGACTACCTTGGATCCAACTATTCCAATTATGTTTTTCCTGCACTCCTTGATTCTTAGAACCATAGAGTTGGAGGTAGTCTTGCAGACCATCTAGTCTAACCAGGTGTTTCATGCTGGGAACCCAGAGCATCCCAGCAGGTGGCTGCCCAGTCTCTGCTTGAAGATGTCCAGCCAAAGAGAAACTCCCCTGGTAATTGGTTCCATTGTTGATCTTACTGTCAATATATTTATCCTAAAGTTCACCTAAACTACACACTCCTTCCACTTCCAAGCTGTGTTCACCACAACGAACTTAGAATTTCAAAGGACATCACTCCACAATAACGTCATTGTGGTAATGCTTCTAACCCATCACCTCCTAATCATCTAATAATTGTAAATGATGGGAACACAAGAGGAAGGTAGTTAAGTTATAACATGCAACAGGCATTGTATTTCTGGGTGATTATAATGTATCTCTGGGGGAGAGGGGTAGCAGTATGAGGCAGGAGGGCAAAGAGCAAATCGCTTCAACCACCAAATGCTTTCTTTAATTGCCCTGAAATGCACAACCTGTCATACCGTATTGCTGCTGTGCATATATTACGGAAGTAAAAGTGAAATTTATACATCAGGAGAATTTACATATAGATATTTTTCTCCTTAGAAAGTAGGTTGATTTTTTATCCCTCCCCCCATCAAGAAATCTTATATTCTAGCAATCATAAAAAGTAATTTGTACTTTAATTAACATCTTTTTTCTATTCTCTCTCTCTCTCCCCCCCCCCCCCGCCTCTTGTAAACTGCAGCCTGTTTTGCAACAAACAGCATGTTATTGGTTGGGAATTGATGATGGCATCACATGTTGTCATTTTGGAAAATAAAATAAAATAAAACAGTTTTACTAAGCTGTCTGACATTAGAACAGCTGGTAATGTCACTTTTGTTAATTTCTTTAACCGCATTTTTAACAAAACAGCAGATGCTCCTCACAAAAGCCATTTTCTTCTTCCAGCCAAATGTGTGAAATCCGCATACATGCTTCAATTGAAGCTGAGCCTACTCAGGAGGGAAATTGACCTGCGAACACGGTGCATGTTTTTTGAGAGTAGCCCAAATTCCCTAAATATTGAGCTGATTTAAACAGTTGCTCCCACATGACAGATTTCTCCTGTGGCGAGAACCTTCCACTGCAAAGTGGAAATCGCATGTCTTTTCCAATTTGAGAGCATCTGTGTTTTTCAGCCACTCTATAAGTCTTCAGCAGCTGCAGAGAGAATATGTGCTTCCTTATCAGTGTCACATATATGCGGTACAATACTGTCTTTGCAGCATTTCATCCCCTTAGGACTCAATCTTGCAAAGATTTATGTATCTGCTGAACAGGAAGTCGCTGAGAATTATCTTGCTGATGTCACCACAGCTATTTAATGCCTTTGGTATCCTGAAATGGAACAAGTATTTACAGGATGTCCCTAAATTTTGATTGATTTTTTTTAATAAAAAAGAAATGATAAGCTCTTCCATGTACACAGAAGAAGGAAACAAGGGTGGGAGTGGGAAATCCCAAACCAAATCTTGTGGTCTCGTTGTGGTTAATTCTACCTTCTTTTAATACAGAACACTTGCACATTCAGAAGGTTGGTGCATGCATAGCTATTAAACTTAGGGCTGGGGAACCTTCTTCAACTCAAGAGCTGCATTCCCTTCTGGGCAGCCTTCCAGGGGTCATATACCAGTGGTGGGTGGGGTCACAGGCAAAAGTGGGTGGCACAACAAATGTAAATTTTCTCTTTGTACAGTAGGCTGTTGTTGTTATGAGCCTTCAAGTCGATTACAACTTATGCCGGCCCTATGAATCTGTGACCTCCACAAGCATCTGTCATGAACCACCCTGTTCAGATCTTGTAAGTTCAGGTCTGTGGCTTCCTTTATGGAATCAATCCATCTCTTGTTTGGCCTTCCACTTTTTCTACTCCCTGCTGTTTTTCCCAGCATTATTGTCTCTTCTAGTGAATCATGTCTTCTCACGATGTGTCCAAAGTATGATAACCTCAGTTTCATCATTTTAGCTTCTAGTGATAGTTCTGGTTTAAACACCCAATTATTTGTCTTTTTTGCGGTCCATGGTATTCGCAAAGATCTCCTCCGACACCACATTTCAAATGAGCTGATTTTTCTCTTATCAGCTTTTTTTACTGTCCAGCTTTCACATCTATACATAGAGATCGGGAATACCATGGTCTGAATGATCCTGACTTTGGTGTTCAGTGATACATCTTTGCATTTGCAGACCTTTTCTAGTTTTCTCATAGCGGCCCTCCCCAGTTCTAGCCTTCTTCTGATTTCTTGACTATTGTCTCCATATTAGTTGATGACTGTGCCGAGGTATTGATAATCCTTGACCAGTTCAATGTTCTCATTGTCAACTTTAAAGTTACATAAATCTTCTGTTGTCATTACTTTAGTCTTTTTGACATTCAGCTGTAGTCCTGCTTTTGTGCTTTCCTCTTTAACTTTCATCAGCATTCGTTTCAAATCATTACTAGTTTCTGCTAATAGTATGGTATCGTCTGCATATCTTAAATTATTGATATTTCTCCCTCCAATTTTCAGACCTCCTTCATCTTGGTCCAATCCTGCTTTCCGTATGATATGTTCTGCATATAGATTAAATAAACAGAGTGATAAAATACACCCCAGTTTCACACCCTTTCCAATTGGGAACCAATTGGTTTCTCCATATTCTGTCCTTACAGTAGCCTCTTGTCCAGAGTATAGGTTCTGCATCAGGACAATGAGATGCTGTGGCACCCCCATTTCTTTTAAAGCATTCCATAGTTTTTCATGATCTACACAGTCAAAGGCTTTGCTGTAATCTATAAAGCACAGGGTGATTTTCTTCTGAAATTCCTTGCTCTGTTCCATTATCCATTGTATGCTTGCAATATCATCTCTGGTGCCTCTTCCCTTTCTAAATCCAGCTTGGACATCTGGCATTTCTCGCTCCATATATGATAAGAGCCTTTGGTGTAGAATCTTGAGCATTACTTTACTTGCATGGGATATTAAGGCAATAGTTTGATAATTATTGCATTCCCTGGGATCCCCTTTCTTTGGAATTGGGATGTATATGGAACACTTCCAGTCTGTGGGCCATTGTTTAGTTTTCCATATTTCTTGACAGATTTTTGTCAAAATTAGGACAGATTCAGTCTTAGTAGCTTGCAGCAACTCTATTGGTATAGCATCTATTCCTGATTATTTGTTTCCTCCAAGTATTTTAAGAGCAGCTTTTACCTCACATTCTAAAATTTCTGGTTCTTCATCATAATGGTTCCTCCATGAATGAATCTGTCATCCTGGCATCTCTTTTTTAGAGAGTTCTTCAGTGTATTGCTTCCACCTTCCTTTTATTTCATCTCGGTTAGTCAGTGTGTTCTTCTGTTGATTATTCAACATCCCTACTCTTGGTTTAAATTTTCCTTTCGTTTTTCTAATATTTTGGAATAGGGCTCTTGTCCTTCCCTTTTGTTGTCCTCTTCTATTTCTATACAATAACTATTGTAATGGTTCTCTTTGTCCCTACGTACTAGGTGCTGTATTGTTGCATTTAGGGTTCTGACTGTGTTTCTGTATCCTCTTGCTTTTGCTTTCTTTCTCTCTTTAACCATTTTAACCGTTTCTTCACTCATCCATTCAGGTCTTTCTCTCTTTTTAACTAGAGGTATTGTCATTTTGCATTCTTTCCTGATATTGTCTCTGACTTCACTCCATAGTTCTTCTGGTTCTCTGTCAACTAAGTTGAAAGCCTCAAACCTGTTCCTTATTTGATCTTTATATTCTTCTGGGATGTTATTTAAATTGTATTTTGGCATTATGATTGCTTGGTTGTTCTTCTTTGTCTTTACTCAGATTTTCAATTAGACCAGTTAATGATCTGTACCGCAGTCTGCTCCTGGTCTTGTTTTCACAGAAAGTATGGAACTTCTCCATCTTCTGCTACCAATTATATAATCAATTTGATTCCTATATTGATCATTTGGTGATGTCCACATGTACAGTCATCTTTTTGGTTGCTCAAAAAATGTGTTGGCAAGAAACAAATCATTGGCTTCACATAATTCAATAAGCCTTTCTCCTGCTTCATTTCTGTCACCTAAGCCCCATTTCCCCACAATTCCTAGTTCTTCTCTGTTCCCTACTTTTGCATTCCAGTCCCCCATGATTATCAGCACATCTTGTTTTGGTGTGTAATCAATTTCTTCCTGTACTTCTGCGTAAAATCTCTCCAATTCCTTCTGCATTTGCCATTGGAGCATAGACTTGGATGATGGTTATGTTAATAAGTTTCCCATTTAATCTCATTGATATCACTCACTCAGATCTTGCATTATAGCTCCTAATTGCTTTTGCTACATCACTTCTCACTATTAAAGCAACCCCATTTCTTCTTCATTTCTCATTTCCTGCATAAAATATTTTGTAGTTTCCTGATTGAAAATGCCCCATTCCTGTCCATTTTAATTCACTCACGCCAAGTATTGTAATGTTGATACATTCCATTTCTTGCTTAACCATTTCTAACTTTCCTTGGTTCATGCTTCTCACGTTCCATGTTCCTATTGTGTGTGTCGTACAACTCTGGACTCTCCTTTCGCATCTGTGCGCATCAGCCTCTGGGTTTCCTTTTGGCTTTGACCCAGCTGCGTCATTAGTCACAGTGCTACTCATACTTGTCCTTTGTTCTTCCTCAGTAGCTCGGTGAGTGCCTTCTGACCTGGGGGTCTCATCTTCCAGCACTATCTCATGTTGCATTTTGGATACTCTGTTCATAGGGTTTTCTTGGTAAGAGATATTCAGAGGTGGTTTACCATTGCCTTCCTCTGAGTTTGGATGCATCTTAGTCTGGTGTCTCAGCTTTGACCATTCCACCTTGGGTGCCCCTGCTAGGAGTCTAGCCTCTTGGTCTAGACTCGTGATGGCATTGCTCTCAGCTTCTTCAACACTCTCAAACCCCTCACCACATTAAGGTGTGCATCCTAGAGGGGGGTACAGTTGGCTAGCTTCTTTATTTTAATTTATTTTAAAAATTTATTCGACAACCAATTATATTACATCAAAAATGCATGCCCACTAACTCTCACAAAATAATAATATAAACTAATTACATGGATGCATATTGTTATAATAAAGTAAATAAATTATATGGATGCACATTGTCTTGACATTTGTTTTTCCAATACATCAAGATAAGCCAGGGTTCCATTAACCTATTTGCCTGTCCATTTAGCTCTTTCCTATAGTAGGTCAACTTAGGTAGTGTAGGCTAGCTTCTGTACACACTCAGCACCCTTCTGTCCTACAACCAGACAAGGAAGAGGAATTGACAGGCACTAAGGGTACAAATCAGGGCCAACGAGGAGGATGGCCTGGTGAGAGTTCTGTGGGTCAGTTAGAGATCCCTGGAGGGCTATATTCAGACCTCTGCACCTGAGGTTCCCCACCCTTGTGTCCAAGAGTTGGAGATATGAGAAAGAATGTCTCCAGTGAAAATCTCACCTCAGTTCTGAACACTAGGTGGTCTTAGGCAAACCACTATCTTACAGGGCCAGCACCGGGCTTGCCCCCTGGTTAACTCTCATAAGCATGGTGCCCACTGGCATAACTGCACTCCCCAGCTCCTTACTGTGCCAGTGACAATAGGAGCACAACACCAATCTAGGCAACACATACTCCTGCTGACACATGCCATTTTTAATCCCACCACAATGCCTTTTGGGCCATGGCATATCATCACTAGAGCACCAGTTATTCAGGGCTCCATTGTGGAGGAATTGAAATGTCAGGTGCCAGCTTCAGGCATCTGGGCTGCAATACTGGGCAAAGGAAAAATCAGTGATTGAACAGCACTGAGAGAACCATCAGGCATGAGTAGCTGTAGCTGGCATGTTGGGTTGGTGGCAGAGTCAGCTGTGAGCCATTCTGAGGGCTTAGGACATTGGCAGATTCTTGGTGGTGCTGTCTGCTGTCACCAACCCTGCCCTCTTTGCCACAGCTCTCCTTTTGCTGTCTGACGTAACTGACCTATCTCAAGCAGTAATTGCAAGGATTACTGAAATAATGTCTGTAACATGCTTCAAAACTTCAGTGCCTATATTAACCACGACTGTTCAGTAGGGCTCCACTCATACTGTGGGTTACGTTCCGGACCCCCGCCGAAAAGCGAAAACCGCTGAAAAGCGGAACTCATTGATTAGAATGGCGCGCGACACCCGAAAACTGCTGTAAAAGCAGAACAAGCACTGTATGAGTGGGTTTTTAGTCTAATTGAGACCACCGCATTAGCGAAGTGCTGTAAAGCGAAGCACCGTAAAGTGGGGCCCTACTGTACAATGGAATCTCCATCTACGGATGCACTCTGTGATGTTGTCCTCCAGATGGTGTTGGACTACAAGCTCCCGTCATCCCTGACCATCAGCCATGCAGGCTGGGGCAGATCCGAGTTATAGGCCAACAACATCCAGAGAGCACCCAATTGGCTACCTCATTCTTAGATGCTGATGACAAACAACGGGGAAAGGGTCTTTATGCTCTGACTGTGCTTCTTACAAACATCTGACTGGTAATTTTGGAAACAGGTAGCTAGATAGACCCTTGCTTTGATGAAGCAGTGCTCTAGTTACATAGTATTATTTTCTTTTCTCTAACAAGTACATGATGAATAAGTGGAAGTTTCCCTTGCAGATGTTGCCAGCCGCTGACATGCCTATGATGTAAAACAATGCAACATGTATTTTTTGTAGATGCAGGCAGGTTATTAAACCCCAGTCATGTGGTTTGGATTCTGCATTTTAATGTGTGGAAAAGGGAGGAGCTCTTTCGATTACTTCTCTACAATAGTATCTCAGGAGTTGAGACTTCAAACTGAGCTTCAGTGGTGCTTGAGCTGAAGGTACAAGTGAACTCTATTTAGTTCATGTCAGTTTCCCTTGCTTTTTGCAAACTTGCTGTGTGCAACTGCTTGAAAAAGCCTTGTCTGTGAGTGCTCACAAGGAAAAAGGATAAACAGTGAGCTGAGCATGCAGTCTTACTGCCCTAAGCCCCCATCCTGCTAGAACCCTGTGAAGCTCTAAAGCCCTTCAATTCTCCAGAATTCACTTGGAGGTACAGCAGGAACAGCAAAAGCAGAGGCAGCAGCACATACTCTCTCTGCTTGCCTCTGTCCAGCACACTTTCTTCTGAGGTCTTTGACCCCCTCTCTCCAGCATCTGAGTATGGACTCAGTAGCCCTGGAGAACTACACTTCCCAGGACTTCTTTATGCTCGTGACGCTGTTCCAGCATTCTAGGTACCAAAGTGATGGAGGGAGAGAAGAGGCAGTGGCATCTTGCTACTGTTGCCACTTTCAGTGTCTCTGTTCCAGCACCAAGTATGTTTAGGGAAAGGAAGGAAGGTGGCACATAAGGAAGGAGGGAAGGCTCTCTTTCTGATAGCACTCTTAGTGATGGACAAACACAACACACAATTTGGAAAGATCCTGAATCACGCTGTTATTTTAAATGGCGAAGTTTGTCTTCTGAACTCTCCCAGTTCAAACTTTGTCTCCATCCCAAATTAGGATTCACCTGGCCATACATGGCACTGAAACCCACATTCCTCAATCCCAAAGTACTGATTGTATTCATGTTGCTTTTCTGAATCTTCTGCATCCAGTCTTTTGTATTACTACAATGTTTCCCAGTTCTATTTGGGTGTCAACCCAGATACCTTTCTTCTGTGCCATTTCATAGTTCCTGAATCTCAGCTTGGGAAAGGTGAGTGACTACCTTGCAGATATTTTAATCAGTTCTTCATTATCATCTGGCCATGGAATTGTAGGACTGAAAGGAGCCTACAATGGTCTTAGAAAAAGTCATAAGAGCAGCTTTGTGTTTTGATGAATAAATAATGCTTGACTAGCTTTTAAACATCATCATAATCATCATACTTTTATGCTGGAGGATGGCTCTGTTTCTGCAACTGTTACTAGGCAGCATTGAAAACAAAATCTCCAAAGGTTTTAAAGCTATGCTTAACTGCATGAGTGTTCAGCTTGTGTGAATGATTTGTTTATTTGCTGCTTTATTTAGTTCGAGAAAGAAAATATCAAGGAACAAATGAACAGCGTGAACCTCTGTTTTAGTTGATGCGTCAGTCTGCTTGACATAAACCGAGTATCTAAGTTCCTCTGGGTTATTTGTGGATCAGCAGGTGTGGGTCAGCCACCAGAGCCCTGGGTTGCTGATAGGGATCCTGGTCATTCTAGGTGGAAGGGGGTGTTTTCTAGGGTTTAACCCTAATGTGCCTGCCAGAGGTGCCTCACAAGCTTCATACTGTTCATTTCTGGCTCAGATAGTCTGAAGAAGGAAATGTGCTCATTCCAAAGCCTTTATGGGATTGGAAGGGGAGAACAAAGGTGTTGGGAACAAAGTGTCCAGTAGCAATCAAGACACAGTCGGAGGCTGCAGAGATACCAGCTAAGAAGCCAGACTCTGACTCTGATGTTGGTGACTAGGGGGGCACTAAATACAGGGATGGTGGGCAGGAGGCCTCTGGGCCAGATCCTACAGCACCAGGTGCCATGGAGTAAGGCAGAACTCCTGGGCCTGAGGAACCGAGTGTCTCCCAGCCCATTTCTCTGATCCAGCAGCACAGGGAGTGCACCAGGCAGGAAGCCAGAGAGTGCAGAAAAAGTGTCCCTCTGCAGGCCAAAGGGTTGTGACCCTTTAAGGATCGTTCTTACAAAGGCTAGGAGAGGTGGACTGGAGGCAGAGCCTCAAAAGGCCTCAGTCCAACTCTGACCTTTGTTGGAGCAAGATGCTCACTTGGAGCTCTCTGTGGTTCTACAATTCTGACCCATCTTACCCATGGGCTCTTTCACCAGACCACAACGAGACAACTTCTTGTAACTTCTTTACACTTTATGCTACATGTGACAATGCTTGGGTTTCTCTATAGCAGCAATATCCAGAGGTTGATATCTCAGAGTTATTAAGTTACTAACAAGCTTTTGATTAGTTGGCCTCTTATCTCTTTATACTGATAAGCACTGATATTCATTATGCAGACTTTGGCTTACCATTGACAGTTATATGGGCCAAGAAAAATGTCCTTTCTCTTCTACTGTCTATCTGTTAAACTGGGCGAAATGAATGTATGCCAATACATTGAGTAATGGCACAGTCTGTCATAGATTGTCACTTACTTGTCTTCATTAGCAGAAAGCACTTTGCTGACTGTATAGATAGCTAGATAGACAGACAGACAGACAGACAGACAGATAGAGACAGAGATAGTGGTAGTGAGGATATATGAGCAGGGGTGGAACTCTGACTCAAGAAGACATTAGCCCCACCCCCCATGATATGAGAAAAAGGGCCTTTCCAGTAGTAGCACCTTCCTTGCAAAAGAGCCTTCCCAAAGAAATATGACATACATTGTTTGTATGGTATGGATGCTAAAAATATACCTTTTCACACAGGTGTTTCCTGATTCTTTTGCACACACCACCACATTTACTCAGTTTGAAAGTTGTAATGTGACTACAGATATGATTTAACAAAATTTTAATGACTTTTGTTATGTTGCATTTTACATTGCTTTGGACATTGTGTATACAGGGTGATCTAAAAATGTTTTTAAAAATAAATAGGGAATGTGATCCTTAGATCCAACGAGAGATAGAGCCTTTTCAAAAATATGTTAACAAATGAAGAAAAGATAATAAACAGATCTCCCCTGCGGTTCTTTCGAGCAAGGTCCTTTTTCTCCCAGCTGCTCAGCCCAGAAAATTAATTTTCTAGCTCCAGTATTTGGGTGTAGATACAAGACATTTTAAGTGAATGATTAAAAATATTGTGATCAATGAAATTCTGCTCATGTACATGCAGCATTTATTTAATTAAATCATTTAAAATATTTTTTTATGCTGACAAGAAAATACAAACCATTAAAACAAAGGGACAGTTAAAAACCCAACAGCAGTGGATAAAGCAAGTCCACATCTCAAAGCAGCAACAGATACAGACAGATGCAAACCAAAGCAATTCCAGACCCTGATGAACAACCACCCATAATCACAGACAAATGATACTAATAATTACACCATATGTTTGGCATTTAAAAGCAAAGTTGGTACCAGATACATCTCCCTTGGGAGAGAGTTCCAAATTGGGGTGCAACTGCTGAGAAGTCTATCTTCCAGCAGGCACTCATCTATTTCTGATGGTGGAGAAACCATAACTCAGGATTAGAGCACACTGCCCAGTGCAAGTAGACAACAATAGGCAGTACTGGTATAAGGCAGCTTCCTATGGTTTTCTAGCTCACAGTTTTGCTTGTGAGGTTCCCATACTCATCTGGTTGGCCACTGTGAGGACAGAATGCTGGAAAAGATCGGCCTCTTGTTTAATTGATTATGCATAGTGTGGAGAACGTGGATACGTTTTTATCCCTTTCTCATAATACTAGAACCTGGAGCCATTCAATGAAGTTGAAAGTTGGAAGATTCAAGGCAGACAAATGAAAGTTCTTTTCACAGCATATAGTTAAACTGTGGAAGTTGCTCCCAGGGGGTGTAGTGATGGCCACCAACTTGGATGGCCTTCAAAAAGGATTAGGTAAATTCATGGAGGATAAGGCTATTGTTGTGTACCAACCACGATGGATATGTTCTACCTCCACTTTTGGAAGAGGTATGCTTCTGAATACCAGTTGCTGGGAATCAGAAGTGTAGTGTACAGAGTGCTCTTACACTCAAGTCCTCCTTGGGGCATCTGGTTGGCCACTGTAAGAACAGGGTGCTAGGTGAGATGGGTCTTTGGCCTTATCCAGCAAGGCTTTTTTAAAAAACATTTTAAAATTTGTTTTCAATATAGTCACAACATGGAAGATACCAATATGAACACCAACCACTGATGTTTACATTCTTAGCCACTATATCACCTGATTCCTACAGTATGCACAGTCATATGGTTCACCATATGGGAAACCGTTTGGCAGGCCAAACAGCTAGTGCTCAGGGGTCACTTTAAATCACTCCCCATGCTGATAGCCTCTATATAGTAAGTTATTTGTATGCAGTGCAGTGAATTAGGTTATATGATTTTATAGAGATAAAGAGAAAATCACCCAGTCAGTGTACTGAATTGCTGCACATACAGCTTGCTGCACAGTTTGCTGTCAGTGTTTAAAACACATTATAAATGGTAAGGATGTGTGTAGGGTTTGATTGAGTTTGCATTTAAAGCTGCATTTATCAAATTCACAGTTTCCGAAATGAGAACTGAACCACAGTCATCCTTCGAAATTCACACATCTGAATTTTGTGATGCAGGTCTCCAACCAAGCAGTGTTTACAAAAATTCATATATTAGGGAAAGTGTGCACAAAATGAACATATAGTTGAAAATAACATACAACAATGCATTAGACTGGGATAATTTGCTTGCAAAAATGTGTACATTACTCAAAACTGCATACAAAGATGTATTTATTGAGAAATTTGCACTAAAGTGCTGAAGGATTTTCATGAGGAATTTTTTAAAAATCTCAAAATGTTGCAGAAATGAGAACTGAAGAATAAAATTGAATTGAAGATTAGAAAAATGAGAAACTGAGAGAAGTGAAATTGACAGATCATTCCATCCCTAGCAAATGGTGGCCATTTTGTGTGGAGCAGTCTTCATATGAAGTAGGGATGGAATAATCATCTATTAATTTCTCATTTAATTTCTCCCCCTTCTAAAAATCTTTATCAATTTTCAAAATAAATATCACCAGCAAAATAACATAAAATAATATACTATGTAAATCGTTATCATATTGCTTATAAAGATTGCATTTTGATTTTCCATAGTATATTTTAACACAATTTTCATTTACAGTATACATTAATACCCTTTCTGCATCGGTTTACCATTTTTTAAAAATCTGCATGAATATTCATGTGTATTTTCATGCACATTTCTTATACTGTACATTTTTGTAAATAACTTTGCCTACTATACACATTTTTAAGGCATTTGCCCTAATGTAATGCATTTTGCACATTACCTTGATTAATATACAGATTTTTGTGCAAACCTTTCCTTAATGTATGCACATTTGTTTGGCAAACTTCACTGAAGAATTCAGAGAGGTGTGAATTTTGAAGGTCAGTCCTGTTTTGGTTCATGTATTGGTAAAGAAAGCATGAATCAGGTGGGTTCATATTAAAATGCAAATTAAAAAAAATCTCCTCCTAACATGGAGTTGAATGAAATTATTCTAGAGCTCAGATCAGAAATTTGATCAGATTAGAAGTTTTACAAGAATGACCTTCCAAACCTAACAAACCATTTCCATGATCTAGAGATGGAGTGAGATTCAAATAGTTAATAAAAGAATATGCTGTGAGATTTTTTTTTAGATTCAGGTTTTTGCTGAACTTTTAACAATAGTATCAACATGTTTTTCTTAATCTTAACAAACACAAGACATCCGAAGTGGCAGAATTTGCAGTCTTAAACATTTTTTGTGCAGTGGGATTATTAATAAAAGGTGTCAGCCATCTTTTAATAAATGCGGGTGAGGCAGGGATGAAGAAACACAAAAGATCAGTAGGGCAGAAAGAATCCTGAATGAAGTGGTAATTATTTTTTGGGAGCAGCAATAGGAGAAAAAGCAGACAAGCAGAACAAGAAAATATTGATGAAATTTGCAATGTAATAAATAAATCTTTATCTGTATATATGGAGAAGAAGCATAGAACTGTTAATTGTTTCTTTGTTTTGGAAATAATGTTGGAAGTGCCCTGATGGTAAATTGAGTTTTGATGGGTATACAGTAAAGCCTTTCAGATTCTGCAACAACCTTCTCTTTGTGCTTGTGTTTTTTTAAAAGAACTTCATTACCAGGTGCATATCAGGTGGATATCTTTGTTCATGGGTCTTGAGTAATGGGATCTCTTTGCTGGAATATGCATACAGGAGCACCAGACCTGCCCAGGTCCTGAGATATTATTTGGAGGCCCTTCTCCACGTTTTCCTACCTAAAGAGATGATGTGGCGTGTTACTAAGGAGAGGGCCTTTTCAGTGGTGGTGCCCAGATTATGGAATATCCTCCCCAACGGTACCTACATTAAGATCCGTCTAGTGCCAAAGGAAGACCTTTTTATTCTCCCTGGTATTTTAGAATTAACCTCCCCTTTCCCCCCTAAACAGATTATTTCTGCTGGTTTTTAAATTACATTAAGTTGCATTTGCTTTTTTTTTTAAAAAAAGGCAGGACACTGAATTGCTTGATTTTTAATGGCTTAAGATTTTATTGTATAATTGCATATTGTTTTAATTTTGATTTTTGTTGACTGGGTGGTCAACAAATGACCTCAATAAATAAATAAATAAATAATGATCTGACTAATAAGTGGCCTGTGGAGAGTAAGGTTCACAATGGAAACTGTAGGAAAAACAAAAGGCAGGATGTCACTGGAGTCAGAAAGCTTCTGAGAGATCTCTACAGGAATATCACTTTAGATATGCTACTTCAGAGACATTCTGCTGCTGTGCTACCAAAGCTATAGCCCAATAAGTCTTTGGAAAGGGAATTAAAAAGAAAAAGACAAACGAAAGTGAAAATAAGATGATTGCCTCCTTAGTTGTAAAACTGCTGCAGGGACCCACAACTGCTTCTGCCATGAAATGGAACCATAACAGTTGCTCCCAGTTCACCAGTGGGAAAAGTGGTCACAAATGCATGTGTGTGTGGCTGTTTGGGCCCTTTCCTAGAATGTACCAACTGGCTGGGTAAAAATAATTACTAAATAAATAAATGGCTATATCCAGTGCTACCATTCTGCTCACACAACAGACTTCTACTTGCACGATGGAACTTCCCCCTCCTCTGCCCTGCAGTCCTCCTGCACACCTCCTTAAAAAAAAGCCAACCAAGGCACTGTAGAATTAAAATATAGTACAGAACAACATCGATAAAATAAATAAATACCAGTAAAAATAAATCATTAACATCTGGCTCCCAAAATACCAGTATATAATATGTAAATACAATAAAAAAACATCAGCAGGACACAAATGAAAAGAGAAATAACAAAAATAAGTGGGGCTTCAGGGCTTTTCTATACATTTAAAGCTACAGGGCTTGTTGGAGCACAACTCATAAAGTGTTCCAGTGGCAGGGGGCCATTGCAGAAAAGGCTCTTTTCTCTTGTAGCTGCCAACCCAATTGCCCTCAGAGGTGGCCACATAAAGAGATGATATCCTGCTCATCTCAAAGTTTGGGCAGGTTGCTATGGCGGAGCCAAATCATTTAAGGGCTAAGAAATGAGTGCAATTGCTACAGTATTGGTGTTGCATGATCTGACCACCTAGTGCCTGCGAACAATCAAAAATTGCATTCTGCACAGGTGAAGTTTCTGAACCATTTTTAAAGACAGCCACATGTAGAGTGTGTTACAGTACTCCAGCCTGGATATGAGTAGCCCAAGGAAAGTTTTGACATATCCAAATACAGTTGTGTTTGGTATTTATTTATTTATTTATTACATTTGTATACCGCCCCATAGCCAAAGCTCTCTGGGCGGTTTGCAACATAAAAAATCAATATAAATTCTACATAATAAAAAACAATAGTTCACATTTTAGGTAAACATAACTAAACAATAAATCTCTAAACAATATACATAACATGGTATACCAGCATAAGCTGATGAAAGTGTAGGAGAACTGTCAAAAGTGTCCTAGTCATGCCTAGCCCTGATCAGGTACCAGACATGGAAACTTCAGTGGACAAGCCAGACATCCCACAGGTCAAGGACCTTGAGAAACAGGAAGGGTCCCCTGGAACAAGTGCTGAAGATCTCCTTGAAGGGACCTCCAGGGGGAGACCTGCTGAAGAACTCTTGGAGGAGGTGGAATCCTGAGAACACCAAAGCCAAAAGGTCTGGACCTGGGCCATAGAGCAACAACATAACAACAACCTTCAGAAATTTGACCCCAGCTGCTGGGGGCACCCACTGAAGCATAACCATTATTAGGGCTGGAAATAAGCTGTAATTCTCCAGTGGATGCCTTCAAGGGCCAGGGTCCCGTAATATAAGCCTCTTAGCAAAACACACACAATCAAAGGCAGGGTTGCAGGTGCAGCACAGTACAAACAAACCAAAGTCAAACATGGAGAACCAATTTGCATGGGAGGCAAGATCAGGCAACATTCCAAGGACAATTTCACAAGTTGTTCAGGAAAGGTACAACACAGCAAGGAACAAGGAGCCAAAGAACAAAAGTTAGACATGGCAGTCCTTCAGGTGGAGTGTAACCCAACCTAAGATCAGTTGCAAACTAGATTCTGGGCTACTTGTTTTCCTTACTCACAGTACCAGGAACTCCAATCAAAGCCAAGCTGGAGCACACAGTAGGCAACTGAGGATGAGATGAGGAAGAGGAGAGAGGCTGAAATGCAACATGGTGCAAAGTTAAAACTATTTAGGGTTATTATTATGTTGTGACTTAGCAGAGTTACAAGATATTTTGGGGGAGAAATTCAATTTAGTTTGCATTTACAGCCAAATCTATCAAATTTGCACTTTCTGAATCAATATGAGAACCGAACAGAGCCATCCTTCAAAATTTACCCCATCCATTTTTTTGAAATGCAGTTCTCCAACCAACCAAAGTTTATAAAAATGTATATATTAGGGCTAAGTGTTTGTAACAATGAATATATTAGTGCAAATAATATATATTAGGAGACATTGCTTGCAAAACTGTATGGTAGTCAAAACTTCATACAAAAATGTGTATGGTAGGGGAAATTCATAATAAAATGCTGAAGAATTTTCATGAGGGTTTCTTCTTTTTTAAAATGTCAAATTGCTGCAGAAATGTGAACTGAATTTAAGATTGGAAAAAATGAGAAACTGAGAGAACTGAAATTGACAGATCCTGCCATTCCTACTCCCAGTAGTATATTTGCATGTCTTTCCAGTCTATAAAGATGTTTCTAGAAATATTTATTTATCTTATTTGGCTCACCTGGAATATATCTCTCTGTGTTGGTAGAGGTGGTAACACATCAGTCAGAAGATAGTGTAGAGATTCTTGTGGCCTACAAAAGGACTGTATCATCCGTGTGGTTCGGTTTAGCCATGAGACTGAGGTCAAACTGACCTAAGAACACAACTGTTGGAACATAACATTTGTAGGAAAAAAACTGTGGTTATTTTAGCAGAAAATCTGAGAGAAAATCAAAACCTCTGTGCTCTGTATCCCAGATCCCAGTGTGCCCTAGAAAATGGTGTGTGTGTGGTATCTCCATAAATTTAGTTATGAAGATATTAGAGCAGACTTAAAGTACACATGCCTCAGAGACCAACAATTTCTAGCATGCACTTGCATATGGAAGGGACTGGTTTCTTCCTATGCAGCAACAGACCCCTGTGCCACACTGCATGCCATTCCAGAGGGTTCCTCCATCCTCAGAAGTGCCTTTTTTACTTTCATGAAAAAAATGAGTCTGCATATGTCATGTGTAGGGAACCTTTGGCCCTCCAGATATTGCTGAACTGCAATTCCAATTAGCCCCTGCAAGCATGGCCAAAGGCTAGGAATGATGGGAATAAAAGATGGAGAAAAGAAAGGGTGGTACAACTGCTCAATGAGAATGGCAAAATGATAACAGATGACAAAGAAAAGGCAGAAGTGCTCAATTCCTACTTTGGCTCAGTCTTCTCCCCAAAGAGGGTCTGTGACCTTCCTCGCAAACGTGAAGTTGAAGGGGCAGGATTGCAGCTTGAGGTTGATAGAAAAATGGTCAAGAAATACCTAATGACTTTGAACGAGTTCAAATCTCCAGGGCTTCATGAACTGCATCCTAGGGTAATGAAGGAACTGGCTGAAGAACTCTTGGAACCACTGTCTGTTAACTTTGTGAAATCATGGAAGATGGATGAAGTGCCAGATGACTGGAGGAGGCTAATGTTCTTCCTATCTTCAAAAAGGATAAAAAGGAGGAACATGGGAACTACAGTCCAGTCAGCCTGACATCAGTCCCTGGGAAAATTCTAGAGCAGATTATAAAGCGGTCAGTCTGTAAGCACCTTGAAAACAATGCAGTGATTACTAGAAGCCATAATGGATTTATCAAGAACAAATCCTGCCACACTAATCTCATTTCATTTTTTGATTGGGTAACCTCCCTTGTAGACTGTGGGAATGCTGTGGACATAATGTATCTCGACCTTAGCAAAGCTTTTGACAAAGTGCCTCATGATACTCTGATTAGCAAACTAGTTGAATGTGGGCTGGATGGAATAACCATCAAGTGGACCCATATCTGGCCACAGAATTGTACTCAAAGAGTGCTTATCAATGGTTCCTTCTCAAACTGGGGGAAGGTAACAAGCGGAGTACCGCAGGGCTCAGTGCTGGGCCCAGTATTCTTCAACATTTTTATTAATGACATGGATGAGAAGGTGCAGGGAATGCTTATTAGATTTGCAGATGATACAAAATTGGGAGAGATAGCTGATAACTGGAGGACAGAAACAAAATTCAAAGTGCTCTTGATAGGCTGGAGCATTGGGCTGAAAACAACAAAATGAAATTTAACAGGGATAAGTGCAAAGTTCTACACCTAGGGAAAAGAAGCCAAATGCACTATTATAAGATGGGGGATACTGGCTCAGCAAGAAGGCTACTACATGCAAGAATGAATGAAGATGGCTGCGGTGTAGAGAGAGCGTTTTTGTCTCTCCCAGAGTTTGTATCGCCTAGAGTCGAGAAGAGCCCGGTGAGGATCCTATTTCTTTATTTTTCCTCTGAGTAATTTCACACTGACTTAGTGGTGTCATCAACGGAACTGGAGAATCATTTTCCTGACGTTTGAAATTGGAGAACAATCACAGCTAGGAGAGCCTTCTCTCGCTTTACCTCTTTCCCGTTCCCCCTCCACCAGGACTAACGAAACTGCTGTGTGTGCTGTGTGTGCACTAAACCACGAACTGACAGTGAAGCTTTAGTGCTTCTTACGGGTTTAGTGCTTCTTACAGGTTTACGACATTTTATTGCTCAGCTATTTTATTAATCAGCTATTCAAAGATGGTCCTTACGAGAAAAATGCGTAAAGACGAGGAAGACTTAAAGGAGAACGAACATAAGATTGAACTTACAGAGAAACCTTCACAGTTAACTGAGCAGACTTCTAAACAATACCCACGTCCTAAGACTTTAAAACAACTTAATATTACCCAATTTTGCACTCGAAAACCTACTACATCAGAATCTCTACATGCCTCACCTTTACAATACACCACCCCAAAGTTAAAAGGCTTAAAGGACCCATCATCTCCAACCAACCCTGAGCGAATACGATCGAAATGCCAACCAAAGTCTCTCACTCATGAGATCCTGGATTGGCCTCTGGGCTCTAAGGTGTTACACCAGCTGAAGAGTTCCCTGTCACCAACCACTTTGAACTTAGCGACCGAATTGGCTCAAGCTGAGGCGCTATTGCCCAGAAAAACAGAATCAGTATCTACCAACTATGTTGGTATGTTGATACTCTTAAAGGAGACGCTCCCAGCTGAAATGACAACGGAAGCATCTCTTGAAGACTCAAATTCTTTTACTGCTCCAACTTTTCCTGATATGCCTCCCATTGTCCCCGAAATCTCTTTTTTATTTCTACAATTATCTTTACTTTCAGATCAGATAGGGGCTATTAAGAACTTTATTTCGGAGACAAATAATCTATTAAGAACTTTAACTAAGGAATTTCTGAAATACTCCCCTCTGGCTGACTCTGATACTACTGCTACAAAATCTTCTTCCGGAGCTACTACCTTAAAGGAACAACTCCCCTGGAAGCAAAATGTAAAGAAAAAACATTCTAAGAATGTGCAAAAGGTAGTTAAACCAAAAAATATAAAAAACCCGAAGCTCCCGAGATATAAAAAAATGAACTTTCATCGACTCTTCAAATTATTAGATGAATTACTTACTATAGAACGAGCCAGAGGAAATTCAACCAGAGGAAATTCAAATCGAACCTGTTCAACTCAAGAAAAAAACACAGATGTACTGACATCTCAGGTTTCTGACCAGCAGACCGTCTTTATGACTCTAACCTCTGATTCTGAGGTTTCTTTGCCATTAGATTGTCCACCAGCTTGTTCTTTTGTTAGTAAAAAGTCAGAGGTCCACACAAATTGGAAATTACAACTTAGTACCAATACTTTAATTCTATCGCAAGTACCTTACCACCATTCAACATATCATGACAATCACAAATTTTTCAACATCAAGAGACATATTCAACATCTTTTGCAGACTCTAAACTTAAACTGGTTTAGGTTCAGTGATTTAACAAAGGCTGAAATGCTGTCAAACACAGGATGTGGCATGTCAGTTCTTCTTACTTTCAAAACCAGTGATGTAGTAACCACACTTCTAAAGAATAAACACTGTTTTAGTGATCTAGGCATAGGGCTTCATAGACATTTCATCAACACAACCGGTCCTTACTCCTTAATCCCACAGCTCTTAATCGGAATCTTATTCACTCAGCCCTATCCTTGGCTAAACCTAACCTTTTGACCATTGTCCATGAACATACTTCCTCAAGCTCAGACACTCAGACTACTTACTTAACACCTCAATTACAACATGTTGCTGCTGAAAAGACTCTTGTACAGAACAAGCAACCCTCTGCTCACTTGGAGCCAGATGCTAATGATAAATGACATACTATTATGCCACAACCACCCCCCGTGATTGTGGAAAAGGCATGTTTGGAACATTCTCATCTTACACATCCAACTACTAGATTAGCATCATCCCAGGAACACCTTCCATGTTGAATTACTGAGCAGCAGTGTTCCATAACTGATAGTAATAGAATGATCAGACCCATACTAACAGTATTAGGAAAAGGGAGATATAGCAAGTTAACTAGCTGCAGTCATCGTAAGAGCTTTCATCCATCTTATGACATTATAACACCTATCCGTATTCCTCGAAGCATAGATCAACCCGCCCCGGAAAAACAAATATCCACCGATCATTCAGTTTTATTCTTTAATGCAAGATCAGTGAATAACAAAACGGCAATCATTTATGATCTGATTAAAGATGAACAGGCTGATTTTGCATGTATAACTGAAACATGGTTGGAAGAACCAGGGGGAGTGAATCTTAACAGTCTCTGCCCCCCAGGTTACTCAGCTTTCCATCAACCCAGACTTGTTAATCGAGGAGGGGGTATAGCAATTATTTATCGTGAATCTCTTCTTTTTTCTAGACTATCTTGTCAACAGTACTCTAGCTTTGAATCCCTGTGCCTTAAGCTTAATTCACAAGACCCTATTGTTATTTTGTTATTTACTGCCCCCCCAATATTTTAAATCAATCCTTATCAGAGTTATTTGACCTAATCTCAGGATTATGGCTAGAATCCCAAAAACTGTTAGTATTAGGAGATTTTAATATTCACGCGGAATCCCCCTCTATTAAGTTGGTACAAGAGTTCTTGACCATGATGTCCACCTTAGGACTTCAACAATTAGTAGGTGTTCCAACTCATATGGCGGGCCACACTCTCGACCTTATTTTTCAATCAGATCCAGATGCTAAGAATTTTCAAATTGACAATGTGGCTACTTCGCCATTATTATGGTCGGATCATTATTTGATCCAATTCAAATTATTAATTCCATCCTTCTCTACTGAGACTAATATTTCCTCTAGATTATACCGTCCAAAAAGATTATTAGACCCAGATATATTCACATCTAGGCTACAAGAGTATGCTGACCCCCATATGGGAGAGTCAATCGAATTTTTGACCAACTCTTGGAATAATAGGATGACCGAAATAGTGGATGAAATGGCCCCTCTCCGTCCACAGAAAATGGTGAGATCGAAATTAGCTCCATGGTTCTCAAAAGACCTATTAAAAATGAAACGTTCCTACTGGTGTCTAGAACGGCACTGGAAAAAGTCAACTAGCTCATTTGATAAGATTCAAGCCAACAAATGTGCAAAAACCTGTGCCTCGATGAGAGTGGCAGCCCGAAAATCTTTTTATTCGACCTCTATTGCCTCATCGAGTAATCATCCAAAAGAACTGTTCCGGATAGTGAATAATCTCCTTCAAACACCACAAACAAACTCTCATTTAATCTGCTCTCAAGCCCGCTGCCAAGAGTTCGCCTCATTTTTTGAAGCTAAGGTGGATCAGATTCGTTTTAATATAGATCATACTGAAATGGCAGAGGAAAAGAACATCAGATCAGAAAATGACTACCCTGCGCTTTTTGCCACCTTTCAATTAATCTCTCCAGACGACATTCCTCGATTTCTAAATGGAATGAATCCAACAACCTGTTTACTTGATCCATGTCCTTCCTGGTTGATAAAAACATCAAATTTGAAATTAGCAAGCTGGATTAGTACAATCGTAAATTCTTCTCTTCAACAAGGCCACTTACCGGAATGCCTAAAAGAAGCAATGGTTACACCTTTACTAAAAAAACCCTCTCTCGACCCTAAAATATTAAATAATTATCGACCGGTATCTAATCTACCTTTTCTGAGTAAAATCATTGAGGTAGCCTCACAGCTTCAAAAGTTTATAGACACCTCCGACTGTTATGACCTCTTCCAATCTGGTTTCAGACCGAATCATGGGACTGAAACGGCTCTAGTCACATTAGTCGACGATCTTCAACTAGAACATGACAAAGGCAATCTGTCCCTTCTAGTTTTATTGGATTTATCTGCCGCATTCGACACAATTGATCACAGCATTCTGTTAGACCGTCTCTTTAAAATGGGTCTCAGAGGTACAGTACTAAAATGGCTTCGCTCCTTTTTGGAAAAAAGGCTTCAGAGAGTTGCCCTCGGGGATCATTGCTCTAAACCCTGGCCATTAAAATATGGCATTCCATAGGGCTCTGTTTTATCCCCGATGTTATTTAATATTTATGTAAGCCCTTTAGGAAAAATCATTCGAAAATTTGGGATTCATTATCACCAATATGCCGATGATACACAACTGTATTGTTCCTTTCCACCGAACACTGTAGAGACTGTCAATTGCCTTAATCAATGTCTCCTAGCAGTGCAAAGTTGGATGAATAAAAACAAATTGAAACTAAACCCAGAAAAAACAGAGGTCATTCTCATTGGCAAAAATCTCCCACAAGGAACTGGACATCTGCCTTCACTTGACGGAGTTTTTCTCCCTTTAAAATCTCAAGTCCGTAGTTTAGGTATAATCTTGGACTCAGCCCTAACCTTTGAACCCCAGGTTGCAGCCGTGTCTAGAGCCACATTTGCAAAACTAAAACTGGTCCGTCAACTCCGCCCATTTTTAGGAACATCAGAATTAATGAAAGTAACTCAGGCCTTAGTAACCTCTCGACTGGACTATTGTAATTCTTTATATGTTGGCCTTTCTGCTAGAGCACTTCGACCACTCAAGCAGGTACAAAGAGCGGCCGCGAGGATGATCACTAAAACTGGTCCTCGGGTTCATACTTCACCTCTTCTTTACCATCTTCACTGGCTCCCTATTAGCTCCAGACATCAGTTTAAGATTCTGGTACTAACATTTAAGGCTCTTCACGGACTGGCGCCGGTATATTTGACAAACCGTCTCGTTGAATTCAAAACCTATCGCCCTATGAGATCAATTTCTGAAAGCACTCTTATTATTCCCTCAACGTTCATGATCCGCCAAATGAACACCAGGAGGAAGGCCTTCTCAGTCATAGCCCCTACTCTTTGGAATAATTTACCATCTGAGATACGACGTTCCTCGTCTCTCATTGAATTCCGTCGGCGGATTAAAACATACCTGTTTCAACTAGCTTTTAATGTTTGAAGTGAGATTGTTGTCAAACTTTTTAGTATTAATTTACTTATTTGTTTTTAGGTATTCTATTATGCTGTTTTTGTATTATCTCTGTTTTTTAATGTTCACCGCTCTGAATTCTGAGTTTCGGAACTAGAGCGGTATATAAATTTTTGAAATAAATAAAATAAATAAATAAAAGAAGGATCTTGGAATTATTGTTGATCACAAGCTGAATATGAACAGTGTGATATGTCTGCAAAAAAAGCAAATGGTTATTTAGGCCGCATTGACATAAGTATAGTTTGTGAATTGCATGAAGGACTTGTTTCCCTCTATTTAGCACTGGTTAGGCCTCATTTTGAGTACTGTGTCGAGTTCCAGACACAGCAATTTGAGAAGGATGCAGACAAACTGGAACAGGTTCAGAGGAGGGCAACAAGGTTTACTGGAAATAAAGCCCTATTAGTAGAAGCTGAAAGAACTGGGCATGGTTAGCTTTGAGAATAATAATAATAAATAATAAATTTTATTTTTCAGCCGCCTATCTGTCCGGGTTAGGGACACTCTAGGCGACGAACAACAAGAATAAAAACAATCCATATACATCAACATAATAAAATTTTAAGCTAAAGAAACCATCCGTTAATTCAGTTATAGCATAAAATTAATCTGTCCCAATCTTGTAGGCCTGCCTGAACAGCCAGGTCTTCAAGGCTCGGCGATAGCTGGACAGGGAGGGAGCATGTCTGAGATGGAAAGGGAGGGAGTTCCAGAGGGTGGGGGCCACAACAGAGAATGCCCTCTCTCTGGTCCGTACCAGCCTAGCTGTTCTCACCGGTGGGACCGAGAGAAGGTCTTGCGAGGCTGATCTCGTCAGGCGGCACAATCTGTGATTCTGGAGGCATTCCTTCAGATATACTGGGCCGAAACCGTATAGGGTTTTAAAGGTCAACACCAACACATTGAATTGGGCCCGGTAGACAGCTGGTAGCCAGTGAAGATCTAATAACACTGGGGTGATATGATCCCAGCGACGGCTATGCGTAATCAAGCGTGCCGCCGCGTTCTGTACCAGCTGTAATTTCCGGACCGTTTTCAAGGGTAACCCCGCGTAGAGCGCATTGCAGTAGTCTAAGCGAGAGGAGACCAGGGCATGTATCACCTGAGGGAGCAGGTGAACAGGAAGATAGGGACGCAGTCTCCGTATCAGATGTAATTGATACCAAGCTGCCCGGCTCACTGCTGTAATCTGAGCCTCCATGGACAGCTGGGAGTCAAGGATGACCCCAAGACTGCAGACCTGGTCCTTCAGGGGTAAACTTACCCCATCAAGCATCAGGTCAGTAATTCCTAACTTCCTTTTATCTCCCACAAGTAATACCTCAGTCTTGTCGGGGTTCAGCTTCAGCCTATTCTCTCCCATCCATCCACTTACGGATTCTAGGCACTTGGACATGGTATTCACAGCCAACTCCGGTGAGGACTTAAAGGAGAGATAGAGCTGAGTGTGTTCTGCGTACTGATGGCACTGCAACCCAAAACTCCTGATGATTGCTCCCAGCGGTTTCACATAGATGTTGAATAGCATGGGAGAGAGGATAGAACCCTGTGGCACTCCACAATGAAGAGTCCAAGGGTCTGAAACCTCATCTCCCAATGCCACCCGTTGCTGCCTATCCGAGAGATAGGAACGGAACCACTGCAAGACAGTGCCTCCTATTCCTAATCCCTCTAGGCGGTTTAAAAGGATACCGTGGTCAACGGTATCGAAAGCCGCTGAGAGGTCCAGGAGGACAAGGAAGGTGTATTCACCCCTATCCAATGCCCTCGGCATATCATCTACCAGAGCGACCAAGGCTGTTTCCGTACCATGACCAGTCCTAAAACCCGATTGGTATGGATCTAAATAATCCGTTTCCTCCAAGTGTGTCTGGAAGAGAAGACTGAGGGGAGATATAATAACACACTTCAAGTACTTGAAAGGTTGTCACACAGAGAAGGGTCAGGATTTCTTCTCAATCATCCCAGAGTGCAGGACATGGAATAATGGGCTCACTACAGGAAGCCAGATTTTAATTGAACATCAGGAAAAACGTCCTGTTAGAGTGGTATGACAATGGAACCAATGGCCTAGGGAGGTGGTGGGCTTTCCAACACGAGGTATTCAAGTGGCAGCTGGACCGCCACCTGTCGGGTATGCTTTAAGTTGGATTCCTGCATTGAGCAATGGGTTCGATTTGATGGCCTTATAGGCCCCTTCCAACTCTATTGTTCTATGATTCCATGTTACCACCTCTACCAACACAGAGAGATATATTCCAGGTGAGCCAAATAACAGACAAAATACAACAATTATAAACACATAAGAAAAGGAACAGTTAACAGTAAATGAATTACTTTGGACTCAACCGTTCCGATAAAATCAGGGCCATTGTGCCACAGAAATAATTGTCTACCCATGGCCTTTGGCATTAATCACATATGGTGCTTTTACTTCAGGGTTATGTATAGGGTTGCCAGGTCAGAAGCATCTCAAAACCTGAGATGTCATGGGGCAGGCCCTAGTGATGTCACGGGGTGGGCCCTAGTGATGTCACGGGGTGGGCCCTAGTGATGTCACAGGGCGGGCCCTAGTGATGTCATGGGGTGGGCCTTAGTGACATCATGGGGTGGGCCCTAGTGACATCATAAAGCATGATACATTAAGTATCAACCACAGTTGCTTGGAGCATACCATTCAAACAAAAAAAATGCCTTTCCTGTACAAAACACCTTCTCTTGACTTCTGTGCAAGAAGCCAGTAAATTCTTTGCAAACTTCAAGAGATGGACACCTAGGGATATTGGGAGGGGTGTGTGGAGAGAGAGAGATTCTCTCAAGGACAGATCTGTCCTGTTTACTTGCTCCTGCTGGGAGGAAGGGCGGGATGTAATAATAATAATAATAATAATAATAATAATAAATGAACATAAACACTAGCTCCACCAAATAATATAAATTAATGAATTATTTAAATCACTCATTGCATCTTAGAGGAATACAGGAGCATGAAATATGGTCTATCCAGATAATAAATCCAATCTCTTGCACAAATACCTAGAAGTTCAGATTTGATGAAGATCAAAGTACTGCAGGAATTATTTTAGGTAACTGATAATCCTTAGGAGAAATAGTTCTTCCACTATACACACCACGTTGTACATTCCCATTACCCTCTGCTTAAGCCAATAACATTTTTCTAAATCCTGTCATGTTAAAATCTAAAGCTCTCCTATAAAATTTTACATTTTATAAATGATATATTATAGATTAATTACAGAACTTCTGAAATATATTTTCCTTATGCTGGAAGCACTAGTTAGTCTCATTTAAAAAACCCTCCACTTTTTACATTTTCTAGGTTTATTCACTCTCCCACACATGCTTCTTATTTTAAAATGTGTTGTCCTGGAGTGCTCCAAGCACTAGAGGCCTAAACCCAAGTATGAAACACATATCTTCTAGTCTAGCACCGGAAAGCACACCAGGGCAGTTGTTCCACAGAGTCTACAAACCTGTAATAATTATAGATATGCCATGCATTAATTAGTGCATGGTGTGTGCACATCACCAGCGGGATCTTAAGTCAAAAGGAGGGGCCATGTACCTGAGCCTCAGTGTATGAGGTGCAGTCAATGAAGGGGGGGCATAGGGAGCTGCCTGCCACCAAATCAAACCTTTGGGTACATCTATCTCTGTACTGCCTACACTGACTGGCAGCAGCTCTCCTGCATTTCAGGCAGGGAGTCTTCCCAAGCCCCACGTGGAGATGAACCTGGGACCTTCTACATGTGAAGCAGGTGCTCTTCCCACTCAGCCACAATCCTTCCCCAGGGAGTGTAGGGAGTTCCGGAGGGGGGAGAGGATGCCAGGGGTGGCTCAAGGCATGTTTGAGGGAGAAGGGTAGGCTCTTTTGGCAGGAGCCCAAACTGAAGTCAACCTGCAAGAAGGTGTGGCATGAGGGGGTGCCCATCTGCATTGACCCAAGAGTGCGAAGAGGGTTTGGTTCAGTTTTGTTTTTTGGGATGGGGGTGGGTGGGAGACTATTAGAGGGTGGTTAATCCAGGCAGTGCCCTATCAGTCCTGGGGAGGGAGCAGCACCAGGGATCAAGGGTGGCTGTCTAGTCCTCATGGAGGATGGTGGGTTAAGAACCTAAGAAGAGCCCTGCAGTGCTGGATCAGGCCAACATGGGCTCATCCAGTCCAGCACATCCTCTTCTCACAGTGGCTGACCATCTCCGGGGCCCCTGCACTCCCCTTCCGCAATCCATGGCAGGATAGCAGGGCAGAAGCTTCAGAGCCGCCCACCATTCTCCCGCTTCACCTACCTTTCTCTCTGCTGTTTTCTGCGGCGTGCTCAGGTTTGCCATCAATTAAGATGGCAGCCGAGGTTTCCCTAAGGGGCTGAAGCCTCTGCCACCATCTTGGTTGATGGCAGCAATACGAGCATGTAGCACACGTGCATGCCATCAACCAAGATGGCGGCAGAGGCTTCAGCCCCTTAGGGAAACCTCGGCCACCATCTTAATTGATGGCAAACCTGTGCATGCTGCAAAAAAAAGCAAAGAGAAAGGTAAGTAGAGCGGGGGAATGGCGGGGGACTTGGGATCTCCTGCCCTGTGGCCAGCCCTGCTGGGTGGCCATGCCACACCATGCCAAAAACCGGAGATCCAGGGACAGGGGGTGTGGTCTGCCCGGGGAACCAGAAAATGCCCCCGAAGCTGGAGATTCCGGCTGAAAACCGGAGATCTGGTAACTCTAGTTATGGAAGAAGCTGAATGCATGAGTAAAAACCTTTGTGCTATGACAAGGCAAAAGGGTAAAAAATGAAACAATGTTCATGAGCCAGAGTGAATGCATGCATTATGCTGGAAGGTTTGCCATGGTACTGAGACACAGAGCCTGTTAGTTTTCAAAGCAATGTTAATGAATGTGTCTTGTGCTTCTGACAGAATCATTTAGGCAGAGAGAGCATCAAAGAGTGTTTCCACTGAGCAGTCCTGTTGTACTCACTGAATTGAATGACACCAACTCCCAAGTAAATGTGCCTAAGGCTGCAGTACTAACCCCACTTTCCTGGGTATAAACCCCACTGAAATCAATATAATGTACTTCTGAGTAAGTATACGTGGTTAGGATTTGGGTAGCTCATCAGATTTCAGCACTGGAGAGTGAGGAGAAGAGGGAAGCATTTTTGTGTCATTCTTATAACAAACTGCTTTGTGTAGTCAGAACAGAAGTCAGTCCCAGTGACTTCAAGGAGTCTCACTCCCAAGGAAGTGTGTGTAGGGTTGCAGGTTTAGCTTTAACCAAAGCTATGCTAGTGTTATAAGAAATTACTTTTTATATATAAAGGATGTATATGCATTGTATGACCCAAACAGTAAGAACAACCTTTTTCAAGGAGTACTTCTTCACCCTCCCCAATTTTCACACTCATTTCAAGAGATTGTTTTAATCGGTTTTAATGTAAGACACTTTGGGTGACCTTTGTAAGGAAAGTGACTAACAAATATAATAATAATTATTATTGCTTTTGTTTTTGTTTTGCTTAACATCAAAAGATGGACATGGGAAATGTATTTTAGTAGCTGGTTTAATATCTTTATTTCTTCTATAGAAAGGCAGTTAGTCTATTACAGCGGTAGCCAACAGACCCTTCTGTTGTTGAACTACAAATGCCATCAGCCAGAATGACAATGCACAAGGATGATGGGAATTACCATTGGACGACATCTGGAGGGCAGCATATTGGCTGCCTCTGGTCTATGGTTTAGGACAGGTGGGAGAACCTGGGCCTCCAAATGGTTTTGGACACTAATTTCATCAGCTCAAGCCAGCATGGTCACTGTTTAGGGATGGTGGAAGTGGTAGCCAAACAGCATCTGGAGGGCTGCAGGTTCAAAGATGGCCTTGAGGAGCAGAGCTTGGAAAAGTTACTTTTTTGAACTACAACTCCCATCAGCCCCAGCCAGCATGACCACTGGATTGGGCTGATGGGAGCTGTAGTTCAAAAAAAGTAACTTTTCCAAGCTCTGTGAGGAGAATGGTAAGCAAAACATGTTTTTAATGTTTTGTGGCTGTTTTAGTGTATTATTGTTGCTGTAAATGTGTGTGTGTGTGATTGTTTCAATTCACTTTGTTAGCCACCTTGAAGAAAAGTGGGGCATAAATATTTTTATAAAAATAAATAAATAAAACCATTGGAGGGTAGAAGCCCCCTCTGCCAATATTTAACCAAAAATGAAAAGTAGAAGCATCTTCTCTTCATTTTTTTTAAAAAAATGACTGCCCTAATGCAACAAACATGCCAGTCAGTAAGTTACCAGAATATTTATCGGAAGTGTGAAATTGCCTGTGCGTGTTCAGACAAGTTGTTTGAATGAGTGAGAAGATGACAGGAAGCAGTGCAAGAAAAATTTAATGCATTATAGAATCTTTGATTTAATTCAGGTCAATAGAGACAGCACGTTCTTAGCTACTGATGGTTGCTTAAGAGATTACGATACTTTGATGGTTCTAATGCAATCACTTCATTCAGTTTGACTAAAGGATGCAAAGAGCCAACTACAGGCATTTGGTAAAGAAAGGCATGGTCATCCTCCAGTGAATGTAAACATTGTTAGTACCACCTTATTGTGCCACTAGGGATTGGTGATCGTCTCATAATATCCAGGCCCTTTGAAATGTGGATTGCCTGATAACTAACTGCAAACAAGGAGAGAAAATGTCAAATATAGTAACAGCCCATGCAGTAATTTCCCATTTCTCTCTGGCATGGAAAATCTGTAACTGCTTCAAGATTGAGGGGCTGGCAACCCTGATGAGTCAAAATTTGCCACAAATGCAAGGAAAGGAGCAAGCTCTAGAGGGGGCTCTTCCATTGTAGGTATAGAAGTACCTTCCATTGTAGGTACTAGATATTGAAACCAGAAACCAGTACAGGTATGGCTCTATACTATACTAGGGACCAGCTGCAGGTCTGAGGGGTCCTTGGGCATGGTGCCTTCCTTCTTCTGTAGGCTTGTCCCTTCTACGGGCTTCCCCAGCCCCATGCAGGTTTGTGCTCTAGGGCTGCAGTGGGTGATTGAAAAAGAGTAATCACTTGTGTTACTATGGGTGAACAAGTGGCATTGAGTGGATATCCATTTAGCACCAGGAAATGACATTTTAAGAATACAGGGAGGGTGCTGTTATGCCCAGGTCCTGCTTGCTGGCTTCCCATAGGCATCTGGTTTACCATTGTGAGAACACGATGCTGGAGAAGATGGGCCACTGGCTTGATTCAGCAGGGCTTGTGGCTGTATACTATAGCCAGCATGGATTTTTCACATTGTACAATGTTAAATTGAAAATACCCCCATGCCATTCTGATGCTGCCCATAAGCTCATTTCAAAACAAAACCTTACAAATCTTATAGTCCTGAACTTAGAAATGCTTACTTAACAACCCTCTATGTTTTCATGGCGATACACAAAGCAGCAAGAATTGAGAGTTCAAAGTGTTTTAAAACAAGAGAAAAAATCCATTTCCCTGTTGGACTTTTTTCTGTCAGTGTTCTCATAATTTGTTGAAATAAATTAACAATCAGCCATGTTCACAGAGTACCTGTAATCGTATTACTGACCTTGCCTCATATTCTGACCTTCATCTTCTGCAGTTTAAAAGTCCTTCCCCTCCCTTCCTCCTTCCCTCTCCTGTCCCCTCCCCCCTCCTCCTCCATGGACAGTTTTACCTATTCTAAGCATGATTGCATGGGAGTAAATCCCACTGAACTCAATAAGCATGCAAATGACCTTTTAAAAAATCTTTTTTAAAAAAAATCTGAAAAAAGCATCTTAAAAAGCAGCTCCAACACAGACACAGACCGGGCTTGTTGAAAGAGGAAGGTCTTCAGAAGGTGCCAAAAAATAACATAGATGGCCTGTCTAATATTTAAGGGGAGGGAATTCCACAGGGTAGGTGCCACAACACTAAAGGTCCGCTTCCTATGTTGTATGGAACGGACCTCCTGATGAGATGGTATCGGCAGGAGGCCCTCACTTGCAGAGCACAGTGCTCAACTGGGAATATAAGAGGTAAGATGATCTTTCAGAAATCCTGGTCCCAAGCTATGTAAGACTTTATACACCAAAACCAACACCTTGAACTTGGCCTAGTAGGTAGTGGGCAGCCAGTGCTGCCCACTATGTTGAATATGTTCTTCCAGCATCAAAGAATTTGAAGAATATGACAGAAGGTTTAAAAATATATTAAAAAGCAATTCCAACACAGAAGCAGACGGGGATAAGGTCTCTACTTAAAAGGCTTGTTGAAAGAGGAAGGTCTTCAATAGGCACCAAAAAGATAACAGAAATGGTGCCTGTCTAATATTTAAGGAGAGAGAATTCCACAGGGTAGGTGCTGCCACACTAAAGGTCAATTTCCTGTGTTGTGCAGAACAGACCTCCTGATAAGATGGTATCTACAGAAGGCCCTTACCTGCAAAGCCCAGTGATCGACTGGGTATATAAGGGATAAGATGGTCTTTCAGGTATCCTGGATCCAAGCTGTATAGGGCTTTGTACACCAAAACTAGAACCTTGAAATTAGCCCAATAACTAATAGATAGCCAGTGCAATTCTTTCAGTAGTGTAGTGACATGTTGGCAATAACCTGCTCCAGTGAGCAGTCTCGCTGTAGCATTTTGCACCAGCTGCAGCTTCCAGACCAACCTCTTGAAGGGTGCAGCAAGTATTCTTTGCTATGAATTCCTGTTGTTTTTCAAGACTATGAAATTCGTTTTGTAGAAGGATGGGAATCTTAATGAAGGGAAATAGTGGCTTTTTTATTCAAACCATAGCTAGATAAAAATGATGCCCTAAGGTTGAAGTAGTTATCTTCATAACGAGATAATGCCATGAGGTAAGAAAGCTTTGGGCTAGAAGAGTATCACATATGTCATAAAACAGGTAATTGTTCTCATTTTATTTAGGTCATTTTGTGCTGCTGTTGTGGTAAAAGGCAGTCTGTAGCTTGCACTAACGCTGGAAAAGATGCAGAGATGAAGCATCCAGTTTTCACGAAAATCCCAAAGGATATAGTTGATCTAGGTGTGGGAGGGAGGGAGAGGCACATACATAGACAAGCTATTTTGGCCCAAGTCCCAGCTGCTTTTAAATCAATTGAGCAGGTTCCTTTCTACTTTGAGACCTCTCCCTTCTGTATAATGCCCTTCAGATGTTGATGGGTTTATTTATTTATTTATATTTCAATAATTTCAAATCAGTTTACATTTCAACAAAAATCAGTGTAAATTCCACATTTAGCATACCTGCTAATCCACATTTTAAGTAACATAATTGAGCAATAAATATCTAAAAATGTATATAAGTAAAATGAAAACAATAATTAATCATACAATACAAAATACAGCAAAATAACATAATTACAATGTATTTCTAGAAATGCACATGAATAATACAAAAAAGCATTCTCACATCTAATAATGCAAATCAAGTATTCAAGAAACATACTATTAGTTGTCTTGCAATGTATTTTTAACCTTGCTGTCAACCACTTTTTTTTGGGGGGGGGGTCTTTTGAATCAAAAATTCTATACTGTCCCATTTCTGTTGCAGCTATTGTAAGGCTACACTCTGTGTCTCCACCAGTGAGCTGGCCTGCTCCATTGATATCCTGTTGGCCAGCAGCTCATACTTGGGCTGCTCACCCTCAACTGAAAGCCACAGGACGAGCCCTTTTGCTCTCACCCTTTGCTCTTGCCAGGGGCTCACACCCTTGCCAGGTGTAAGAGGTCCACTTTGAACAGATCCAGAACAAGAAGAGCCCTGTGGGATCAGGCTGGATCTAGTCTATCATGCTGTTCTCACAGTGGTCAAACAGATGCCTTTGAAAAGCCCCAAAGCAGGACCTGGGTGCAACACTACTTTTCCCACATATAATTCCCAGAAACTGGTATTCAGAGATGTGCTGTCTCCAACCTTGGAGGTAGAACATAGCCTTTTGATAGCCTTACCTTTCATGAAATGGTCTAATTCTCTTTTAAAGCCATCCAAGTTGGTGGCCATCACTACATTCCTTGTCACCACTATTTGCTCAGTTCCTTTCTCCCTTACTGTGGCAGTTAATCTAGGCACAGGTATCTGCCTTTAATCTTCTGTCATGAAGACAAATTGAAGGAATTCATTCAGCTTCTCTGCAATCTTCTTTTCCTCCTTTAGTACACCTTTAACTCCCCCCCCCCTTTTTACAAGATTTATACACTGTTTAATTGACAAAAAACAAGTGGCTTACATTGTCTCCAGGGAGCCCTAACACCCAAACCTATCTTGTTGGCTGCTATGGTAATGGCAACGTATCTCTCCCTCCTCTCTTATTATGTCACATAAGCCCCTCCCACCCTGGCACATTGGTCACTGCTACTGCAACAGTATATATCATGGAAGGAAGGAAGGATTTACCTATAGCCTCTGCCACAGCTGCAGACAGATAAGGGGAAAGAGAAAGATCAGTAGGATGGGAGGGAGGTGAGTGAGTGAGTAAACTGGAGGGAGGGAGGAGTTCTTTTCTGGCTTAGGTTATCATCTAGGATGGAAAAAAATTCTGGGAACTGGAGGCAGACATTATGAAATAACAAGGCTTATATTCTGAGCAAGAATTGCGACATCCAGCTAGGTTGCTATTTGACATCACTCAGTGTTTGGGCTTGTTAGGATGATAAGCCAGTCATGAAATCCATGTTGTACAAATTTGTAAGGCAGTACAATATCACAGAGAGGAGGTCAGTTCTCTGCTCCCCTGGTGCATTCACTATAGCTGCCCAATTTCCCCGCTTTTTAAAGTTTTATAGAAATATCTGTTGGCTATAGGTACATTCTTAACCCACAAGGTGGTTTTTTTTGCCTATTAGTGAATTATATTCTGATTATGCTTCATTTAGCTGCTTAAAACTTTTTTTTTAGGCAAGCCTATCCACACACATATATGTTGATCTGTTTTAATCTCTTTAGTTAGTAGCTGTTTAAATTGTTTTAAATATGTTTTAATTACTTGTTTTAACTGTTTTATTGATATTTTGTAATGTTCTTTGTAATTGGCTTGGAGGTTTTTACATTCAAGTGGTATATTCATTTTGATATATAAATAAATGTACTGCTGCTGATTGCTGCTTTTTTCAGTGTTGCTGTTGTTTTTATTGATGTTTTATTGTTTTAATCCTTGTAATGTTAGCCAACTTGTTGTTTTGAAAAGGAATGGAGGGGATATATAATTTTTAAAAAACAGATTTATATACATATAAATTTTAGTACAATTCAGGAAAGTTCCCAAGTTGTTAGTTTGCATGTTAGTGGAGACTCTTGTGAATAATGACTCCCATTAATTTAAACAATGGAACAAGATGTTTCAAATCCAGGCTCCAATACTATACACCAGGAGTGCCTAAACTGTGCTCCACAGTGTGCCTGTAAAAATAAATTTAAAATCACACAAGATTTAGCAGAGCATATTACAATTGCTGCAACAGGCAGAAAAATCATGACGTGATCTGCCAAGACCCTCAGTGATTTTCAAGTGGTCCATGGTGGGGGTGGAGTTTGGGAACCACTGCTATACACACTTACCGGGGAGTAAGTGCCTGAAGCAAAAGACAAGATGGAGCCTGACTGGACTGGCAGTAGTCTCTTCAACACACTGGTTACGGGGTGGCACCCTCCACTGCACTTGAGGCAGCATGCTATCTTAAGACGGGCAGGGCAAGCTGCTTGGTATATATACCTCTACACTACTACACACCTCCCAGCCCTGCTGCCTGAGCAGGTTTGTAGTTGTCCAGGGTCTTGGTCAGACTTATACTCTTTACTTTTTTGGGAGCAGGGTCCCTATGTCTCCAGTATCCTATGAGTCAATCAGCATGAAAGGGGAGCGTGTTGGCCACTGAGAAAAGCCTTCTAACATGCTTCCTTGTCCTTTCTTGTTGATTGGAGCCAATCAGCATGAAAGGAGAAGAGTCAGCCACCAAGAAGACCCTTTCTTGGTGATTGGCTCCTAGGGACATCTGTTGTTGTGGGAGAAGGCATTAACAAGGATCTCATTTTCAACCCAGCAGCAGAAATAAAAAAGTGGGGGCGGAAGGGGCATAGCTGTGACTAGCATGAAGAGCCCTTGAACTTCTGAATTTACTACTACACAACTGTGTCTGTCACTTCATTCTGCTTAATATTAGAGATGGCTCTGTTTAGATTCAACAGTGCTTCCTTCTGAGTAAACATGCTTAGGATTGCTCTTGACAGTTGCGAAGACCCTCAGATTACTTTCCATTCCTACATTTTCAAATTCTTAGTGGTTACTACTCACCATGAAACACCTGCAAAATTATGGAAAAGCAATAGGTGAACCATAAACTGATGCTTTATGTTGGAAAAATACAGAAATGTAATATCTTCAATGCCTCCGGCTGCTATCTTAAACCAGATTGCTTCTTTACAAGTTTCCCCATTGAGATCAATATGACTTACACACTTATATGTGTGTTCAGGTTCACAGCCTAAAGGCACTGAATATGTGAAAGAAAAAGTATCAGAATCTGCCCTTTACAAGTCTCTTAAGGGATGACAGAAATCGTTAATAATGGAATCTCTGTTTGCAAAAGTATTAGGGGGAAATTCCTAATAGTAGCTGCCAGGAATCAATGCCTTCCACTGCATAAAAGGTGTGATGCTATTTTCACTTTGCTATTAAGTGATAATTAGTATTCTGTACTGAGATTTTATTTTTAATTTTTATTTTTTTTAAAAGTCCACTCTGCTTGGCTCTCTAATTATTTTGGAATTCTCAGATATGCTGACAGCCACACAGTAGTCTCAGGAATGTTATCGGCAAAAAGGCTGTTTGGGCACATTATAAATGTTTGTTTCTTGTCTCTGCTGTTGGTGAATTTAATAAATAATAAAATAATCTGCTGGTGTTTATTAGAATGTGCAGCATGTTTCTTTGTAGAAAATTATTGGAATAATAGATTAGTCTGTTTTGCAAGTCTTCCCCCCTCCCAATATGTCTGGGGATGCCTAACCCTTTATATAGAGGATTCAAGAAATGACTCAGTCTGCTGCTGCTGTTGCCTTAAAGCAGGGGTAGGGAATCTTTTTCAGCCTAAGGCTGCACTGTTTTGTGAGGGACATTCCAGGGGCCACATGCTGATGGTGGGTGGGAAGCATAAGACTTTTACGTCATGTGAAAGATAACATAAAATGTGGAAATCATCATGTCAGGAAATGTCAGGAAAATGGAATAAACTGCCATCTGTGTGCAGGCTGGTTGACCTGCAGGTGTCTGATCAGTCTGCCCCTGCTCTCTCTTCTTATTTATTATTTATTTATTATTTTATTTATATCCTGCCCTTCCTCCCAGCAGGAGCCCAGGGCGGCAAACAGAAATGCTAAGAACACTTTAAAACATCATAAAAGACCTTAAAATACATTAAAACAAAACGTTAAAAACATTTTAAAAAAGCTTTAAAAACATCTTTTTTAAAAAAGGGTTAAAACATATAAAAGAAAACATATTAAAAGCAATTCTAACACAAATGCAGACTGGGATAGGTTTCAACTTAAAAGGCTTGTTGAAAGAGGAAAGTCTTCAAAAGGCGCTGAAAAGATAGCAGAGATGACGCCTGCCTAATATTTAAGGGGACGGAATTCCACAGGGTAGGTGCCGCCACACTAAAGGTCTGTTTCCTATATTTTAGGGTTCTTTATCTTAGACTGGGCATTCCTTCAAATAGTGGACAGGTAGAGGACCATCCACTTGACAGACCTTGAAACAGAGGACAGTCCCTTGTAAAGGGGACACATGACCACCTTACCTAAAGTTCCCTACCAGTGCTTTAATGTCTGTTTAATCTATCAGTTATTCTGAGCTAATAAGTCTGAAAATCACCTTAAATCTTTGAGTTGCTTCTCTTACTTTGTAGAAGTAAGGTATGGTTGAAATACCCCACATTTCTTTCCTCCCCCCCCTTTATCAACAGGGATTATCATCTCAGGGCAACAGCCTTAGTCAGGGCCAGTGCCAGAGGGTGGCCAGGTCGGACCCTGGCTGATGGTCCCTGAAGGGCCCCTACTTATGGTAGGTGGGTGATGCCCCCTTCTGCGATCCACGGCAACGCCACCTCCTGACCCTGCCATGGATCACAGAGAGGGTACTCCCAGGCACCCCTCCTACTACCGCACAGGCCTGCAACACTCACCTGCATGATGCACCTATCTCTCCCTTGAAGTAAATGCTGGCCATGCTGCAGGTAAGTATGCATGCATGTAGCACGCATGCGTGCCATCAACCAAGATGACAGCAGAGGCATCAGCCCCTTAGATAAGCCTTGGCCACCATCTTGGTTGATGGCAGGCATGCGTGCACAGTGTGGGTAGCATTCACTTCCAGGGAGAGGTAGGTAGGTGTGCCGTGCGTGCGGGTTCTGGGGCAGGCTGGTGCCCAAGGGCGCCTGCATGCCTGACCCTGGCCCTGGCCTTGGTTATATCTCTGAGGTTACTGCTGTATTATTGAATTATGTATGAAATTTGTGCCTTTCTTCCTTATTAAAAATATCCAAGCTAAAATACAGTTCATTAAAAGTAGCACCAATACAGCAGTATCACACACACACATACGAAATCTCCTTTACAATTAGAATTATAGACTGATGGAGGGATATTTTAAAAGGCTTTCTTAAGGGGAAAAACAAGAGATCTTTTGCTTTGCATTCAGAAGGCCCCAGGTTTATTTATTTATTTATTTATTTACGCTTTTAAACCGCCCTATAGCAACAAGCTCTCAGGGCGGTGTACAGCAAAATAAAACCACATTTGAAAACGAACAAGTGTGGATTAAAACATACAATATAAAACATATTTAAAAACAAAATTAAAATACGAATAAAATAAAAATACAGTTACAGTTAAGTTAAAATAAAATTAAATTTAAGTTTAAAATGCCTGGGCGAAGAGGTAGGTTTTTACCTGGCACCGAAAAGATAACAAAGAAGGCGCCAGGCGTATCTCATCTGGGAGGGCATTCCATAATTCGGGGGCCACCACTGAAAAGGCCCTAGATCTAATTGTTGTTCTCCGGGCCTCCCTATGGGTTGGGACCCGGAGAAGGGCCTTAGATGTCGAGCGCAGTGAACGGGTAGGTATATAGTGAGAGAGGCGTTCCATCAGATATTGCGGTCCGATGCCGTTAAGGGCTTTATAGGTAAGAACCAACACTTTGAATCTGGCCCGGAAACATATAGGTAGCCAATGCAGTTGGGCCAGAATAGGTGTTACATGGTCGAATTTCTTCGTCCCAGTAAGAACTCTGGCCGCAGCATTCTGCACTAGCTGAAGTTTCTGAATCGTCTTCAAAGGTAACCCTACATAGAGTGCATTACAGTAATCCAATCTAGAGGTTACCAGAGCGTGAATAACTGAGGCGAGGTTCTCCCTGTCCAGATAGGGTCGTAGTTGGGCTACCAGCCGAAGCTGGTAGAACGCATTCCGTGCCACCGAGGCTACCTGAGCCTCAAGTGACAGGAGCGGATCTAATAAGACCCCCAAACTACGGACCTGCTCCTTTAGGGGGAGTGTAACCCCATCCAGAGCAGGTCTGACATCAACCACCTGGGCAGAGTACCCCCCCACCAACAGCATCTCAGTCTTGTCAGGATTGAGTTTCAGTTTATTAGCTCTCATCCAGTCCATTATCGCGGCCAGGCAGCGGTTCAGTACATTGACAGCCTCACCTGAAGAAGATGAAAAGGAGAAGTAGAGCTGCGTATCATCAGCATATTGCTGAAAACGCACTCCAAAACTCCTGATGACCTCACCCAGCGGCTTCATATAGATATTAAAGAGCATGGGGGACAGAACTGAACCCTGCGGGACCCCATATTGGAGTACCCAGGGACTCAAGTAATGCTCCCCAAGCATCACCTTCTGGAGGCGATTCCCAAGATAGGAGTGCAGCCACTGCCAAGCAGTGCCTCCAATTCCCAAGTCCGTGAGTCGCCCCAGAAGGATACCATGGTCGATGGTATCAAAAGCCGCCGAGAGATCAAGGAGAACCAATAGAGTTACACTCCCTCTGTCTTTCTCCCGACAGAGGTCATCATACAGGGCGACCAAGGCCGTTTCTGTACCAAACCCCGGCCGAAAGCCCGATTGAAATGTGTCCAGATAATCAGTTTCATCCAAGAGAGCCTGGAGTTGGTGAGCGACCACGCGCTCTAGAACCTTGCCCAGAAATGGAACATTTGCTACCAGTCTATAGTTGTTAAAATTATCAGGGTCCAAGGAGGGCTTTTTTAGGAGCGGTCTCACCACTGCCTGTTTCAGGCAGAGTGGGACCACTCCCTCTCGTAAAGAGGCATTAATCACCTCCTTGGCCCAACCGGCTGTTCCATTCCTGCTAGCTTTTATTAGCCATGAGGGGCAAGGGTCCAGAGCAGAAGTGGTCGCCCGCACCTGTCCGAGCACCTTGTCCACGTCCTCGAGCTGTACCAACTGAAACTCATCCAATAAAACCGGACAAGACTGTGTTCTGGACACCTCATTAGATTCAACTGCTACAATATTGGAGTCAAGGTCCCGGCGGATGTTAATGATCTTATCTTGGAAGTGCCTCGCAAACTCATTACAGCGGGCTATCGATGGTTGTATTGCATCCGGAGGACCAGAGTGTAGAAGTCCCCGGACAACTTTATAAAGTTCCGCTGGGCAGTTACAAGATGACTGAATAGAGGCAGCAAAGTACTGCTTCTTTGCTGCCCTCACCGCCTTCACATAACGTTTGGTAGAGGCCTTCACAAGAGCATAATTACAGCCGTCGGGAGTTCGCCTCCATTTGCACTCAAGCCGTCTCCTTTCTTGCTTCATCACTCTTAGCTCTGAGGTAAACCAAGGAGCCAACTGAGCTCTGCAACGGAGAGCGCGCACCGGGGCGATTGTGTCAACTGCCCGGGTCATTTCCGTATTCCACAGAGTGACCAGGGTTTTGACAGAATCGTCAGTTTTATCAGCCGGAAAATTCCCTAGAGGTTCAATCCTTGGCATTTCCAGGTACAACTGGGGAGAATCCTGCATAGGGTTGAAGGAGAAATTTGATTATGTCTGCATTTAAAGTCGAATCTATCAAATTCACATTTTCCAAAGCAATGTGAGAAGAAAAACACAACCATCCTTTGAAATTCACACTTACCTGAATTTTGAGGTGGAATTCTCCAACCAGTGTTTACAAAAATGTGTATATTAGGGCAAAGTGCGCATACAAATGAACACGTTTGGGAGAATAATATGCAAAATGCAGTGTATTAGGAGAAGGTACTTGGGAAAATGGGGACATTAGTCAAAACAGCCTTCAAAAATTATTTATTATGAGAAATACACACTAGAACGCTGAAGAATTTTCATTAGCATTTTTAAAAACAAATTGCTGCAGGAATGTGGGGAATTGAATTTAAGAGAAACTGAGAGAAGCAAAACTGAGAGAGCCTCCCAGCCTTACTTCTTTCTGAGACCACAGAGAGTAGTATACAGCCAAAGGGACCAATAATTTGACTCAGTGTATGGCAGCTTCTTATGTTCTTCATTTATTTTTATTTTTGTTGCAATCAGTCAGTTTATCTGTATGTTGCCTTTGCACAAGACCTTGCACTCTAGCAAGTTTATGACAAGCAGAGAGAAACAGAAATAGCCATATACCAATGTATTCTTACATAATATAACACAACAGCAATGGAAGAAATACATCAGTATCGACAATACATCAAAATAAAGCACAATTCAATCAACAAATTCATATCTAGCTGACATTAGAACTCCTCCCCAATGATCACCTTATTTGCAGGTGGTGAAGATGGGGTGGGCATTTTGGGGGTGACAGAAGCAAACTTCTTCAAAGAGTTTGAGCCCTTCTGAATCTTTTTGTGGTCAACAGCAGATGGCGGGATGTGGTGGCAGGGGTTACCTGACAACCAGTTGCCCACATCACTGCTGCATATTGGGATGGTCAGGGAAAGGGCAAAGAGGCAATGAAGTTGGCGTGGTGCAAACATACTAGCAAGAGAACTGGATTGGCTCCACCAGTGTGTTTCCACCATGCAGACCTTGCCACCTCCGCCTCCTCCACACCCTCTCAGTATGCAGCAGTGACATGGGCAAATGGTGGCCAGGTGAGCACTGCTGCCCCATTCCACTGTCTACTACTGACCACAGAAGGATTCGGGAGGGCCCAAAACCTTTGGAGAAGTTTGTTTCTGTCACCCACAAATGCCCACCTCATTTTTACCATCTGTAACTGAGGTGATCAATTGGTGCTGATTACTTTTCTTTTTCTTTTAAAAAAGTTGTTCTTGCTAGCAGCAGTGCTAGCAGTTCTTGCTAGCAGTTCATTGTGGTTGGTAGCTGTCATTTTCTCCCCTCAGAAATTCTTCTGGATTGATCCTACATAGCAATGGAGCATCATTCTGACAGGACGTCTGAGGTTTTTGAAAAGACACCCCACCCCCCAATTAAGTAAATTAAAAATGAGTTCAATTACAGACAGTTCAGTTCAGCAATAATATTCATTTCAATAAACAAGGTAATAAGAATCCAAATAATATTACAAAGTTAATATTTTGTGAGCAGGGTGCCATGAGTATGCCGATAGCACTCGGCCCTCTTTCTCCATAACACTGGAATCAGGAGAGCCTACGTGGGCCCTGGACCAGTGCCTGGCCACAGTGGTGGGAAGGATGAAGGAAAATCAGGCGAGTTTGAATTCTGGCAATGTGGAGGCACTGTGAGCGAGTGGATCCCATGTCCAAGAAATAGGTCAGTTGCCTGCCTGAGTGGTTGCACTCCCCCTGAAGGGGGAGGTATGAAATCTGGTGGTGCTTATGGATCCATCTTTGTCACTGGAGGCCCAGGTAACCTCAGTGGCTACAAGCACCTTTTACCAACTGTGACTGGTACAACAGCTACAGCCATTCCTGGACAAGGAAAGCTTGACCACAATAGTTCAGGCATTGGTGACTTCAAGACTAGATTACTGCAATGCACTCTGTGTGGGACTCCCCTTGCACTTGATCTGGAACCTGCAGTTAGTGCAGAATGCTACAGCATGGTTCCTCAAAGAAGTGACCCTATCAGCATATAACACCTTTGCTAGGAGTTCTGTACTCATTGCTTATTTGCTACTGGGCCAGGTTCAAGGTGTTACTATTAGTATATAATGCCCTTAACAGCTTGGGACCAGTTTACTTGTGGGATGGCCTCACCTCATATGTGCCCACGCAATTGCTTCAGTTTTAAGAACAGATATTTTACAGATGCCACATAATATTCTGCACTTGTAAGAAATCAGTCTTTTCATGTGGCAGCAGCACCGACACTTTGGAACTCCTTGTCTGTTGACATCTGGCAGGTATCTTCACTGTACTTTTTTCAGCACCTGCTTAAATCATCTTTAGGAATGAGGATGTCAACATATGTTTTAATCTGTTAGTTTACTGTTGATTTTAATTTTCATTTGAATGCCTTTAAATACCTGTTATAACTGTTTGTATTGATATTTTTAACGTGTTTTTTGTAAACCACTTAGAGATTTTATAATGATCAAGCAGTATATAAATTTTATTACATATATATATAAATAAAAATCTGAAAATGAGGTTCTTAAATTGCCCCAATGGGTGAGAGAGAGGTAATCAAACAGGACTTGAGAGGCTAAAATCCATTAGAAAATATTTATTTTATAGACATCAGCAGAAGACAAGTGAACACATTGCAGTCTAGAGAATAAATGAGCATAGTGATATCAAAGAGAAATTAATAGCACATTATACATGAATGAGTCTTAAGGGAGAAATATGCAAACAATGAGTATATAGAAAAACAAGATAGAAGGTAAATATGCAATGTAACTATTACATTTAACTCTACTCAGATAAACTCAGAAGGACTGGCTCCAAAGGGTGGCCAGGTGGGGCCCTGGCCGATAGCCCCACAGCCCACAGCACTTGTTCCAAGAGGTCTTCTGTATCTGTAAAAGTTGTGGAGGGGGGAGGGAGAATTCCACCTTGTGGTTTTTCCCATTATAGAGTTGCAAGAACACCTGCACTTGGCTGACTTTCTCTTCTCCTAAAGATACAGGATCAGTCTCAGGCCAAGAACCTGGCAACCTAGAGATAAGTCAGTTTACAAAAAGCAACAATGAATTCAAATAAGACAAAAATCAATAATTTAACAAATGTAGAATAAATCATGTTACAAAAGAAACAGTCTAGGTTTGAATGCAGAGCAAAAAAGTAAACAGACAATAGAGCTCCAGGTGCAGATCGGGTTACCAACCCTACTCTTTTAAGAGTACATGTACTCTTTTTGAGATGGTGCAACAGCATGCTCTTTTCACTTATTGAAGCCAAATGTCCTCTTTTTGAAATGACAAAATGATGGTAACCCTAGGTGCAGATCATACTGCATTCCAAGGAACCTCAGCAGTACGTGACTTAAATGCAATTGAAAGAGGAGTCCTCTTACCGGGCTAGACCAACAGCAGCAAAAAGAGAAATGCTTGGAAAGGCAAAGATGGGAAGTCCTTTTCTCCAACTTCCTGGACATTTTAACTGCTGGTGCAGACCTTATTACACTTCAAAGAACCTCAGCAGAGCCTGGCTTAAATATTGTTCAGAGGAGAGGGGTCCTCTCACCAGGCTAGATAGATGACCTGCAGCTGTCTCCTTTTTCTCTCCTCCAGAGGCAATGATGGCAACTCCTCTTTGCCAACTTCCTGGAAGTTCTAACTGCTGGTGCAGATCTTATTGCACTTATTGGGTCTTTGCCTGACATTCAGGTGCCAATAGTGTTGGTGCCAGGCATGCCCCTAGGGGGAGGGCATTCCATAGATGGGGCACTACCACAAAGAAGGTCCTGTCTTCAGTGCAGATAGGTATAGCATGCTCCCAAATGCCAGCCTCCCCTGTGGTCTTGACACTGTAAAGCCCTCAAGGCACTACTCCCACACACTTTACTGTTGATGCCAATGAAGCATTTGCTTGATTTGAGCACAGTGGATGGCATGCTGAGAATATATGAAACATGCAAGCTACAGTGGAGACAGCTTCTCTTTGTTTAATGGTAGGCTTTGAGAATATTGTTAAAAATAAAACATTAACTCCAGGGAATAACCTGTGTATGGAGTAAATGTGATTGTTGATATATCACTTAGAAATCAGTGCACTGAAAGATTATATCAGAAAGGCATTTCAAAGGACAAGGGCATAACTTTCAGAAGATGGCTATCATGTAATACTTGTTGGGTTTTATCCCCTACTAAAACTAGCTGAGTGACAACCCTATATTACCTTTTTCCATTGCATTACATTACCTTTTTCTTTGGAATCTTCAAGGTCTTGAGTGCATGCATTTGAACTCTCTATAGCTATGTTAATTAAATTGACAGGCAAGCCAGCTCCAAACCTTGAATGACTTTCCCCAGGGATACCACCTATCACACACTTCTCCTGTTTTCTGCAACCACTTGCACCTTAGGTCTGCTACCACATTGCCTTGTGATATTTGTCTGTGCTGGGGAGCGGACCATAGCTCAGTGGTTGAATGCATGCTTTGAATGCAGGAGGTCGCAGCTTCAATGTCCAGTATCTATCAGATAATAGGAAAGACCCCTATCTGAGACCCTGGAAATCCATCAGTGATCTAACTCAGTATATGACAGCTTGCTATATGTTCTTATGTCTTTTGTCCATTCCACTTTGCGGCCCAAACCCGAAATCATACATTTGGAAAGTACCTCAAAAGTCATCTGGTCCAACCCACTGCTGATGGGGAAATCCACTACTTTAGCATTCCTGACAGATGGCCATCCAGTCTTTGCTTAAAAACCTCCAATGACAGAGAGTTCAGCATCTTCAGAGGGAGTCTATTCCACTGTCAAGACCTCTCCAGATGTCCTTTTCATTGTGTGTTCGTGATTACTTGTGCTCATGATGGTACTGGGCCAGTTGTACGCAGAGCATGGAAAAGTTACTTTTTTGAACTACAACTCCCATCAGCCCCAGCCAGCGCCATGCAGTCTTTGCTTAAAAACCTCCAATGACAGAGAGTTCAGCATCTTCAGAGGGAGTCTATTCCACTGTCAAGACCTCTCCAGATGTCCTTTTCATTGTGTGTTCGTGATTACTTGTGCTCATGATGGTACTGGGCCAGTTGTACGCAGAGCATGGAAAAGTTACTTTTTTGAACTACAACTCCCATCAGCCCCAGCCAGCGCTGGCTGGGGCTGATGGGAGTTGTAGTTCAAAAAAGTAACTTTTCCAAGTTCTGGTTGTACGTGATCCTGCTTTCAGTACTGCTTGTGCCTGCAAAATTTGTGGGTGGTCATACAATTGTTGCATGTCCTATAGCTTCCTTGGTTTGTCCTGCTTTTGTGGCACTAGAGTGCAAGAGAGCCTCTCGAAATGGCAATAATGCAGTAACATCAGAGAAGCATCACAGAACAACTAATAAAGTGGAATGATGTGTGGATGGTCCAGTCCAGTATGTTATTGCATCAGTGATATGTTGCAGAATTCTTCCTAGTGTTTTCTTGTAATTTAGATCCTGCCCTCTGGAGCAAACTCCTCAAGAATGCATGATTCCCGTAAACCCCAAAACCACTTTACAACATCCATCTACCTAAATAACAGATGACACCCCCCCCAAACCAGGAGATACTTGTCTTGTCTTGCTTTTCTTTCCTTGAAATTCCACCCTATGGAACTCCCTTCCAAATGATCTCCGCCAGGCCCCCTCTACAATGAGTTTCCGCCGGGCCGTGAGGACCTGGCTCTTCAGGCAGGCCTTTGGGGTGAGTTAGATTTTAACATTATCGCTTTTAGATTTTAATGTTATTGTATTGGTGTGTCATTTTGTGTTATTTTGTTCATTTTGTACGTCGCCCAGAGTGGCTGGATGGCCAGCCAGATGGGCGACTAAGAAATCCAATAAATTAAATAACATTCTTCAGACATTTCTCCTTCTAAATTTCTAAACATTGCATAATTTTTAGGTAGCTTATGTGAATGTTCAGCATTCCCCTTGTGTTTTGGTGGCAAGAAAAAATTGCATAATTTTTAGGTAGCTTACATGAATGATCACAGTGTTCCACGTGTTTTAACTCAATGTAACTCAACATGAAATAGGGGGGAAAGTTCCAAAGAATTAATTCTTTCCCATTTGCAGCTATGGCCACAAAATCTGTGCCAATTACAGCCACAGCCCACAGCAAAAAATAGGTGCCGGCCTGAAAGGATGGCGAACTATTGAATTCAGCTGGAATCTGGTGCCAGGACCGATTTAGCAGATATTCTCCCCCATCCCTAGTGACAAGTGAGTTGCTTGGAGACCGGGCAATAGGAATCTCTAGGGTCCTAAAGAGCTGCTGTTTCCCTCTTCTCTTTACTGCACTTTTCCTGCTTCTGCCTCATATTATCGTCCCTGGAGTCTCTATTTTTTCCTTACTTTTTTTCCTAACAACCAGGATGCAACTTTTCTGAGGTGGATTTATCTATTATAAGGGACTTCCTCGAAGTTTTCTGCATTTATTACTATACAATAAATACACGTAGATGTTAACAGAACCCTCCCCCAATGGCAAATGCAAAATGTGAAACCTTTGCAAATGAGGTTTAGTCAAGCATGTCTCCAGCTGTGCAGGAGCTAAAGAACAGGCACTCATTAGGAATCTACTATATAATTAACTTACAGTACAATAGTATATGTGTCTATTCAGAAGTAAATGTCTTTATGTGTCATGGGCTTGCTTACTCCCAGGTACATCAGTACAGGATTACAACCTAGGCTTTGGTTTAGGGTTGGCACTGGGGCAAAGCAGGGTTCTTGTACCTTTAACAGCTGTGTGGCAGGCAGAAATTCAACAGGTTGAGCACTCTCAGACATTTTATTATGTGTGTGGCCAATGGTTTTTTGGGGGGTTCTCCACATATGCAAATTTTGTGCAAATCTGGCTTCTCTTTTTCAGGTGGGTTGAGGGACGGGAAATCCACATACTGGACCTGTACAATCCTGTTGGCGCCTCTGCTTCCATGTAGGAATGTATGAAACCCTTAGACAAATTTTGCTAGCTTTATCAAAATTCTTTTTGGCTCTCCTAAAATTCTTAGGATGTTTCTCTTCCTGTTTCAGATGAAATTCAGTTATTTGCTTCACTCTCTTGTATGTATGAGTCCCTTTTTTATTTCTCAAAATACTCTTGGCAACATAGAAACAGAAGGGTGTGTGTGTAGTTACATGCATAACCATGCAATTGTTTTTTGCATCTGTTGAAAATTAAGCACTATTTCATAACAGCAAATGAGATACCCGTTATGTCTCTATCACCAACACTAGGCATCAAATAGCATTCTGGCAGGGAGGGGAATAGCCTGCCAATGTCTTATGTAGGCAATGTGAATGGCATTTAATAAAAGAGGTTTTGCAACCAATGATAGGCCAGAGCCTTGAAGCAAAAAGTGTTTCTGCCCTGTGTCACCCATTCACTCTGATATAGCTCAGCACAGCTTTTCCCCTAAGGAAAAGACTGTACTGTAGAATTTGGAAAAATCAAAAACCACAAAAATGAAACTCTTCTCTATTTACAGGACTGCAAACGCACCAAAGTCCATGTAGAAAACTGATAGGAATGAACACATAAGCTACTACTTCTTGCCAAGCACTTTTATTTTCTTTTTGTTTGTTGCTTCCATTTTGTTTCAGGTTACTGTACCCGCTCTTCCTTCTGAAACTACATACTTTTGAAAGATAACATACGCATGCTTTTGAAATATTTTCTGAACATTTTATAGTTCTCTACATACATTTTATAGTTTTCTATATACATGTTGCAGTTCTGTATGGGAACTCAGCATGGATCTGAATTTTACAATCCTGGCACAGTCCCTACTCAATAAAAGAGAAGCCTGTTCCTTCCTGCCCAAACTCAAAGCAAGAACATAAGAGCATAACTAAAACAGCTAGGCTGGTGGGGACTAGAGAGAGGGCCTTCTCAGTGGCGGCCCCCACTCTCTGGAACTCCCTCCCATATGATCTTCGACATGCCCCTTCCCTGAATGTATTCCGCCAGGCCTTGAAGACCTGGCTTTTCAGACAGGCCTTCGGGACTTCCGGGGAGGGTTAATCTTTTTGACTAATTGCCTGCTACTCTGAACTGTCACTGTTTTACTGTTTTATTGTTGTACTGTATTTATTATGATGTATTTTAATTGAGTTGTACGTCGCCTAGAGTGGCCATTGGCCAGATAGGCGACATAAATTATTATTATTATAAGAAGAAGAGTCTGCAGGTTCAGGCCAGTGGCCCGTCTAGTCCAGCATCCTGTTCTCACAGGCAGGACCTGAGCACAACAGCCCTCTCCCCTCTTGTAGTTTCTAGCAACTGGAATTCAGAAGCATATGCTCCCGACATAGCCATCAGGGTTAGTAGCCAAGTACTGCTAAAAGGACCCCAAGTACCATTTGGACTTTTCCCCCCAAAATGAAACCTACTGTAATGATACAGTTTTTGTGGAGTTTAATTCTAAGCCCTTTGGGAGCCTAAAAAAAGTGGGCTATTGGATTTTTTTAAAAAAAATCATTTGTTAAATTTATATCCTGCCCTTCCTCCCAAAGGAGCCCAGGGCAGCAAACAAGAAGAGATGAAAGAATGAAAACATCTTAGAAACAATTCCTGTGCAGATGCAGTCTGGGATAAATGTTTCATTTTTAAAAGCTTGTTGAAAGAGGAAGGTCTTCAGTAGACCTGTCTAACATTTAAGGGAAGGGAATTCCAAAGAGTAGGTGCCATAACACTAAAGGCCCAATAAATAAAAGTCTGATTACCTTTTTGTTACTTGGGGTAGAAACACACTCACTGTTCTACTGGTTCCAGTGCGCCTGCACCTCTCTTTTCTGAAACGGGGGCACATGATGCTAATCAAACCCCACCCCTTTTTACTGTAAAACCTGGTGGGAGCAGCTTGGGTGTGTTTTTAAATTCAACCTCAAAGAGATTTCACAACTGATCAGCAGATCACCCTGTTCCCTCTCCAGGTGTGGCCAATGGAAACACTTTATTTTGGCAACTAGTGTGTTCACAGCCCAATGATTTCCAAGGAAATACAGTATGGCCAAGGTACAGTAGGGTCAAAATGTGTAGTCGATTAATTGATTAGATTGGTGTAAAAAAAATACCCTTTTGGTCAACTTAAAAGGTACACCACTTTAATGGCCAGCACTTATTTATTTATTTTTAATATTAGTATCTTTGAAAACTATAGGAGACAGGCACCATCTGGATGATGAGGGGTCTGCTGCAACTCTCTTGTTAGGAAAGGGGGAATGTTTGGTTGAGGGCCAGCTCCAGACACTCTTGGATGAGACCGATTATCTGGATCCATTTCAGTCAGGTTTCAGGCTTGGTTTTGGCACGGAAACAGCCTTGGTCGCCCTGTATGATGACCTTTGTCGGGAGGGAGACCAGGGGAGTGTGACTGTTGATTCTCCTTGATCTCTCAGCAGCTTTCGATACCATCGACCATGGTATTCTTCTGGGGAGACTGGCTGAGTTGGGAGTGGGAGGTACTGCATTGCAGTGGTTCCGCTCCTACTTGGCAGGTCGCCTCCAGAAGGTGGTGCTTGGGGAACATTACTTGGCACCCTGGACTCTCCAGTATGGGGTTCCGCAGGGGTCAGTTCTGTCCCCCATGCTGTTCAACATCTACATGAAACCGTTGGGTTCGGTCATCCGGAGCTTTGGAGTGTGTTGCCATCAGTACACTGATGACACGCAGCTCTACTTCTCCTTTTCATCTTCTTCAGGTGAGTCTGTCAATGTGCTGAACCAGTGCCTGGCTGCGACAATGCACTGGATGAGGGCTAATAAACGGGCTCAATCCAGACAAGACTGAGATGCTGCTAGTGGGTGGTTCTTCTGACTGGATGGTGAATGTCCAACCTGTACTGGATGGGGTTGCACTCCCCCTGAAGAAGCAGGTTCATAGCTTGGGGGTTCTCCTAGAACCATCTCTGTCACTTGAGGCTCAGGTAGCCTCGGTGGCACGGAGTGCCTTCTACCAACTTCGGTTGGTGGCCCAGCTGCGCCCCTATTTATTTATTTATTTATTTTATTATACTTATATACCGCCCCATAGCTGAAGCTCTCTGGGCGGTTTACAGTAACTAAAAACATTAAAACAAATAGAATTTAAAACAGATCTTATAAAAGCAATTTAAAACACAATTAAAAAATTTAAACAGTATAAAACACATGCTAAAATGCCTGGGAGAAAAGTCTTGACCTGGCACCGAAAAGATAACAGTGTTGGCGCCAGGCGCACCTCATCAATGAGATCATTCCATAATTTGGGGGCCACCACTGAGAAGGCCCTCTCCCTTGTTGCCATTCTCCGAGCTTCCCTTGGAGTAGGCACCAGGAGGAGGGCCTTTGATCTTGAACGTAGTGTAAGCGGGCCAGAATCGGTTTTATATGTTTGGACCGTCTGGTCCCTGTTACCAATCTGGCCACTGCATTTTGCACAAGCTGCAGTTTCCAAACCGTCTTCAAAGGCAGCCCCACGTAGAGTGCATTGCAGTAATCTCATTTGGAGGTTACCAGAGCATGGACCACTGAAGCCAGGTTATCCCTGTCCAGATAGGGACGTAGTTGGGCCACCAACCAAAGTTGTTAGAAGGCACTCCATGCCACTGAGGCTACCTGAGCCTCAAGTGACAGAGATGGTTCTAGGAGAATGTGCTATTAAAAACTTTGCAGGTTTTTTTGTGTGTGTTCACCCCCACCCTTATGTTGATAGAAGGGAGACTGCTTCTTTTAAGGTGATACCTGCTACAAGACATGCATGTATATCTAAAAACAAAAATGTATGCTTTATTTAGAATGGTAGGGGACTTTAGATGGAGTGCTGATTCATATTTGCATGCCTGCTACTCAAAATCATCAATGGAACACATTTTGGACATCTTTAATAGATACAATAAGCACACATGGGGAAGTAGCTGTTCTGTGTTTTCATTGTAGTGTTGAAGAAGACTCGAATGAGTACAATTGTACATATGGAGGAATCTTCTTTGTCCTTGCACATGCATCCATTGTATATGTATTAACATCATTTTAAAAGGGCTTGAATGATGCCCAGCTGAAATTGTGAATGGCCTTGACATCAAAATATGTGCAGGCCAGGCCCATGCAACGTGCCTCTGTCCTCCACAAAAATGGCTGCTAAAATGGGGTTTGAAGTAAACGTGGGATTGTCTCTCTTGAATAGGGACCATAGAGGGAAGCAAAGTGTTGCCTGGTCAAAGATTTAATTGTAGATGAGGATTGCCATCACATTTTGCCTAAAGTGAAAATTCATGACAAATATGGAGATCCCTACATAGGTGAAACTGACAAGGTATTTTGCTTCCCTTTTGGTGACATTCTTGGTTGTGATGCAGGGAGCAGGACATCCCTTAGTTACTAGTAAGGCTAAAGTCTCAATTTTTCCAAATTAGATTGAGACCAACATTTCCTATCTTAGCTTTGATTTGGCTTTATAACGATGCCACACAGGCAATGAGATTTGGCTACATGACAATGTCTGAAGCCAAGTCAGTGTGAGAGCAATGTTTCTTGGGGTGCTTTCACACTGCACTTTATTCCGTTATTCTGACGATTTATTTCCTTTTTTTTTTGTAATAATTTTTATTATTCAAATTTTCATAAAACAAACACAACAAAATCAAACAACAAAAACAATACAACAAAAATAAAAAAAGAACTTGACTTCCGATTTGTTACAGATCAGCTATAAGTATATAATATATATCAAACCTGTCCCCTAAAACATACGAAATTCACTTTTTTCCATAGTCTATCTTAATTAATCGTCAAATCCCATTATCATCATTTCATTTTTTTCTTTCAACAAAAAGTCCAAAAGAGGCTTCCATTCCTTAAGAAATCTATCTGTCGTTTTTTCTCTGAGAAGGCATGTCAATTTGTCCATCTCAACTAAGTCCATTAATTTCAATAGCCATTCTTCCATTGTTGGTATTGATTCCATTTTGCACTTTTGTGCATATAATAATCTTGCTGCCGTAATCATATATAATATTATTCTTCCATATTTCTTTTCCTTTTGTTTATCCATAAAACCCAATAAAAAAAATTCTGGCTTTGACTGAATATTTATCTTTAAGATTTTTTGCATCATCCTACCTATCTGTGCCCAAAATAATATCACCACATATGATAAAAAGATCCTTCTTGTTGTTTACATTTCCAACATACATTAGAAACATTACTATACATTTTTGACAACTTTTCTGGAGTCATGTACCAACGATACATCATTTTATAAAAATTTTCTTTAAGATTATAGCATAATGTAAATTTCAAACCTTTTTTCCACATATTTTCCCATTGATCCATTTGTATATTATAACCAAAATTTTTTGCCCACTTGACCATACACTCTTTTACTTGTTCTTCTTCCATATCCATTTTCAATAAAAATTTATACATTTTTGCAATTATACATTCATCATTTGTACACAAACCTATTTCAAAATCAGATTTATTTATTTCAAACCCATACATTTTCTTATCCATTTTGTATCTTTCTAACAATTGTAAATAGGCAAACCATTGAGAACTATATCCTTCCTTTATTAGTTGTTTTCTCTCTTTCATTATATATTCTCCATGCACATTTTCTAATAGTTCTTGGTAAGTTAACCATTTCTCCTTTCCAGCCATTTCTCTTCTATAAAATGCTTCTTGACTTGAAACACATAGTGGTATTTTCGAAAAAAAACCTTGTTTTGTATTTATTCCATATTTTCAGCAAAGGACGTCTTATAAAATGATTGTTAAAATCCACATTAACTTTTACTTTATCATACCATAGATATCCATGCCATCCCCACTTCAGGTTGTGACCCTCCAAATCCAATAATCTTTTGTTCCTCAATACAATCCATTCCTTTATCCAGACTAAGCAACAAGCAGCAAAATAAAGTCTCAAATTTGGTAATCCCAGTCCTCCTCTTTCTTTGGCGTCTTGTAATAATTTAAATTTAACTCTTGGTTTTTTCCCCTGCCAAACAAATTTAGAAATATCTTTTTGCCATTGTTTAAAAGGTAAATCAGAGGATATGACAGGTATTGTTTGAAATAGAAACATCATTCTCGGCAATACATTCATTTTTATTACAGATATTCTACCCATTAATGACAACTGTAATTTATCCCATCTTAACAAATCTTTCTTAATCTCTGTCCATAATTTTTCATAATTATTATGAAACAACTTTGAATTTTTATTTGTCATAATAATACCTAAATATTTCACCTTTTCTTCTATTTTAAAATCTGTCTTCTCCATTAACTCTTTTTGATCCCTTAAAGATAAATTTTTCACCAACATCTTTGTTTTTTGGTTGTTGATCTTAAATCCTGCTAATGGTCCAAATTCTTTTAGTTTATCCATCAATACTTTGATTCCTTCCAAGGGATTTTCTAATACAATTATTAAGTCGTCAGCAAATGCTCTCAGTTTATATTCCTATTTTTTTATCTTTATTCCCGAAATCCTTTTGTCTTGCCTTATGTCTCTAAGCAGCACTTCTAGAACCAAAATAAATAAAAGAGGGGACAGTGGACATCCCTGTCTTGTACCCTTTTGTATTTCACATGAGTCCGTTAAATCCCCATTGACAATTATCTGTGCCTTCTGTGATGTATAAATCGATCTGATCCATTTTATAAAATTATCTCCAAAATCCATTTGCTCTAGAACCTTAAACATAAATTTCCAATTCAAATTATCAAATGCTTTCTCAGCATCCAAGAAAATCAAAGCTGCTTGTATGTCATTTCGTTGTTCTAGATATTCCAACACATTCAAAACATTCCTGACGTTATCACGTAATTGTCTTTTAGGTAAAAACCCCACTTGATCTTCCTGAATAAATTGTTGCAATATTATTTTCATTCTTTCTGCCAAAATCATTGTAAAAATTTTGTAGTCATTATTCAATAAGGATATTGGCCGATAATTTTTTGTTTTGGTTAGATCCTGCTCCTCTTTAAGTATTAATGTTATATTGGCATTTTTCCAACTATCTGGTATCTTCCCCTCTTGCAAAATAGAATTCATTGTATACTGTAAAGGTAATAAGAGTTCCTCCTCCAAACATTTGTAATACATTGCTGATAGTCCATCCGGTCCTGGCGCCTTTCCTAATTTAATTTTACTTATAGCCTCAGATATTTCTCTTGATGTAATAGGACCATTAATAGCTTGTCTCTGGAAATCTGTAATTTTAGGCAAATTCTGTTTAGATATATACTCTTCTATTTTTTCAGAGGGAATTTCCTGACACTTGTACAAAGTTGAATAATATTGATGAAAAACCCTTTGGATTTTTACATTGTCTGTCAACATCTCATCTTCTTGTATCTTTAAAATAAGATTTTTTTGTCGTTCTTTTCTTAATTTATATGCTAGCAATTTCCCCGGTTTATTTGCAAATTCAAAAGTCCTTTGTTTGGCATAGTTTAATTTCCTTTCAATTTCTCTAACTGTCAACATTGACACTTGTTTCTGTAACATTTTAATTTGATTTACAATAGAAGCTTTAGTTGGATTTTTTTTCAATTCTTCCTCTTTTTGTTTTATTTCTTCCAAGATTAATTGCATTTTCTGTTTCTTCTTTTTTAATTCAGAATTACATTTAATAAAATATCCCCTCATAAATGCTTTACTTGTATCCCAAACAATATTTTCATCTGTTCCTTTATGTAAATTGTGTTAAAAAAACTCTTTTAATTTCTTCTTACATTCCTGCACTATTTTATCATTCTGTAATATAGATTCATTTAGTCTCCATCTAAAGCCAAGATTTTTTTTTTTTTAAAGTCAATATCACTGGATTGTGATCCAAAAAAGTTTTTGGTAATACATCCATCTTGGAAATGTCTTTCACTAAATTTTTAGACATCCAAATCATATCAATCCTCAAAAATGTTTTGTGTCTTTCTGAAAAGTAAGTAAATTCCTTTGCATTGTCATTTATATATCTCCAAACATCCACCAATTCTAAATTTTCCATCAATTCGAAGCAGATCTTCGGCAATTTGCCCTGTGTCTCTTTAATATTTTTCTCAGAAAGTCTATCCATTTTTGGTGAAATTACCCCATTCCAATCACCCATGACACACCAATGATCGTATGCAAACTCTGATAATTTTTCCATAAGTCCAGTATAAAACCTTGTTTTATCTTCATTGGGAGCATAAATGCCCACTATCAAAATTTTTGTACCCTGTATGGTGATTTCAACTCCCACAAATCTACCACTATCATCCAATAATATCAATTTAGGAGACAATTGTGAGTTAATATAAAGAACAACACCATTTTTTTTTTGGATCCTGCCGAAATAAATTCTTCACCCAAATTTTTACAGATTAAATATTTAGAATCTTTCTTCTTAATATGAGTTTCTTGTAAACAAATTATATCCAATTTTAATTTTTTCAAGTAGTGAAATACTTTCTTTCTCTTCTGCGACAAATTAGCTCCATTTATATTCCAAGTTAGATATTTGTAATCCATTTTTAAGCATGTATTTTAGAAAAGTCTGTACCTATTGCTCCCTTTAATTCATCATCATCCTTTTCTTCCTCTACCTGTTTCTGTTGACTCTGTTTCCCAGGAATTATGTCCATGTCTTTGAGTTTATCTTCTTCCATGTCTTTTGAAGCTTTTCTCAAGAAATCCCTTGCTTTTTGAACAGTATTTAATCGATACTTCTGTTGTCTAAATGTAAAAATCACTCCCTCTGGAACATCCCATCCAAATTGAATTTTACATTGTTTGAGCTTTTCTGTGAAGAAAGCGTATTCTTTTCTCTTACGTAGAAGTCTAATTGGAATTTCCTTCATCACCAATATTTCTTTACCGTCAATTTTGAAGACATTGTTAAAATGATGTTGCAAAACCATATCTCTGGTCCTCTTTTTTAAAAAATAAACAAGTACATCTCTTGGGATTTTTTTCATTGTTGCATATCTGGAATTAATTCTATAAACTTTATCTATTTCAAATTCCATCCGATCTTCATCCCAGTCCAAGGATTTTACCAAGGCATTAACAATTTTCTCTCTGATATCTTCACATGTTTCCTCAGGAATTGCACGGAATCTCAAGCAATGTTCTTTATCTCTAAGTTCCATGGCAGCAATATAGTCCAATTTTTTTTCCAATTCCACATTTGTAATATCTATTCTATTCTCTAAGGTTTGCACCTTATCTTTAACATTTTTTACATCCTGTGTTAGTTGCCCAATGTTATTTTTAATCTCACCCACTTCTGTTTTGATATGATCTTGTAAATTTTTAAAATCCTTTTTCATATTGCGAAATTCATCTTTAAATTGTTGTCTGTCCTGTTTCATCTCTTGTTTCATCTCTTGTTTAAAATCATTAATCCCCTCCATAATTTTCTGGAACATGTCTATCCCTTCCTGTGTATCAGTTGAACCTCTTCGCTCTAAAACTTTGGCTGCTTTCCTGGTTGTCATTCTTGAAAAAACCTTTTCTATTATTAGCCAATGTTCCCAAACTTAGAGGCAAACTGTTTCTTTTTTTCCCCCAGCAACAAAAGAGTTAATATTCCAGGCCTGTTAATATGATCTAACCAGCACGGTTCTTATCTCCAGCACGTTCAGGAATGTAAAACAAATCCAGTTCTCAGCATCCAGCAGTTAGTAACATACACGAACAGCAGATTTGTTCAAAAAAAAATAATCCAAAATAAAAAGGAATAAAAAATAGTCTCAGATATATTTCCTTCAAATAATCAAATCATCTTATATAATAGGTTGCCTCTCATTCGTTTTAATCTTTGTAATTCCAAATTTAGCCAGCTTTTTGTCATAAAAAAATAAAACAAGTTCTTTGAATTGCTCCCTTCTTCCTTAACTTTATATAAAGAGAAAAAAAGTGTGACTCACCCAAGTTTCTGAGTTGCTGATTCGTAAACAAGTCTCTTTTACGGTAGTAATTTAAGTCAAATGATAAGATTTAGACAGAAGGAGGCTAGCTCGTTAAAAACGTTTTTTTAAAAGAAAAAAAAAGTCTCGCTTATTTTCAGCACAGCTTGTTGGAAATCCAGACTGACGATTTATTTCCTGTTAAATTGCGCATAAAATTTGAGCTTTCACACGACATAACAAGTAGCTCCGGAATTCTGGTGGAATGTAGTGGAAGTTTAGCTCTAATTTCCGCAATAAATGATACCACAAAAATTCCAATAGCAGGCTGGGAACCCGGAAGATTGCGGGAGTTTTGCACTCGCTGCCGCTGCTCATGTGACAGCCATCCCAGCATGCAGTGCATTCCCACCCTTACCAACAGCTGTCCCAGCATGCAGCCTTCGCGCGCTGCTGCGCTGCCACTGCCGCGCCTCCCAGCCGATCCCAGCTGCTGCTGCTTGTGCTCAACCAGAGCCTCTGCTGCTGCGCTACCGCGCCTCTCAGCTGATTGCGATCGCGCCTCTCAGCTCTGATCACAATCGTGCCTCTTTCAACCCCCCCCCACGCAGAAGGAACAAGCAGAGCTTTTGAACAGAAAAGGCGGGAAAATAAGCAGTCTTCTAACTGCCGCGGTAGGTGAGAGTGCTGTGTGAAAGACCATTGCACAAAATGCCGCTAAATTGGTACTACAGTGTGAAAGGGATTTTTGAAATCCGGAACGAAGCGCTAGATTTTTAACCCGTTAAACTAGCGCTATTAGCCCCATGTGTGAAAGCAGCCTTGTTCTCATTCTGGCATCTTGTGGGAGAAAGTGTGAAGAATTGTCTTTGCTACCAATAAATGGGACAAATGCACCACAATCCTGCTTGCAAGGATTTGTTGAAAGTACATTTGTTGTATACACTTTACATTTGTTGAAAGTACACCCCCCATTGTAGTTCATTAATAAGGTGGCAAAGTTGAAAAACACAACACTTTGGTTCAACACTGCTTGCTACTGAATTTTTTGTTGTTGTTGAAGTAGAACGCTGAGGAAGAGTTGGAGGAGCCCATTGAGGTGAAACAACTGAGGAATTTCATGGGATATAAAACAAGTTTCAGTAAGTCTAACAGCATTTCTTGGGAGGGAAGTTGTTTTGTGCATCCCTGTTGTATACAGTGAGTATCAAGGTTTAAAACTTGATTTCGAAGAGCCAAACATAAACTCAAAGGATATGACTTTAGGAAGAGGGAATCTGTTTCCCAAAAGGGAAAAATACTTTCATCTTTCTCATGGTGACCACCTCCAATTTTGTACTATTAAGAGGAAGATGCACTGTAAAATAATGTTATTTTAAGCAAGATCACTTGGGTTTGTCACTCTTAATAACCGAGACCTGGGTGGGTGAACAGGGAGGAGTTGGTCTCTCCCAGCTCTGCCCACCGGGGTATCTGGTTCAGCATCATGGTAGATCTGAGGGTCGGGGAGGTGGGGTTGCTGTCGTCTATAAGAGTCCCATCTCACTCACCAAGCACCATGTCCATGCAATCACTGGTCTGGAGTGTTTGCACCTTGTGCTGGGCCAGAGGGACAGACTGGGAATCCTTTTGGTGTACCGCCCACCTTGCTGCCCAATGGCTTCCCTAACTGAGCTGACGGAAGTGGTCTCGGAGGTACTGTTGAGATCCCCCAGACTATTAGTACTGGGAGATCTTAACATTCATGCTGAGGCTACTTTGTCTGGGGCAGCTCAGGACTTCATGGCCGCCATGACAACCATGGGGCTGTCTCAATATGTTAGTGGCCCAACACATACATTGGGGCATACTCTTGACCTGGTCTTTGCTACCGGACATGGGGATAGTGATCTGGATGTGGGGAGTTTTACATCTCTCCCGTTGTCATGGACAGATCATTGCTTGCTGAAGTTTAGACTTTCAGTAGCCTTTTCCCTCTGCAAGTGTGGGGGACCTATTAAATTAGTCCGCCCCCGGAGACTAATGAATTCTGAAGGTTTTCAAAAGGCTCTGGGGGTTTTTCCGGCTGATAAGACTGGCGCTCCTGTCGAAGCCCTGGCCGATCTGTGGAATACAGAGATGACCCGGGCTGTTGACACGATCGCTCCTGTACGCCCTCTCCTATGTAGAGCTCATACAGCTCCTTGGTATACTCCGGAGCTGAGAGCGATGAAACAAGATAGGAGGCGGCTTGAGCGGAGATGGAGACGAACTCCCAACGAATGCAATTATGAGCTGGTTTGTGCTTCTACTAAGCTTTATGTAGGAGCAGTGAGGGCGGCGAAAAAACAACATTTCGCCGCCACTATTCAGTCATCTCTCTCATGCCCATGGGAGCTTTTTAAAGTGGTTCGTGGCCTACTCCATCCAGGCCTACAAGATACGGCAGATACATCGGTAGCTCGATGTAATAAATTTGCTGAACACTTCCAGCATAAGATCTCATGCATTCGCCGGGACTTAGACTCCTATTTAATAGCAGTTAATCCTACTGATGTGTCCGGAGCACAATCTTGTCATGTTTTGTTGGATGAGTTTCAGTTGGTTCAGTTCGAGGACGTGGACAAGGTGCTTGGACAGGTTCGTGCGACCACTTCGGTACTGGATCCTTGCCCCTCTTGGCTAATTAAAACTAGCAAGGAAGGAACAGTTGGCTGGGCCAAGGAAGTGATTAATGCCTCTTTACGAGAGGGAGTGGTCCCTGGCTGTCTGAAAGAGGCGGCAGTGAGACCACTCCTGAAAAAACCTTCCTTGGACCCAGAGGATTTCAGCAGCTACAGACCAGTAGCCAATGTTCCGTTCCTGGGCAAGATCCTGGAACGTGTGGTTGCTGACCAGCTCCAGGCGCTATTGGATGAAACCGATTATCTAGATCCATTTCAATCGGGGTTCAGGCCTGGTTTTGGCACTGAGACTGCCTTGGTCGCCCTGTTTGATGACCTATGTCGGGAGAGAGACAGAGGGAGTGTGACTCTGTTGATTCGCCTTGACCTCTCAGCGGCTTTTGATACCATCGACCATGGTATACTTCTGGAGAGGCTTGCGGAGTTGGGAGTTGGAGGCACTGCTTGGCAGTGGTTCCGCTCCTACTTAGCGGGTCGTCTCCAGAAGATAGTGCTTGGGGAACATTGCTCTACACCGTGGGTTCTCCAATGTGGGGTCCCGCAGGGTTCGGTTCTGTCTCCCATGCTTTTTAACATTTATATGAAGCCGCTGGGTGCGGTCATCAGGAGTTTTGGAGTGCGTTGTCATCAGTATGCTGATGACACGCAGCTCTACTTCTCCTTTACATCTTCTTCAGGTGAGGCAGTCGACGTGCTGAACCGTTGCCTGGCCGCGACAATGGACTGGATGAGAACTAACAAACTGAGACTCAATCCTGACAAGACTGAGATGCTGTTGGTGGATGGTTTCTCTGATCGGATGGTGGATATATACCCTGTCCTGGATGGGGTTACACTCCCCCTAAAGGAACAGGTGCGTAGTCTGGGAGTCATCTTAGACTCTTCCCTCACACTTGAGGCTCATGTAGCCTCGGTGGCCCGGAATGCGTTCTACCAACTTTGGTTGGTAGCCCAGCTACGTCCCTATCTGAGTAAGGAGGACCTCACATCAGTGGTACATGCTATGGTAACCTCGCGTCTGGACTACTGCAATGCGCTTTACGTAGGGCTACCTTTGAAGATGATTCGGAAGCTACAGCTAGTGCAAAATGCGGTGGCCAGACTGCTAACAAGAACTAAGCGGTCTGAGCATATAACACCTGTGCTAGCCCGTTTGCACTGGCTTCCAATATGCTTCCGGGCCAGATTCAAAGTGTTGGTACTTACCTATAAAGCCTTATACGGCACGGGACCACGATATCTGTGGGAACGCCTCTCCCGATATGAACCGGCCCGTACACTACGTTCTGCTACGAAGGCCCTCCTCCGGGTTCCGACTCATAGGGAAGCCCGGAGAGTGGTGACAAGATCTAGGGCCTTCTCAGTGGTGGCCCCCGAACTATGGAATGGTCTCCCCGAGGAGGTGCGCCTGGCACTGACACTATCATCTTTTCGGCGCCAGGTTAAAACCTTTCTCTTCTCTGAGGCATTTTAATTCCTGTTAATTTTAAATTATTATAATTTGATTTTAGACTGTACAATTTTTTGTACAGTTTTGTATTGTGATATACTGTATTGTGTTATTTTCATTGTATTTTTAATGTTCACTGCCCAGAGAGCTGTTGCTAGTCGGGCGGTATATAAGCTTAATTAAATAAATAAATAAATAAACCTTTACAAGGTGGATAAGCTGTCTGTGGGGAGTTCATTAAAAGAAAACTATTTTGCCCTTGGGGATGTGTATTACCATATGAAAACATGTTTCTGTTCTTTGTTAATTGTCATTGTTTTAGAGCACTTAATGGGAATTGTAATAACTCATGGGTTTCTAGTACCTCCTTCACTTGTAATAGGGAATTGCTAGAACAATAAAGATCTCGGGGGGTTGATTACAATAGCTCAAAAAGGACAAATTTAATTAGTGTTAGTGTTTGCATGTTATGTGTTAACTTTTTTTCCACTGACAGGTGAAACATTAAACAAAAGGTGGTTTGGCACCTTTGCTAAATTAGTAATATAGATTTTCTCCCCTAGTTCACTCCTCACATGCAGTTCTCAACCAATTTTTGTTCCAAGATCATCATGTTAATATCTGTTTCTGAAAAACCTGAACAGAATAAAATGTGATTTCTCTAGTCATTCAGAAACAAAACAATAATTGTTATTCAGAATGTGGATACCACTTAGTCTTCTCTCCTGTTAACATGAAGGTCATGAAAAGCAATAGAAAACCTTGAATTTACTCATTGGTGCACCAAAATGCTTCCCTGCTAAGCACACCACATATATGAATGAATGTTTAGTTATTTGTTTGCTGCATTTGTACCCCCCCCGTCCTTAGGTAATAGTTGTTTTTTTTCTATTTTGTTCTAGCTTCTGCCCTGCGATCTAGGTTAGGTTGAGAGATTGTAACTGACCCAAGGTCACTCAGTTAGTTTTATGTCTGAGTGGGGACTGGAAATCCAGGTCTTCCTAAAATTGGGGTGGGAAAACTTTTTCAGCCTGAGGGTTACATTCCATTCTGGGCAACCTTTGGGGGGGCACATGCCCAGAGGCAAATGTAGGTGGAACAATTAATGAAAATTTTACCTTTTTGTACAGCAGGGTGATTTCTAGATATACATACCTGTCCATCCTTCATCTAGATAAGCAAGAGTCATTATCAGAGTCCAAGAGCATATTCCAGCTAGGTAAAGGCACCCAAGGAGGGTGTGAAGCAGTGCCAGTTGGAGGGGGGAGTAGCTGGGGAGGATGTAGGTAAGATACAGAGGCTTGGAGGGTCACATTTGGCCCCTAGGCTTCATATTCCCCACCCCTTTCTTAAAGTATTGATTTAACCAATCAGCAGGGATGTTTAGCTCTTAATCACCTGTGCAGACCTAAATTTTTGTTGTTAATGCTATCGATATCTCTGCCATATTTACCAGGTTCTTGATAACATTTCTGTATACCAGGTTCGATACCGACTTTGCTCCCGCCTGTGGGAGTATCATCTGAGCAGAGTTTTGGAGGGTTGGTGGGGGGCAGACTGAAACATGGACATGGTGCTGGAGACTTGCAGGGGGAGGGGTGCACTGAACAAATTTGCCTCCCCAAGTCCACCAGCAGGGCTCTTCCACTCCATCAAAAGCCTTTTCTGGATGGGAGGAGCCTTTTCATCTGTGGAAGCTGAAGTTTAGATCGAACCCAGAGCTTTTGGTCAACACAACAAACATTGATGATGAGACAATAAGAAGCCGCTCCGGGGGCATGGAAAGAAGATGGGCAAGAAATGCCATATGACCTGCAGTCTGTGTACATAACTAGGAAAGGGTAAAATCTTTCACAAAAAAAGTTTAACTCTCACTTTCAGTTTTCACGTTGTGCTCAGAGAGGCTCTTCAGAAATAATGAATGGAGAGAAAGGAAATAATACATTAATCTTTATTGGGCATTCATTGTCCCATGTTGCCTGCATTTCCCAAATCTCTATGTTAGGCCCGCTTCTGCATTACTAGAGGGCAGCAAAACACTAAAGCCTTCTGTTTTATATCTCTAAAATTATCGTGTACAGTCCTGATGGAAGCCAATAAATATTCTAACATAAGCAAATTGCATGGATAAAGTCAGTGCATGTAGATTGAATAGAAGTTACATGGCTGTATTCTTCATTTTATTTACCACAATTTATATACTGCTTGAATGTAAAGATCTCTAAATGGTATACTAAAAACATTAAAATTATCAATAAAATAGTTAAAAACAAGTAATTAAAACACAATTAAAACAGCTACTAACTAAAAAGATTAAAACAGACCAACAGCTATGTGTCTGGAAAGACTTGCCTAAACAGAAAAGTTTTAAGCAGATACTGAAAGGAATACAATGAAGGCACCTGCCTGATGTCAATAGGCAGAGAGTTCCAAAGAGTAGATTTTGCCACACTAAAATAATGATTTCTTAGAAATGTGGAGCGAGTATTATGAGGCACCTGTAACAGTCGCCTGTTCTGTGGAGCAAAGTGCTTGAGGCTAAAGGCTGCACAGAGTAGTAGTGGGTGCTCATGCCATCCTTTTCTATTTTATTTTAGAACATTTTAATACTACTTTATATTTTAACATATGCATAGCAATGGATCTTGATTTTGTACCAGTAATTATTTGCATCAGTCTTCACTCAGTATTGTCATTTGAATCTTCATTTGCACACTTTCACACAGTTTTGCCTGGACACAAGTCCTTTCAGTTATTGCGCACACACAAATTATTTCAGTAATTGCACAAAGTTTTGTTCTTGCTGAAGCATCAGTTGAAAACAATGCTATTCATATTCTCTGATGTAAAGCTGTGTTTGAAGTTGCAAAGGAGAAAAATGGGATTCAGCATACAGATGCCATATTCTTCTGTTCCCCATTTAATGTGATACATCTGTAACAGAAATAAGTTCCACAGTCCAAACAGACTTCTCTGGTATATGGGTGCAGGATTGTAGCCTCAGGAACATATGAACAGTTGACATCCCCTAACCAAGTCAAAATGCGGTTAGGAAGCAGAGAACAAGTGCTATAGGGTTCACACAAAATTGTATACATATTTAAGGAGGAATTACAGATTATCAGAGCATGTGTTGGGTTGGGGTGTGCTGAGATGAAGCACAGAAGTGCAGTGAATAACTGAGACAGAATATGCAATATAAACAGCACGAGCTAATCACAGTAGTGAATCACATAAAAGTAGTCAATGCAAACATACTCTAAAGCAGTAGGTGCATGAACTGAGTTGGGGAAAGGGAAATAAATAAGCTGACACCAGTGTTAAAATTAAAATCAACCAAAATTTGATTAAAGGTTGCAAACTACAGGCTTAAAATTGAAGCCAGTGTGCCATTATATTGAAGGTGTATTTTGCCAGTACATCTGGCAAGAATAGCAAATAAGAAGTAACATAAAATTTGGACAAATTGCAATCATCAAGGTGTATATATGCATATGTGGTGGTTATGCCCTGTTGTATCACAGTTTTGGAATATGATATTTACAGAATTGTCAAACATTACACTTCTTACTTGTTACACCAACATTAGCTCTTTTAACAATCTGGGAGGAAAAACAAATGAGAAAGTGACATTCAAGGAACTAATAGTATTTATGCTGATGGCTGCTTGCAGGATAATAACCAAATATTGGAAAACTGCAGAACTTTTGACACCGACTTCTTGGTTCTGCAGGCTGCAGTAAATAGCAATGGCAGAAAAACCAACCTACCAACTTAAATTAGCTGAATGCAAACTGGAAAAAATGGATTTTTATATAGTGTGATATGATTTTATCATATATAAACCAGGGGCATGTGCAGCAACATATATCAATTTTCCTCAGATTATGGAAAAGAGACTAAGTGCAAAACTGTAATATTGTGTTGAAGTATACAGAAAATCCCCAGGTTGTCAATGGATTTTGCATATGTGCTTACCTACATGTAAAGAGGAAAGATATCTTAAAATATATTCGCTTCCATTAGTAACTACAAGTTGAAATGTTTGTTTTTACTGTTCACTTTTGTATTTTGAATATATTTAAAAAATAGACTACTGTGGAGGTAAGATTCCAAGCTGAAATATTATATTACTGAGGGAGACTAGACTCGTTAGCCTACCAAAATCTTTCTCTGGGTTCACTGATTCCTGGGCCACCTAAGGAGTAATACTGCTGAACCCTTTCCACAAATTTCATTGAAATTCTTCACACGCACCCAAGAAATGTTTATTTTCCTGCCTCTTTCATAATTTGCTGATGTTTTGGGGTTGGAGGTGTTTAAGGGTGCTTACCTTAAACACTGACATCACTTCATGCCCAGTGGAGGCTGGTAGCTCTAGTGTCACCTTGGACAGCTCCTTGAAAGTTCAGACTAAAACTTGGAGTGGATGCACTGCCCTACTGACATTGGAGCCACCAGCCTCCATTGTTAATGCTGCTGTCTGGTGCTCCACAAGTTTCCCTGTCTGTCTTGCTTCGTAAAATGCCTGTGGGAGGACAGCAAAGTGTTTCAGAGCATTGCAAAGATTATTTTAGAAACAGAAAAGTAAAAAAAAAACCCGCACCCATATTCTCTGGCTACCACCTAATGTTAATGTATGTGCCCACTCTGAAATTTCACCAAATATTTTGCCCCTTTCCCCTCTTTTGAGGATGAATTCTTTTTTGACTGTCCCCCTGCACATGGCCCTCAAATTAACTTGATCAAAATATCAGAATAGCACAAAGCTGATCTGTCGATTCCTCAATAGTGAGAGGCAAGTGATAAATAGGTCCCATCATAGCAGCTGCAAAACTCTAGTGGGCACCACCTACCATCCCCATCTTGGAAAGCGATTCCAACCCACAAATGCCCAGCTGGGTAAGTGCTTGTCCTTTGTTTACATAGCTATGAACCATAGGGTAAAGTGTGCATTAAAATGCATATATTAGTGAAAATAATATCCAAAAATACACTATATAAAGGGAAAATTGCTTTGCAAAAATGTGTACGTGAGGCAAAATTTCATACAAACGTGTGTGTAATGGGAAAATTTTACACCAAAATGCTGATGAATTTTCATGAGGTCATTTTTTAAAAAAAAATACAAATTGATGTGGAAGTGTGAAGAATTGATCTTAAGAGTGGAAAAATGAGAAACTGGGAGAAAGCAAAATTGACAGATTTGCCCATTCTTACCTGTGGGCACCTTTGCCTGTGTATGTGTGCCCACAAGTACTGTGTTGGTGATCCATGGGCTTATGCTAAGGATCAGTTTGGTCTGGTTGGTATTTATTTTAAAGCCTACTAATTCTTGCCCCAACGAGGATGTAAAACTGAAAAAATCTGGATAGATTGTTGGACTGCATAAACAGAACATGGCATTTACAACCACAACAAGCCATGCAATAACTGGATATTGTGGACACAACTTAATTTATTCTTACCAGCTTACAGCTTGTTAAGAGGTGAAAGCAGAGCAACACATTTATTTCTGCAGATTCCAACTCGTATTGAAGCTGGGCTGAGGGGAGTTGGATGTTGCAGACCCTTGGCTGAGCCAGTAGAGTCCCAGCTCCCTCAGACTCCACCGGCAGAAGCCCTTTACCCTCGTTCAGCCACAGTAGAGCTGGCAACGTGCCAGCTCAGCCAGGTGTCCATCAGGGAAGACCAGCCTGGCAGAAGGGGTGTCGGTGGAAGTCAGCAGAAGGCCCCCAAAAGGGGTGTTCTGGGAGCTTGTTGGAGGAGGGGCTAAGGGGGGGGACTTGTGCAACATCCAATTCCCATTTGGAGCATCCCTGCGGGTCCCAATCCAGACCAAAGTTATGCTGAGAAAAAGATTGGTCTAAGAAAATAACTATACTGGGGAGTGCTCTGAGAGCCAGCTTTTTCTTTTCCATTCATGCCCACGGTTCCTGGCTGAGCTGATGTTCCGCCAACTCCCAAATGGCAAATGGATGCCATGGAGCTTCCCACCTGCTCCTCCTCTGCCGGCACTCCTTCTGTGGCTTCCCCTGAATTGGATTCTTTTCTTATGTCAAAGGGAAGGTGAAATGTGACTTCATAGCAAAGATTGTTAATAGAAAAATTACTTCAGCTCCAACATTATTTCTTGCTATACTAAATAGTATTTCCGCACACACACTCACACCTGAACAAAATGTTTTTCCTGCCCCATTCAGATTTAGAGTCTTTTTAGATATGGTGCATTTCTCTCTTGTTACCATAATACATTGGGAATGTCTGTGTGAAAAGCTTACACAGACAGAACTGTCCCTGTAGACCCTGCAATGTAGAGGGTGAATTTGATCAACCGAGTGATTTACCATCAGTCCCATGAACGGCTTGTATCATGTAAGTCCTTGAATATTTGAATATTTGAATTCACACTGAGATGGTATCCATTTGATTCCTTGATTCATCATAGTTTTATCATCATGTTACATGCTACAGCCTGGGTGATTTCCTGAGTATAACACACTGATGGAATTAAGCAACAGCTAGTTAGTGGCCTAGCTTAGGAAACTGTAAATGGGTACCAACTGGTGAATTACTTTCTGCCATTATCAACGGGCACTTTTCTGAATCATTCTTGCTTTTTGCCTTCAGAATTATTTCAGCTGTTTTCCCTCTGAACCTTCTTCCAATTTACTTCATTGGTCACCAAGGAAACCCAGGCCTGGAAACAAAGAAGCGAAATTGTTTCTGAAGCAAGCTGGGTTGGTTTTTCCTACAATAATAAGGGACTAATGGAAAGTCAGGGGCATATTTTACCTACATGCCTTATAAACACTGCTTTCCAATCTGTTTTGCACCAGGGGGGAAGAGACTTTATCTGGGATCCCAACACCCACCTTATGTAAGCATATCTGCTATGCTTCTAACACTCCACTTTTAAAAGTACTTTTTACTTCTTGATTTCCTTAATTGGCCTGCAGTTCATTCTCATAACCGTTTAATTATGCATGCTGCCCTGCTTCCATTTAGCAGTTTCAGTATCCTTTTGCTTTTATTGTGATTCCACGACCACTTGTCACCTTGCCCACTCTTTTGTGATTACATATCCACTACAGTCAGACTATTTCTGTATATAGAACAATCTGTTTTGAAAATGTTGTGGCAATTATGTTTTAATTTGTAAGGATTTTTAAAATCTCAGTAGTTATGTCTCACATGGACACATAACTGCCTGTGCATGCAGTTAATGTATTTCCTAAAAAAAGAAGGAAGGAAGATTACATTTATTTATTTATTTATTTATTTATTAAATTTATATACCGCCCGACTAGCAATAGCTCTCTGGGCGGTGAACATAAAACAACATAAAAATACAATAAATAACAAAACAATACTAAAATACAAGCAACAATCCAACACAGTAAACATTTTTAAAATTAAATCAGTATAACTTAAAATGCTTCAGAGAATAGGAAGGTTTTGACCTGGCGCCGGAAGGAAAGCAGAGTCGGCGCCAGGCGTACTTCCTCGGGGAGACTGTTCCATAGTTCGGGGGCCACCACTGAGAAGGCCCTAGATCTTGTCATCACCCTCCGGGCCTCCCTGTGAGTTGGAACCCGGAGGAGGGCCTTCGTAGCAGAACGTAGTGCACGGGCCGGTTCATATCGGAAGAGGCGTTCCGCAAGGTATCGTGGTCCCGCACCGTATAAGGCTTTATAGGTTAATACCAACACTTTGAATCTAGCCCGGAAACATATTGGCAACCAGTGCAAGCTGGCCAGAACAGGTGTTATATGCTCGGACCGCTTGGTCCTTGTCAGCAATCTGGCCGCCGCATTTTGCACTAGTTGTAGCTTCCGAACTGTCTTCAAAGATAGCCCTACGTAAAGCGCATTACAGTAGTCCAAACGTGAGGTTACCAGAGCATGTACCACTGATGTAAGGTCCTCTTTACTCAAATAGGGATGTAGCTGGGCTACCAACCGAAGTTGGTAAAACGCATTCCTAACCACCGAGGCTACTTGAGCCTCAAGTGAGAGGGAAGAGTCTAAAAAGACTCCCAGACTACGAACCCGGTCCTTTAGGGGGAGTGTAACCCCGTCCAGGACAGGGTATATATCCACCGTCTGATCAGAGAACCCGTCCACCAACAGCATCTCAGTCTTGTCTGGATTGAGCTTCAGTTTGTTAACTCTCATCCAGTCCATTGTCGAGGCCAGGCAACGGTTCAGCAAATCGACAGCCTCACCTGAAGAAGATGAAAAGGAGAAGTAGAGCTGCGTGTCATCAGCATACTGATGACAACGCACTCCAAAACTCCTGATGACCTCTCCCAACGGCTTCATGTAGATATTAAAAAGCAGGGGGGACAAAACTGACCCCTGCGGGACCCCATATTGGAGAGCCCGCGGTGTCGAGCAATGTTCCCCAAGCACTACCTTCTGGAGACGACCCGCCAAGTAGGAGCGGAACCACTGCCAAGCAGTACCTCCAACTCCCAACTCCGCGAGCCTCTCCAGAAGGATACCATGGTCGATGGTATCAAAAGCCGCTGAGAGATCAAGGAGAATCAACAGAGTTACACTCCCTCTGTCTCTTTCCTGACATAGGTCATCGTACAGGGCGACCAAGGCTGTCTCAGTGCCAAAACCGGGCCTAAAACCCGATTGAAATGGATCTAGATAATCGGTTTCATCCAATAGCGCCTGGAGCTGGCCAGCAACCACCCGTTCCAAGACCTTGCCCAGGAATGGAACATTCGCCACTGGCCTGTAGCTGTTAAAATTGTCTGGGTCCAAGGAAGGCTTTTTCAGGAGTGGTCTCACCACTGCCTCTTTCAGACAGCCCGGGACCACTCCCTCTCATAAAGAGGCATTTATCACTTCCTTGGCCCAGCTACCTGTTCCATTCCTACTAGTTTTTATCAGCCAGGAGGGGCAAGGATCCAGTACCGAAGTGGTTGCACGTACCTGTCCAAGCACCTTGTCCACGTCCTCGAGTTGAACCAACTGAAGCTCATCCAACAAAACAGGACAAGACTGTGCTCCGGACATCTCACTAGGATCTACTGCTATAACTTGAGAATCTAGGTCCTGGCGGATACATGAGATCTTATTCTGGAAGTGATCGGCAAACTGATTACAGCGGGCCTCCGATGATTCCACCGTGTCCGGAGGGTTTGAATGGAGAAGCCCCCGGACAACTCGAAAGAGCTCCGCTGGGCGGCAAAGAGATGATTTAATAGTGGCAGCAAAATGATGTTTTTTAGCTGCCTTCACTGCTCCTACATAGAGCTTAGTCGAAGCACTAACCAGCGCATAATTGTATCCGTCGGGAGTTCGTCTCCATTTCCGCTCAAGCCTCCTCCTATCTTGCTTCATCGCTCTCAGCTCCGGAGTATACCATGGAGCTGTATGAGCTCTACACAGGAGAGGGCGTGCAGGAGCGATCGTGTTTACAGCCCGGGTCATCTCCGTATTCCACAGAGCGACCAGGGCTTCAGCAGGAGCGCCAGTCCTATCAGCCGGAAAATCCCCCAGAGCCCTTTGAAAACCTTCAGGATCCATTAGTCTCCGGGGGCGGACCATTTTAATAAGTCCCCCACCCTTGCAGAGGGAAGAGGTTACTGAAAGTCTAAACTTCAGCAAGCAGTGGTCTGTCCATGACAAAGGGAGTGTTGTAAAACTCCCCACATCCAGATCACTTTCCCCATGCTCAGTAGCAAAAACAAGGTCTAGAGTGTGCCCTGATACATGTGTTGGACCACTAACATATTGAGACAGCCCCATGGCTGTCATGGAAGCCATGAAGTCCTGAGCCGCGCCAGACAAAGTGGTCTCGGCATGAATGTTGAAATCCCCCAGTACTATTAGTCTGGGGGACCTCAACAATATATCCGAGACCACTTCCGCCAGCTCAGTTAGGGAAGCCATTGGGCAGCAAGGTGGGCGGTACACCAAAAGGATTCCCAGCCTGTCCCTCTGGCCCAACACAAGGTGCAAACACTCCAGGCCAGTAACTGAATGAACATGGTGCTTGGTGAGTGAGATGGAACTCTTATAGACGACAGCAACCCCACCTCCCCGACCCTCAGATCTACCATGATGCTGAACCAAGTACCCCGGTGGGCAGAGCTGAGAGAGACCAACTCCTCCCTGCTCACCCACCCAGGTCTCGGTTATACATGCCAGATCGGCTGCCTCATCCACAATCAAATCGTGGACGAGGGAGGTTTTATTATATACCGATCTGGCATTTAATAACAGCAACTGGAGATCTGAGAGTTGGCTGATAGGACTACCAACGACCTTGCGGGTGTGGGAAGGACCGGAACAAGGCACAGCCACAACATGTCTGGACCGCGTTCCCCTTACCTGGCACGTCCTTCTCACAGCGCCATACCTTCCTTTGCCCGTCACTACGGCAATTGGGGCCCCCTCAAGTCTCCCCGCCTGATGGATAAAACTCTCTCCGAAGCACATAATACAACTAAAATATACAACAATTAAACGTATAAAAACAGTTATATATACAGCCATATATACAGCATATACATTTGCACTCCAAATACATAGAATTGTTGTTCTTGTTATTAAATTTACTACCCACCCTTGGTCAATTGGTCCTAGGGCAGGCCAGAACAATATACAATACATTAATTACTCCCCCAAAGATGCTTATTTGATCAGAGTCCTGTTCCTGGGTTCCCTTGATATCTGAGGAGTGAGGGAGGATATAAGATAAGTATGGGGAACCTTTGGCCCTCCAAATGTTGCTGAACTACAACTCTGACCATCCCTAGCCATTGGCCATGCTTGCTGGGGCTGATGGGAATCGTAGTTCAGCAATATCTGGGGCACCAAAGGTTCCCAACACCTGACATAAGGATTACCCAGGGCTGGACCCAACAGTGACCCCAATAGTTTATTATTTTCGACAGGAGGTTTGCTCTGCTCCATCCCTACTGACTTTCAAAGGCAAAGGTGGATCTTTTTCAAAGGAGTTTTGGAATTTTTTGATTATTTTTAATCTTTGCATTGATATGTTCTTGTCACTGCTTGTTTTTTCTGCAGATCTTTTAGCGGACAAATGATGTTTCTGTTACTTGCTTATCACTTTTTTTGTTCTGTATTTCAGTTGTTTTCTTAGCCACATTATATATCTGTTAGATCCCCAAGAGTGGGATCAGAAGGGGAAGGGCCGTAGTTTAGTGGTAGATCATCTGCTTTGCCATGCAGAAATTCCCAGATTCAATCCTCAGTACCTCTGGGTAGGACTGGGAGAGATCCTGCCTGAGATCCTGGAGAGCTGCTGCCAGTCAGTGTAGACAATATTGAGCTAGATGGAGCATTGGTCTGTGACAATATAACACAGCTTTCTATGTTCCTAAATGTTGTAATAAATAAATAATCAAATGAAGGAGAAATATGTATGTACAGCAAACAAATGACCTAGTACAATGAATGCTGTCCAGGGATTTAAAAAAAAATGACCAATGCTTTAAGCCAGCCTTTCCCAACCTTTGGGTTCCCAGATGTTGTTGGACTACAACTCCCATCAGCCCAAGCCAGCATGACCAATGGTCAGGAATGAGGGGAATTGTAGTCCAGCAACATCTGAGGAGCCAAAGGTTAGGAAAGGCTGGAAGCAATATAACCCCAAATATTGCACACAGTGCACATGTGAGAGCATCAGAAAATGCTGGATATGAATATGGCTGCCTCATGTGGTGACTCACTGAACTACAGCTGGCAGCCTTCCTAGTGAAGAACCTTCCAGATTGCTCACTCAGACTGCCCATTGGAACCTTCTGGCAGAAAAGGAGCATAAAGAGCTTTGTATTCTATTTGCTTCAGCAATGTGGTCTACCTGAGCTCTGGAATGCCTGAGATTTCTAGTCTTGCTTTTTCAAGCCTAGCTTGTTCTCTGGTCCTTTTTGGTTTGCTGTCTGATCCTGATGGCTCTTTGGTCCTGACTCCAGGTAAGCAACACTTTCTTGCCTGCTGCCTGGTGCCTGCAGCCAAGCCCCACAGAGAGAAAGCTGGTGTGAACACAACCATATGGGGCTTCCCTTGTGGTTGGTCTAGAAACAGCAGCACAGAATGCTGCAGCGTGATTGCTAATAGGAGTGAGATCCTGCCTGGCAATATATTACACATCTGCTAAAAAATCTGCACAAGCTTTGGAACTCCCTGCCTATTAACGTTAGGCAGGTGCCTTTGTTATACTGCTTTAGATGCCTGCTAAAAATGTTTTTATTTTAGCAATCCCATCTGGACATATAATGTAGTTATGTATACTTGTTTTTAAATTCTGCTGATTTTATCTGTATAGTGCTGATAATTATTTTATTGTTTTAGATGTACCCCTTAGAGATTGGGGGCTGTATCCAATAACTCAGAGATTTCCACTTGCGTAACAGAACTCCCTCCCTCCTCTCCCTGCAGATGCTCTAATCCCTCCCCAACTCTGCTGTAGAGGGTTGGGGGGGAACCCAGAACAGATTTAGGAGATGCACGGTGGAGGGATTTCTGTTGTGTTGATGGAATAAATTCATTTAATACCACCCTTTTTTGACTAAGCAATGTATAACATTTCATAAATAAAAGAAATAAATGCCACTTGTAGGAGGCAAAGAAGAGGACATGTTATCACCACCACCAGGATTCATGGAGTGTGTCAGAGTGTGAAATTTTTCATGCACATCCTCATGTTGTAATATTTACAATAATCCTGTAAGGTAGACCAGTATTGCCAATGGGAAACTGAAGCCAAGAGGGAGTGGCTTGCCTGAGGCAGAGAACTGATCCCATCCTGATTTCTCATGCTGTCTCTTATACTATACCCCATCTCTAGAATATTTTAACTCAGAAAACTTTGTCGGCTTCTTACCAGTCATGCTGCATTTCAAGCACATTTTGCCTTTGCCTTCTCTTGGGAACTTTTAGAATTCCCATCCTCAGTCATAAAAAGGAAGAGGGGAGTTAAACAAAAGATGTAGACTTCTGAATCATATTATTTCTGGTCATGCCAGCATCACTTAACTGTTCAGCCCTTCATTGTCCAATGTTCTAAAACTCCTTTATCTTACATGATTTTTGTCTTCCAGTCGTGTATTTAACTATGGAAAAGAGCAAATAGAGCTACAATCAGGAAAGCAAATTCTTTCCCAAAAGATATAGAAGTGAAGCAAAGATGGTATCAGAATTGAAGCCATTATTGTAGGTAATACCAGGCTCCATCCTGAAGAAAGAAAATTATGTGGGCAAAAGCTTAGTATTATATATGTTACATCCTAAAACTGCAGTCCTGACACTTTTCATGGCAATAAATGAGTTTTTATTCTCTGCAACAATATCCGAATATAGTGTTTGATGTATTGTAAAGATAGACACTACAGTACACCAGGTCACCAGGAGACTCAGCTACTAATCAGCAAGTCCTGAGATCAGATCTTGCTTGTGCCTTAAGTTCACAGCTCAGTGGCAGAGCACCTGCCTTCCATGCAGAAGGTCCCAGGTCCAGTCCCCAGCATCTCAAGGTAGGGTTGGGAATGTTCCTTGCTGGATACCTTGGAGATTGCTGCCACACAGCACTGAGCTGGATGGGCCAATGGTCTGACTCAGAATAAGGCAACTCCACATGTTTTTCCTACTCTCTCTCAGCCTCAGTACCCCCATGCCCATCTGACATGCAGGGGGATGATAATACCAACTTACCTTACAGAGTTGTAGACAATGAAAGTGGAATGCTTTGAACATGTCCAAGTGCTATGCTTATGTTGACTATTATTATAATCCTTTCAGAACATCTCCTGCACAATCTCTTATCAGAAATAATGGAAATTATGCAAGAGCTGGTCCATCACTAATTTTTTGCTGTCCATCACTCATTTCAAGGGAGCTTGTACAGGAGATGTCTCCAGTGGATCGTGCCTAGTTTAGAGTCTGGGTTCTTTTCCTCAGAGATATATTGCAACCCCCTATCCTGAACTTGTGATCCAGACCACCTCAACTGCAGCAACTATACATGAGGTCAGCAACAGTCCAATGCATCTAGACATGTTTGATTTCAGGTCAAACATATGGTCACTGTGAAGTGCAGAATAGGGAAGGTCTAAGTCTTGGGTGGCTCAGCTATGGCCCTCCAGATGTTGTTGGACTCACCAGCCCTAGCAGGGATGGCCAATGATCAGGGATGCTGGCAGTTGCAAAACATCTGGAGGGAGACAAACCAGCCACGTTAGGCCATTGGTGAGCAACAGAGAGATTTAAAGAGGGATGAGAAATTTGGGGTGAATGACAGGGAGGCTGTTCTAGCAAGTATGGGATGAAAGTTACAGTGTCAGAAAGAAAGGAAAAAGAAAGGATTTTTGATACATCCCATTTTCTGTTGTTAAGAAATGTCGCCGGCACCTTTAACATGGATAGTACTATCCCTTTCCTCCTCTCCTCCTCTGAGGTTTCTTTGGCTATAGCAGTTACTTTCTTATCAGAGGATAATTCAAAGCCCATTATTAAGACAATGGATTTGACTTTTCAATAAGTTTATGTCTTTAAGGGTAGTTTTCAGCAAATGAGTCACCCATATATTAAATCAAATTTAACATCCATTACAAAACACTGAATCATACTGTATAACTGTGTAATGATAACAAATGGGCATTTCTCTCATGTTCCCCCCATTTCTCCTGCTTCTCATCAATCTTGCTAATATCTCAACGATTTATTCAGTGACTGTGGGGAGGGCAGGGAAGCTCCAGACTACAACTGCTTTGATATGAATAGCTCCATTTTATGTTTCTCATTCCCATTTGTATTTTTTTTTAAAAAGTTCTCTTTTAAAAGTAATAATCGTTTTAACCGTGAAATTTAATGAATAGAAAAACCAATCATTCAATAATATAGTCTCCCTTGATGAGATTTTCTAATGGCACCAATACATCACAACATGCATGAGATTTTGTGATGTCCTTTGCCCATATAGTTGTTACAGAGCTGGGTAGAAGTCAAAGAAGGAAGCTTAGGTGCTAGTTCAGATAAAAACCCTCTTGAGCCACTACTGACAATAAACACTGCTGAATAAATATATCTAGTCTACAGCTTTAAAAAACACCCAGGGGTAAAATTTTGGTGCTCTACTCTGGAATTTAGTGGTGCTGGTACCTTTCCTATAGATCTCTGCTCTACAAATATTTCCTTGATATTTCATTTATGGTGATTCCCCTTAGCTTAGAAACTCTGACTTTGTTGGAGGAACTGAAACTCAGGTCATGGCTATATGTTTGCATGAAGCTATAAAAGCAAATGTGAGTTAACCTTTTTAAAAAATATAATGAGGGCGCCCCAGAGATATAACATATGTAATATTAATTATACTATAAATATAACTGAGAAAAACCAAATGAGTCTCTGCCAAGTGATAAAATGTCATAATATATCAAATAAGGTACACATTGCTTCCTTGCAGTAGCACCCAAAGTCTGCCATGTGGGGTGGGCTACCTCACCCTATCAGAATTGGTTGGCAGCCCCTGCCCACACGAGCCTTACTGCACAGACAGAGCACTCCTAAGTATATGAAGATGGGAGTATAGCAGGTTAAGCCAGCATAAGTTACTCCTATTCCAAACTGTCAGAAGCGAGGCTACTGCCAGTTGATTGACCTGAGCTTGGCAGAGGGAAAAACAAACCTTTAAAACAAAGTTTGACTTACACCACCCTTTTAGTTGACATACTTTAAAAAAATGTTTTCTGTTAAACCAATCTAGAGGAGATTGGTGGTGGGGAGGGCGTGTGGTGCATCTGTAGTTCCTGCACAGGGTGACAGCCTGTGCAGTGAACTGAATGATAGGAGAAAGTTGCCAGATGCCTTCAGAGTGAGAGTCTGTAACTGGCAGAAAGCTGGTGCTCCCTGGGTGTGAGACAGGAGGGGGAGTAGATGGGCCCTGTGTGAAAAAGTTTGAATGGATATGACTGTTACCAATTCTCACAGAGGCCTACTGGAACAATTGGCTCCAGTGGGTTTTATTGGTGGGCTTGCGTTGGGTCCATATAAGGTGTTTAGGAGGAATCTTAGTATGAACATGATGCCACCCCAATTTCAGTGATCATGGGTGGAGGGAAATATAGCCATGGGGATGTGGTGAATTACCGTAGAAGATGAGGGCAAGGCTATCTGCACCTTGTTCCTTGCTGCCACTCCTCTCATGGATGGGTTCCTTGTCGCTTATCTGCTGTGCCCACTGGCATGTGTGTGGTGTTGTTTAATGCCAGATCGGTACACAATAAGACCACTGTCATCCATGATTTGATGGTGTGCAGTACCAAGACCGGGGTGGGTGAGCTGGGAGGAGTTGATCTGACCCAGCTTTGCCCACCTGGATACTCGGTGCAACACCAGCACGGGCTGCAGGGATGGGGGGGAGGAGTTGCTGTGGTCTACAGAACTTCCATCTCTGTCACCAGGAAACCACTCAGTCTTGGAGCTGGCTGTGAGGGCCTGCACCTGGTGTTGGGCTGAGGAGACAGTAAACTAGGGTTGCTGTTGGTGTTGGGTGCTGGGTGATTTCAATGTCCATGCAGAAGCTGCCTCTAGCATTCCGGCTCGGGACTTCATGGCCTCCATGATGACCATGGGGCTGTCTCAAGTTGTCACTGGCTCAACACATAGGGCAGGGTACACGCTTGACTTGGTTTTTGCTCCAGATGGAGGAAGGGGTGGTCTGGAGATAGGGAGGGTAGATGTCACCCCATTGTCATGGTCGGATCACTTCCTGGTGAAGTTTAGACTTATGGCTCTGATCCTACCTTGCAGGGGGGGTGGACAGATTAAGATGCTCCATCCCCAGAGCCTAATGGAATCCACAGGATTCCTGAATGCCCTGCGGGAGTTCCCAGTAGATAGAGCAGGTGACCCTGTTGAAGCCCTTGTCATGCTGTGGAACAGCGAGGTGAATCGGGCTCTTGAGAGCGCCCTCTCCAGCATAGTGGAGCCCGCTTTGCACCTTGGTACACCAGTGAGCTAAGGGCAATGAAACAGGTTGGACGATGGCTAGAACACGTCGTGAAAAATGTGCTGTGAGGCTGATCAAGCATGAGTAAAACATCATAACTGTGCCTATTGTGTGGCGGTGAGGGCAGTGAAGAAGGCCCACTTCTATGCTTCCATCGCATCCTCAAGTAGCTTTCCTGTGGAGCCTTTCCATATTGTCAGGGGTCTGTTGACATCAGCTCCAGGAAATGGAGTTTTAGACCCTTCAGAGGCCCACTGTGAACTGTTTGCAAGGCACTTTGAGGGTAAAGTTGCTCGCCTCTGCACCAGTCTTGATGCCCCATCCACACCTACTGTAGTCCCCAATGAGGTGTCCAGTGCAACGTCTGCTGCAACTTCTTGGGAACAGTTTCAGTTGATGCAGCCTGATGACGTAGACAAGGTGCTTGTGATGATGGAGCCAGTAACTCGTCCTCTCAACCCTCGCCCTTCTTGGCTTATTAAAGCTTGCTGAGGGGGTCTGACTGAGTGGATCCAGGGTGTGGTCAACGCATCATTGCAGGAGGGAGTGGTTCCAGCCGCCTTGAAAGAGGCGGTGATCCAACCACTCCTGAAAAAGTCCACCCTGGACCCATTGGTTTGTGACAACTATCGACCGGTTGCCAATACCCCCTTTTTGGGAAGGTGATTGAGAGGGTTGTGGTGCAGCAATTGCAAGTACTCTTGGATGTAACAGATTATCTTGACCTATCCCAGTCTGGGCTCACGCCTGGTTATGGGACTGAATCAGGCTTGGTAGCCTTGATTATTGGGAGAAGGACAGGGGGACTGTGACCCTGTTATTCTTACTTGATCTCTCAGCTGCTTTTGATACCATTGACCATGGTATCCTTCTGGGCCAACTTGATGAGATGGGTATTGAAGGCACTGTTTTACAGTGGTTCCTATCCTATCTCCAAGGTCGCTCTCAGAGAATAACATTGGGTGTCTGTTTTTGGCCCCCTGGCAGTTGTGCTGTGGGGTGGCGCAGGGTACCATCTTATCCCCCATGCTGTTTAACATCTATATGAAGCCCTTGGGAGTGCTCAACAGGAGATTTGGGGCAAGGTGTCAGCAGTATGCTGATGATACTGTCATGGCCCCGTCAGAGGACTCATCAGATGAGGATGACTCGGGAGTAACAGCAGCAGACCCAGAAGCAGCAGACCCAGAAGGAGAAATGGAGGAAACTCCTGAGAACCCAGCTCCTTCTCCCCCTCAGCTGCAGAGCACCCCAGACACAGCTGAAGCCCTTCAGCCAGACGCAGACAGTTAACAGGATACTCCCCCTCACCTGCAGAACGTAGACAACAGAAGGGAGGCAGAAGAGGGGCAGGCCTGTCCACTTAAGGCCAAAATGCTGATGGCTCACACCTGCTGACAAACCTGCTCCTTAAAAGTCAAACCTTGGCTTCAGCTTGTTGCTGACTACAACGCCAGGCGTGACCACTGTGTGTCTTCCTATCCCCTGAACCTTGACTTGGACTGATCTCTCGGCAAACTAGACCCAGACCTTCACTGATGTCTCTTCTGGATTTCTGGCTTGTTACGTAAGCTTCGAACGGCCTCTGCCCTTATCTTGCTTCCTCCTTTTTAGCCTGGCAGATTTATAGCCAAGCTGCCGGCTGAGGACTTACAGCCTGGCAATTACCAAGGAATCTCCAGCCCTGCCTGCACCCCCACCGACACTGCTGTCTCAGTGAAGAGCTGACAGATACCCTGCTCTATTTCTCTGTAACATCTGAATTGCAAGCCCTTGGCCGCTGCCTGGACATGGTGGTGGGCTGGATGAGGGCCAATAAACTGGGTCTAAACGGAGGCACTGTGGGTTGGTGGTTCCCGAGTGTGAATAATTGGTCAGTTGCCTGCTTTGGATGGGGTCGTACTCCCTCTGAAAGAGCAGGTTTGTAGTCTGGGGATGCTCCTGGTTCCATCTTTGTCGCTAGAGGTCCAGGTGACCTCCGTAGCTAGGAGTGCCTTTTACCAGCTTCAGCTGATAAGACAGCTGCGGCTGTTTCTGGACTGGATAGCCTGACCGCTGTTGTCCACAGATTGGTAACTTCTAGGCTGGATTACTGTAATGCACTCTATGTGGGGCTGCCCTTGAGGTTGGCACAGAAGCTGCAGCTGGTGCTAAATGCGGCAGCGAGACTGCTCACTGGGGCAGGGTATCGCCAACATGTCACCCCGCTGCTGAAAGAGCTGCACTGGCTGCCCATTTGCTACCGGGCCAAGTTCAAGGTTCTAGTTTTGGTGTACAAAGCCCTATACAGCTTGGGACCAGGAGTTCACATAGACCAGGGAGAGGGTGGAATCCATGAGGTTCCAAGCCAAGCAGGATTGGAAAAGTAATGAAGTTGATTTATTGTAGCCCAGTATGTTTCAGGTTAACACACAATCCTTTATCAAGAACAATCTGCAAAAATAAACAATTGTAACATCAAAATAAAATCCAAAGTAAAATTCATATAAATATTATAACCTTACAAAGAAATGCCTAGTACAGAATGAATGAGATTCAAGGTAAATCATAAAACAACACATTGCATTGTGCTGTCAGATATATTAGAAAACAGCAGGAAGGGGACAACCAAAGAATAATGTTATTAAACGAAAAACTAATTTCCTTAAGGAGGCTTAAGACTAATTTCTTGTAAAAGTAACAAAATTCAAAAGGCCATCTAATGATGCAGTAAAAAGACAGATTCATTCACATAGGCATAGTAAATCATTACAGGTGATTTTGTTTCCTGGTTTCTTAAAGACACACAGTACTTATTTTAGTTATAGAGAGAATTGGAAGCATACTCATGAGTAAATTAACAAGATCTTGAAAAGAAGCCAACTAACAAAACAAAAGCAGAAGAATTTTGTGCTCTTATTTTGTTTTTGTTAGCAGTGGCTGCTTCCAGTCCAGCATCCTGTTCCCACAGTGGCCAGTCAGATTCCTAAGGGAAGCCTGCAAGCAGGACCTGAATGCAAGAGCATTCTCCCCTTCTGCAGTTTCCAGCAACTGGTATTCGGAAAGCATATCACCTCCGACTATGGAGGCAGAGCATAGCCATCATGCTACCTGGAGCTACCTGATCTGACTAGGGTGATGCATGCCTTGGTTACATCCCGCTTAGACTACTGTAACGCGCTCTACGTGGGGCTGCCTTTGAAGACTGTTCGGAAACTTAAATTGGTACAAAGAGCTGCAGCCAGAGTACTAACCGGGGCTGGTTACAGGGACCATACAACTCCCCTGTTACAACAGCTCCACTGGCTGCCAATTTGTTTCCGGTCACAATTCAAAGTGCTGGTTTTGACCTACAAAGCCCTATACGGCTCAGGTCCAGACTATTTGACAGATCGTATCTCCCTACATGAACCTGTCTGGGATTTGAGATCTTCAGGTGAGGCCCTTCTTGTGTTCCCCACACCTTCACAAGCACATATGACGTGGACACGAAATAGGACCTTTTCGGTGGCCGCCCCTAGGCTGTGGAACTCCCTTCCGAGTAAGGTGCGATCAGCTCCCTCCTTGCTGTCTTTCCGGCGACAAGTAAAGACTGTTTTATTTCAATGGGCATTTGGGATAGAGAACGACCAGGATTAAGTGTCATAGGTTTGGTGATTACATTATATGATTTTATTATTTTAAATTGTCCGCTGTTTTTAACCTATATTTTATGGTTTTAATTTTTCTCATATTTTAATTCTTTTTTAATAATGTACTCTGTATGTTTTAATGGTGTTGTTTTTAGTTGTAAGCCGCTCTGAGTCCTATTGGAAAAAGGGCGGGGTAGAAATAAAGTTTATTATTATTATCATGGATAGTAGCCATTGATAGCCTTTTGGCACCAAAGTCACTAAAGTGGTTCTGAAATCTTCCCACCACCATCTGAAGTGCACCCTTATTTTTTCCCTTGAATTTATCATAATTAAAAAGGTTGGTTATTATCCATGGTTTTTGATAGTGAAGTTCACTCACAAATCTGCCTCCAATATTGAGGGAGAGGAGATTATAGTATTTTAATAATAAACATGAATAGGTTTTTAGAATGAGATCTAATGGAATGCTCGCCCTTTACCTGACCTCTTCAAAGTTAGACTCTGTTCAGAAATTTGTAAAGGCTGAATAAAAGTTTGTCTCTCTTTACAAAATAAAATAAAATAAAATAAAATCCTGCTTAGCAACCTAAGAAATCCCTTTGGACCTAACACAATACCTAAGTATTAACACTGATCACCTAGTCCCCTTGATTATTTGCCTAAGATCTCTCATTTCTCAAATGCAGACATTTTAAATGACTTTGGTCTCTGGGGTTCTTGCACCTATTCAGAAACAATCTTACTCTTCTGGACCTGAAAACCGATGGCTGGAAATCGTATCCATTTAGCTCCATGTATATTAAAATTTAGCAATTAATTATCTCTAGTTCTAAACTGGTAAGTCTGTGCAATTAGCATCTGGGACTTCATATATCTTCTTGCTGACTTTTTAATTTCAGGTCAGGGACACACAGTGGATCCTTTTAGCAGAGTTAAACTAGCTAATGTATTGAAATATTTCCTCCAGATTTACATGCAGCCCCTCAACTTATATTTTCATGAAGAACCATTCTCTCTGTTGCTCAGATGGCAACAGTTCCTTGGCATCCGTGATGCAATCTGTTTTTCACAATAGCATAAGCTGTTTCCTCTTCTCATGTCTTGCAGATTGCTTGCCCTTTTAAAGATTTAGCCCTTTGATTTAGCATCTTTCTTGGATGCCTGTTTCTGAGAAACGTTCAGAGCCCCAGAAAATGAGATGTGTGTCTTATTAAGAGCTGCTGGGACTAGAATTGGCAGCATGAAGATCTGTGCATGGCTGCCTTGTGCAGTGAGTAACCAGGGATACAGGCTAGAGCATTTCCTTAGACAGAGTAAAAGGTTTTCACGTGCTAGAGTGACTCCGCCCACCTTACTTGTACATTGGCTCTTCTTAGCTGGGAAGGCTAAAGGTTTCCTCATGAGGCTGGAGCTTTGCATGGGCCTGATGGACCTTTTTTTAATCCTAGCTGGCAGCTTGACTTACCTGCTATGAGCCCTTGACTCAGCCCTGTGGCTCAAATCCTGCCTCTCACTCAACAGTTGCCTACATCTCGACTTCCGGGAAGGGTGACTTAGCCTGTGCCTGCTTTTGAGACGGGCTCCTGCCTCAAAAGAAGCTTATTCAGATATATCAGTCAGTTTTTTCTTTTTTTTTTGACTGATTAAACTTCTCCCGGGTAGGGAGAAACGAAGAGATTAACCTCAAAGCCTATTTTTGTTGGGACGACCAGATCTCATTAATTTATGGGACGAGGTCCAGCCGACGAAGGTGGGACGGATTTTCAACAGCAAGCTCTATCTGTTAAAGCGAACGTTCATCTTATCTTCTAAGAGAGAACGCACTAACAGGCAAGCACCCTTCTTTCTATATTTTTCTTTTACTTGACTTAAATTGTTGCTGTTTAAAAGAGATTTGCCAGATTGATCGGTTTTTGACATCTCACTGGGGAGCCGTAACTTCTCTCTGCTACGCACTAATTAATAGCTTATCTCTGTTTTTGTTGCAAAAAGCTGTCCTGGATTTGCATTCTAAAGATATACACAGAAGAGGGATTTCTATTCCAGATTTTTATTTTGAAAAATATTATACTGTTTTGAGACTACTCTCTTTTTGGTCTATTTTATTTTGACGAATCTGTTTCTTGACGATTGCCATTAATTGTTTCGATCCTGGGAACTGCATTTTGTTTACTTAACTATTGGAGAGATAAGGCTGTCTGCTCTGTTTATACTGTGATGTCACCAAGTTTGGAGTATTAACCCAATTGTTGCTGAAATAAGAAGTGGTTTTCCTATATTTTTCTTTTAAAATGGCAATTAAGAAAGTGGCTGAAAATCTGGAAATAACTATGTTTCAGAAAATAATGGATGAGATTGAGATAATGAAAATTGAATTGAGTAAAATGAAGCAGGAGATTAAAGATATAAGGGTCCCTGTGAGAGAGGTGACCCTGGAAGGGGTCCCTGTGAGAGAGGAGACCCCGGAGATTGGAACAGGGGTCCCTGTGAGAGAGGTGACCCTGGAGACTGGAATAGGGGTCCCTGTGAGAGAGGAGATCCCGGAGATTGGAACCAACGTGGAACAGGAACAAGATTTGGAGTCTATGGACTTTAGAAATAAAATCTATTGTTTGGAACTCAATGTTATCTCTGAAGAAATGAATGAAGATTCTAGAGATAAAGTTATCAATGGCATGGATAATCTTCTGGACTGGAATGATGTGATGGAGCCCAATATAGAGAAAATCTATGGAATTAACTGCAGCCATGTGACAATGGAAAAACTTTTAAGAGATGACCCAGTGTATTTTGAAAAAAAGAACAGAGATATGATTTTACAGCAGTATTTCAGCAACCTATTCAGAATGGATGGCAAGAAAATATTTGGGATAGAGGTAATCCCCATCAGACTCTTACTATATGACTATGGCTTTGACAGCAAGATTATTATGGAATACTGATAATGGAAGATTGGATATTGAAATTACTGGACTTAACAAGACTACTGAAGATGGAAGATGGAAAATGGAACTAATAGAGATAATAGAACAATGGCTACTGAAATTATTGAACCTAACAGATTCTGATGTGATGGATTAATTGAAATGTTTATTTTGACTATGGTTATGACAATAAGATTATCATAATTAGTAATGAGATGGATTAATCGATATGCTTATCTGGAAAAAAAAATTGATAGATATATTTCTTAAAGAATTGAAACCTCTCTTTGACTTTTTGTGGAAAGAATAAAGTAATGTTTATGAGATTTGATGATTAAGTAAGATAACTACTGGAGGAAAGTGATTTTATAATATGACTTAAGAGACAGGATTGTTATATATTATAGACTTATAACTGATTTGATCTTTGACAAATGGGAAGTCAATATTTTACTCTTTATTTTTTATTTTTGTTTTTTTTTTTTCTTTTTTTCTTTTTGTTTAACTATTTTTGATTTTGTTTTTTGTCTTTGAATGTTTTATGATTTTGTCTTGTATGTTTTATGAAAATCTGAATAAAAATTATTGAAAAAAAAAAAAAAAACAGTTGCCTACATCTCAGCTCTGAAATGTCCCATGCTGATCATTTCACCCTTTAACAGCCCAGATGGGATTTGGGGCTGCCGCACACATGTGATTGACTGCTCACAGTAGCTCTCTGTCTTCTGCTTATTGGGGCCTGAGGTTCAAAAGGCCCGGCATTTCCCCTCCTGCACTTATGGGCATCACAAGGAATATGTTGCAAGTCTTGCAAGTCTTGCTGTCATTCATCTGCTCCAAGCTTCCTCCACGTATGGAGTGCTTAAAATGGCGATCAAGGAAGTATAAGCAGGAAACACTATGTAGCCCACATGCACATATCATGGTCATTATATGCCATACTTCTGTTCCACAGACTGCTGTGATGCTTTGGCTTGAATCCTCCCGAATATTTATTTCCAGTGAACAGAATGCTGTAGTATCTTTTCTGAAAGAAACTTTTCACTGTTACTTACAGAGAAGAACAAGCTCTCTTATGTCAAACAGGGTAATGCTCAAGTAGTATATGGTAATTTCCATTTTCCCAGTGGTTCTGTTGAAGCTATGTTGCTCTCCTATTATCTCTTACATTCCATATCTGTTTTATGCAGGCTTTGACATTCAAGATGGACTTGAGGCAAAATATTTGAGGGTGTGTGGAAAATGGAAGGATTATTATGTGTTACAATGCTTCCCCCCGCCATTGCCTAGGATATACCTAGGCTGAGCGGGTAGACCTTGTCAGAATATGTAAAAAGGCACAGCTGTCAGTTTTTGCATCAGATGTGTAATTCAATGCACATATCACATACCTGAATGTATGAGAGAACAGGGAAAAGATAACTCCTTAAAGATATTCAGTGATTCACATTAGTGAGGCTGGAAGTTAGAATAAATCTGGAGAGGGTTAGGATCCTGATTAAATTTTAAAGAGGTAAAAGATAAATAAGAGCTATACTTTCAGTTTGCTCTTCCAGAGCTAGGAGGCATCAGTAACATCCTCTCAGAAAATCTAAAAGAGACTGTAAGTTATGCTGTGTTTGATCAGGTTTTTCATTTGCCTAAGGTCACAAAGAGCAGAGTCATACATTATGGTCCAACTCTGATAAGCATGAATAATTGCTTCTTGGAATGGTATGATTGTGGTGCTCCCGTGTGTCCTTGTGTACACATGCACACAATTGCATGTACCTGTATACCCAACTGGCATGTGTATCGTTGCATGTGCCATTAAACAAGCTGCACCAATTTAATATTTATTTCAGGAAGAACCGGCAGACAACAAGCCAAAACTTAGAATAACAGCAACAACAACAAAAAGTATTTTCTTATAAAATAAAAAGATTTAACTTACTTATTTGGTAGTCACTTGCACAGTGATTAGAGGATTGTATATGTAGGCAGCATTCAGATTGGAACAGCACGCTTGGAGTTAAATCTAGAAGGTGGTAGAAATAGGAGAGGACTAATACCAGATATGTTGATGGGAGGACAACAGACAGATGGAAGCACAGAATTGTGCAGGGCTGAAGCTTGCCTCATCTTGGGTTTAGGCATTCCAAACTGGGGGTTCCCCAGTTCATTCTTTGCCACTATCATTAAAAGGATCTACAGCCGCTGAGGAATAAATAAGCAATGGAGGCTGCCATCTATGTTAGTTTCTGTATTTATTTATCTTGATAGAGAATTAGGGCTAAGTTGCCTCTGGAAAACTAGCCTCTGCTCCTGCACAAGTTTGATACTCTACAAGGCAGCATCTTAGTTTGCACAGTCATGTTTATTTTATCACTTGAGGACTGCAACATGCAATTATCACTTGCATGCACAAAAGCGTAATTTAAGAGATACAATGTCACAAATGGAACTCATATTGACTCAAATGGGGGTTCTTTTTGCACATGAAGCTCTAATTGTCTGTAGATTTATCTAGTGATATAATGCCAATGTGAACCAGCCCTAAAAAAGCAAGAGAAAAGCAACAAAACCTGCTTAAGATGACACATCCTCTTCCTCTGGATGTGAAAACCGTTTTAATGTCTTAAATGTTGACTAAATGGAATATTACCTCTGTTTCTATTTATCTACCCCCTTTGTGTAGCTACAACATTTTAATTAATTCATTCTTGTTGCTTGTTTGACATGCTGATGGCATACTTATTTTGCTTCATTTTTTTCAGAGGCTGATTTTTGCATACAAATAACTGATTTGCATATAGTATCTGTTATGGAAATGTGTATGAAAATGGTTTGGCCTCTCTCTCGCCTCTCTCCCAAGCACACACACTTTATTTGTCCGGATAGAAATGGATTGGGAGATATGCAGTTACAATATAATATTTCAAAGACAAGCATGCTGTTGTTCAGTTAAAAAGGCAAACATCATAAAGTTACGTGTATGCCTAATGATGTCTCTTAGAATTGTAGACACAGACAAAACCCATGAAAATTCTGCAGTTGACTCAGTTGCGTGAGTTAATAAATAATAATAAGAAATTTAATTTATGTGTCGCCTATCTGGCCAGTGGCCACTCTAGGCGACGTACATACAATAAATATGGCAGAATACAATATAAAAATACAGTGAAATATATAAATTATAAGAGCAAACAATACATAATAGGAGGCATTTAAAACAGAAGAATATTAAGCCTCCCCAGAAGTCCCGAAAGCCTGCTGAAAAAGCCAGGTCTTTAAGGCCTTGCGGACCATATTCAGGGAAGAGATGTGCCGAAGATCTTGTGGGAGGGAGTTCCAGAGGGTGGGGGCCGCCACTGAAAAGGCCTTCTCTCTAGTGCCCGCCAACCTAGCTGCTTTGGTTGGCGGGACTGAGAGAAGGCCTTGTGTGGCCGATCTTGTCAGGAGGCATGATTGGTGGCGTTGTAGGCGCTCCTTTAGATAAACTGGGCCGAGACCGTGTAGGGATTTAAAGGTTAAAACCAACACCTTGAATTGGGCCCGGAAAACAACTGGAAGCCAGTGTAGATCGAACAACACTGGCGTGATGTGGTCCCGGCGACGACTGTTTGTGAGTAATCGAGCCGCCGCATTTTGAATAAGTTGTAGTTTCCGGACCGTTTTCAAGGGTAACCCCACATAGAGCGCATTACAGTAATCTAATCGAGAGGTGACCAGGGCATGTACTACCAGTGGGAGCTGATGAACAGGAAGGTAGGGTTGCAGCCTACGTATAAGGTGTAGTTGGTACCAAGCTGCCCGGCTCACAGCCGAAATCTGAGCCTCCATGGACAGCTTGGAATCAAGTACAACCCTGAGGCTGCGGACCTGGTCCTTTAGGGGTAAACTCACCCCATTGAACTTCAGGTCAACGGTTCCCAACTGAGTTAAAGCACACAGTCCCTTTATAGCAGTGGTAGTCAACATGGTGCCCTCCAGATGTTGTGGACTACAACTCCCACCACTCCCAACCAGGTGACCAATGGTCACGGATGATGGGAGTTGTAGTCTATGGTATGTGGAAGGCACAACATTGGCTACACCTGCTTTATGTCCTCCCTGTAAGTCCTCATCCAACTTATGTAACTGGTATGGATGGAAGATCTGTCAATTTAAATTCTCTCAGTTCCTCATGTTTCCATCCTTAAATTCAGTTCCTCATGTTTCTGCAACAATTTGCAATTTTGTAAAAAAAAATCATGAAAATTCTCCAGTCCAGCATTGCAGTGTGAATTTCTTCTAACGAACACATTTTTGTTGGCAGTTTTAATTAATATACACATTTTTGCAAGCGGTTTCTTGCTATATAATGCATTTTTGTATATTATTTTCACTCAGGTATTAATTTTCATACACACTTTCCCCTAACATATGTATTTTATGAACATTGGTTGGTTGACAAACTGCACTGCAAAATTTGAATAAGTGTGAATTACAAAGGATGGCTATGTTTTGCGTCTCATATTGTTTTGGAAAGGGCAAATTTAATATTCAGCTTGAAATGTGAATTGAATAAAATTTCCTAGTAACTGGTAACCCCCTCCCCAATCATAGGCTAGGGAGCACATGAGATGGAGGAAGACTTACAGGGAGTATATAAAGGAAGTCTGCCAGTATTAGGATCTGTTGGGTCTGTATGTGGCTGCCCCATGTGGTACCTCCAGCCTTCTCAGTGAAGAACCTTGAGCCCCTGGACTGGCTCCACCCATCCAGGCTGGCCATTGGACAAAATGAAGCATAAAGAACTTCCTGTTCCAGTTGAGCTTTGCTTGAGCAACAAGGACCATGTGTGGTTCTGTACAGGGCCAGTGTCAGAGGGTGGCCAGATTGAGCCCTGGCTAGGGCCCCTGAGGCCCAGAGGGGCTCCTGAAGGGCTCCTCCTTAAGGTGTGAGGATAGTGCTCCTGTTCCATGATCCATGGCAGCACCAGCTCCCTCTCGGAGAGGGCGCTTCCAGACATACACACCCCAATACAGTCAGCACAGGCTTCAATAAACCCACACGCATGCCCACCTACATCTCCCATCCCTGTGAATGACGTGCATTATGTGTGTGCATGCTTGCCATCAACCAAGATGGCAGTGGGGGCTTCCTAAGGGGCTAATGCCCCTGCCGCCATCTTGGTTGATGGCAGGCATGCGCACACAATGCACCCATCATTCATGGGGACAGGAGAGGTAGGTGGGATGCATGGGCAGGCTGATTAGCCTCGTGCCACCTGTATGGGGCGGTTGGGCTATGGCACCAAAGACATGGGGCTGACTGGTGTCCAAGGATCCAGTTATTCCTGGCATCAGCCCTGGTTCTGTATCTGGTTATTATTTTGTTCTTCTGGATTGTGCTTTGATTCTGCCTTCTGATTTGTCCATCTGACTTGGTCTTTGGTCCTGACTGTCAGCTTGTCCCATGGCTCCTGGTTCCTGGCTGTGGGCTCCCCTCCCCTCAGACTGCTTGCCCACTGCTCAGTTTTGACAGCCTGTCAAGTCAATCTTGGCCTCACAAGCTCAGGAAATGTAGAGCCTCATTGATCCCATGGCTCAGACATTTCCCTGAACTGTGTCCTGGGCAGCCAGCTCAGGGACTGCACCATTCCCTAGAGCAGCCATTCCCAACCTTTGGTCCCCAGAGGTTGCTGGGCTACCACTCCCATCAGCCCCACCAGTATGTCCAATCGTCAGAAATGATGGGAATTGTAGTCCAGCAACATCTGGGCACCCAAGGTTGGGAGAGGCTGCCCTAGAGCCTTTTAAAAAAAACAGCCTTGTCCAAGGACCTTTATAAATCGGTTCTTGGGGGCTTTTGCAAATCTCTGTATGATTATTGTCCTGGACAAAAACACACACAAACATTTCAGATATTTATGCAATTTGCTTTGGTGTTCAATGAAAGGTTTATCCTCAAACAAATAAATTTACAAGAATATTTGCTCAGCTGTACTGAAAACACTAGATTGGAGCTCTGCTGTTTGGATGATTCTGCTAGCAGAAGCTTAGTTATGATCTAAGCCTATAAATGCTTGTATTGAAGATACTTTTTTAAATTAAAAAATCTGCTGATTAATCAAGGACACCTTTTTAGTTATTAAAAATGTTTTACACAGAACAATTTAAACAATTTATCAACTAAGTGTTGCAGCCTTAGTCTTACCGATGGTGATTCCACCACTTCAAAAAATTGGCTAATATACAACATAGGCAGCTGCCTTATACCAAATAAGACCATCTAAGACACCAGCCCATGCCTTTCAGAGGTTTTGGACTACAACTCCTATCAGCCACAGTCAGCAGGGCCAGAGGTCTGGAATAACGGGACTTCCTCCTCCTCCTCATTATCATAATTTTATTTGTTTCCTGCCTTTACACACACACACACACACACACACACACACACACACACACACACACACACACACAGAAAGCTCAAAGCAGCTTACAACAGAGAATAGCAGTGTATCTCAAAATCAACAATTGCAAGAACAATTTATTAATAAAAATAATAAAACAGCAAAACAGCAAATATAATAACAAACAAAACCAAACGTTCTTCCTGGTTTTGTTTGTGCTCTGGTGACCCATAGAGGCAAGGGGAGCTCTAGTGACCCACTTGGGATGGCGGGGGAGCTCCTGTGACCCCTGTAGGGGCACAGGGGAAGCTCTGGTGACCTGTGGGGGGAGGGAGAAGCTGTGGCGACCTGTGGGGAGGGGCAGGGGAGTTTTGGTGATAGTAGGCAGGTTTGGTGAGTGAAGCGAGCGGGGGCAGCAGCCCCTAATCAATAATATAAAGGTAACAACATTACACTTTGTGTCAATAGCAAAAATAGGAAGGGAGTTTGGCAGTTTCATCTTGATCCTAGAAACACTCCTCCCATGATGTCACTCATAGTCCCTCTTCTGCAGCATCTTCTTATAGTGCTTCCAAAGGTAGGGGTGGTGCAGTGGCTGGAAACACTCCTCCCATGATGTTTGAGTTCCCAGGTAGTCCAAAACACCAGGTTGGAGAAGGGTGGTTGCCACAGCTCTCTGCAGTTTCAGACAGGAGTCTTTCTCCCTACCTTGGGCTGAATCTGGGAGCTTTTGCATGCAAGATATGTGCTGTGTCACTGCATACAGCCTTCCCTTCAAGGTGTACTTGAAGGAGAACTGGTTTGGAAAGATAGCTACCTTAACCAATGAAAGCTATGCTCTGACACATGTGTGTGTGTAGGTGTGGAAGGATCTGTGAATTTCCATTCTCTCCATTTCTCCACTCTTAAATTCAGTTCTCCACAATTCTGTATAAATTGTTTTTTAAAAATCTTCATGAAAATTATTCAGGAAGATAGTGCGAATTTTGTTTGCTAAACACATTTTTGTATGCAGTTTTGACCAATTTCTCCTGATATAATGCATTGCTTGTGCTATTTTCCCAAAATTTTGATAAATGTGAATTTCAAAGGAGAGCTGTGCTTTGGTTCTCATATTGTTTCTGAAAGTTTTTGACCAATCTGGCTTTAATGCAAACTGATCAAGTTTCTCCCCCATCCCTGTGTGTGTTCCCGTTTCTTTTGGGTTCCACAGATTTAAAGAACACCCTTGAAACATTGGAAAGGAAAAGGGATTGAAGCCCACCAGTAGACTATATGCTCCCATTGTCTTGTGTGGGTTTTCATTTCTTTTCTGTCATTTAGAGCTAAATGATTCCCTTTAGATTTGCTCTCACTGAAGACTTCAGCATGTGACCTGTTGTTGTTCCCATCTGGCAGGTAGCGATGACAAGCTGCTGTCACCTTGTTTTCGCTGCGATATACAGGTCCCGGAACTTATGAATCATGATGTATGAGAAATGGAAATCTCTATTGTGGTGTGCTTTTGGCATCTTATTTCTCTTCACAGGGGCCTTATTACATTTTGACAGGTGTCTGACACGTTATGCTGTCAGTGCTAGGATTTCACCTTGGCGTGCCACCTTCAATTTCATTGCCTAGGACTTGTGAGACAATAAATGGAAGTTGAACACTTTTTGAAAATGTACTTTGGCCATGTTTTCTTTTTCATTTTCATGAGATGTACCACTACACTACGCTTAGGGAGGCAAGCATAATTTACTCACCATGCCTGAGTTTGTAAATTAACCTATCTTCCATTCCAACAAGAAGCTCATCAAGGGGAGAAACAGAGCATAATCTTAAAAAAAAAGTTCAGCAAAAATAGCAGACGTTGCTTTGCTACCTTCTTAGTTAATGATGTTTTAATTCATCAACACGGTTAGATGTTATTGCACAGGTACATGAAAAGCAATCACACTGATGTGTTGATGGATTCTGGTGTGCTGAACTGGATAAAGTCTAGAACGTCTGCATGTTGAATTTCCTTGGGTTTGTTGTTTGATTTATTGGATTTGTCATGAGGAAAGAAGCACGGAGTGTATTCTCAGAACTTTGGTTATGAGATTCTTTTAGTACATCCAACTCATTCCAGGTGAAGATATTCAAAACCCCTTTAATTTTGCTGATATTTCTCAATTCTGCAGATGAATTTAGATACCTGCGGACATCCATCTAAGCAATGGCATCTTGCTCTGCACAGATCAGAATGGTTGTTCCCTCTACAAGTATTTTCATTTGGGAATAGAAAATGATGTAATCTGAAAAACCCTTGATGAGAAAGACACAGTTGCCCCTTGTTACAGGCCTGGGGACAGTGTGACTGAAAACTACTGAGGGTATCATAATTATTTCTCCCTAGTTTTAAAAAGCCTTATACATGGGATTCAAATGTAGGAGGGTGTATTCATTTTGGAATACATTTTCATTATCATACATAGCTCATTCAGGGGAGCATTAACTTTCTACAGTAGTAGGAGCTTCTCTTGGCAATCATTCCAGAATTTCCTAGACCACAAGTAGGGAACTCTGACTCTTGGGCCAGAAATAGACTGCAGCTAGATTTCATTTGGCCCTGTTTTCTGTTAGAAGGGGAGCAACGGAGAGGATAAAGGACTATTGTGTTGTGTAAAGTGTGTAATTGCAGCTCCTTTATCTGCAGGCAAATCTACTCTCCAAAAATCAAAGCAATGTCTCAGCAAAGAGGTAGACTTGTGTTCCTTGTAAATATGTAAAAGTGACCATGCATTTTACAACTGCATTCCATGCAGTTTTCAGGATGCAATGGCATGTTGACGTTTCAGACTTTGAATAGCCATAAGGCAGGGCTTACAGTTCAGCTGTGCACTAATATTATTTGCATTCTTCTGTTGGAATTACAAACCTTTTTTGTTTTTTATCTTTTCCACTGTCAGAACAGATAAAGTATGTCAGGGAGTGTTTAAAAATAATTGTAAAAATGTATGGAGAAAATGGCAGGCGGAGATTGGATGGTGTTATTAAGAACTAAATATAGGCCACTGTTTCCATGGAAAATAGTTTCTCTCTCTCTCTCTCTCTCTCTCTCTCTCTCTGCGTGTGCGTGTGCGTGTGGTCCCACTTACTATTGCGATGCAGCCCTTGACAGTTTTCCTTTGGCATAATGTGGCCCTTGACCTGGAAAAGGTTCCTCATTCCTGCCCTAAAATCCCATCATTCTTCACATTCCAGAGCATTTGCGGAGGAAATGGCAGCTGCCATTGGGGACCACATTCATTTTTGTAATTCCAAAATATCACCCCACACCCCCATATCTGAGTCCCTATGAGAGAAAAGGCAGATGGGAAAAGAACTCCTGGAGGAGGAGCTTGGTGCTGAGTGACCAGTGCAGAAAGACACCATCCCGAGTCACTGAAGGGGATAAGTGCAGATGGGAAAGCAGACCTCATTCCTTTACTTACCTGGAAATGTGGAAAGGTCCTGGAAGAGAATTGCAAGGGCTTTTCCCCCTTCTTTACACCTGCCCAGAAAAAGGCTGAGTCAGGGGCTGCCAGGAAAGGAACTGCCTTGCTTGAACAAGTATAGTGCAAACTGTCCTCACCTTTGCAAGAGAGCTCTTGAGTAGGATCCTTGGCATGGACTGGGGTATTCAGAGTGAGCGGTAACATTTAATCCTTTCCTTGTCCCTGAGCTGGAGAGGCTCATTTAACACTGACACCTTCAGGGTCATCAGCCCAGTTATTTACCAACAGAGATAGATTCAGCAGGTGCCTTCAGTTTTAACTTTTAAATGCATGCTGAAAACCTTTCTGTTCCACCAGGCTTATGCAGGCAATTAAGAAGATGTGTTTTTGCAACAGGTGACCTTTGCTTTTACTGTCTTTTTAGTGGCTTTTACTGTGCACTTCTTTTTTACTTGTAAACTGCTTTGATGTTTTTAAATGAAATAGCAGTATACAAATATAACTATAAATAAATAATGCCTAATAAAAGCTGTTGAGCTGAGCATTGCCTTTGGCTGTGTCCATTTGTATAAGGAAGAGGAGGGCAGCGGGAATGGGAGCAGGGTGAACAGGATGCTGGACTAGATGGGCCACTGGCCTGATCCAGTAGACTCTTCTTATGTTCTTATGATGTGCCCCTACCCAGGATTCTGGACTAGACAGACTATTGTGTCTGATCCAGCAGGGCTCCTCTTAAATTCATAACAGTTGAAAAGCCTCTGAAGTGGAGTGTCAGGTGGTTTGGGTCCTGCAAAAAGCAGTATCCTTTTTAGGCAGGTCCCTCAAAGAGATTTTGCCCCGTCGCCAGCCATGAAGTTCCAAATATGATATTGCTGTCATCCTATGGCATTTGGTGGGCATTTTTGAGATGGAGCTGTCATCCAGGCCTCATTGATCATAATAAACTGTTTCTTTGCCTTCAATTACTCATGGATGTCAGAAGGGAGGGAAGAAAGAAGAGCACCAGAGAGGTATTATGTGCAGTGGCACTTCAAAGGTGATTACTCTTACTTCCCATCAATCACATAAAGAAAATTCTCCTAGTGCACTTGATAATCCTATTTTCCTTTGAAGAAAAGAGACAAGCTTGAGTCCAACTTAGCCATAGAATTAACAGCACCATTACCATTTTTGAACTCATTAGAGTGTATTTTGTATGCCCGAGTTGTAAGAAATTTGAAAAGCAATTTTGTCAATGATGATAAAGTGGATAACAATTTTATACAAAACAAATTGCAGATTGCTGCCTATGAATTTCTTTTAACATGTCTGGGACATTGTGAAAATGCTTCACAATTATATTTATCTAGTTGAATGATTTGGTGAGGGGATCAGTCAGTTCCTGGAAACAAAGGTGGTGTAAAATGTAATGAGTTATGGTATCAGCTTGAAGGTTTCCACAATTTTCTCTCTCCTGCTCTTTCTCTCCACCCGTGTTTTGTTTGCAGTCTGCAAAGGCAGGTGGTGAGGTTGCATGGAGAGTGATCTAGTGTGACAGCTAAGTTGGTACAATGTCAGGACAAGAGTCTGTATATTTCCTGTATCTTCCCTGTAATATGTAGTGGAGCAGGACCCATTGGGAATAGATGAGTCATGGAGCAGATCGCTCTACACTCACTCTGAGAGCCAGGTTTGGCAGTTAGTCTTGGATTGCTAGGAGCAAAAGATTTCTCATATCAGCTACCCTACTGGGGCATTGAAATACACTTTGAGGGAAAGGGAGAGGATTGGCCATAACTCAGTAGTTAGAGCATCTGCTTTGCATGCAGAGGGTCCCAGGATCAATCCCTGGCATCTCCAGGTAGGGTTGGGAAAAAAACCTGTCTGAAAGCCTGTAGAGCCACTAACAGAAGCTCCCATAGAGCCACTTCACTCATAGAAGCTGCTATAGTCGGAGGCAGTATGCTTCCAAATACCTGTTGCTGGAAACCAGAAGAGGGGAGAGTGATTGTTGGCTTCCCATGGGCAATTGGTTGGCCACTGTGAGAACAGGATGCCGGACTAGATGGGCCATTGCCCTGATCAAACAGGCTGTTCTTATGTTCTCCAATCCAAAGGATGTCAGACTATTGTCGTTTGCCAGGGCTATGGAGTCTAAATGAGATAACCAAGCTGACGCTTAGTTACAGTCCTTTTGTGTTATTGTTGTTTATTACATTTATTCATTGCCTTATTCAGAAGAGTCTCAAAGCAATTTACAGCAATAAGACAAAATGCAAATACAAAAATTACATAACATTTGAAAATGTAGCAAATAGCAAACACCAGAAGTGATCATGCACTACATCACAGAATCATAATAAAAAGTTCTTCTCTCCCAACAACATCAGTATGACCACAAGAAAAATTAACCAATTAAAATATCCAATTAAAAGGTGCCTTCCTAGACTAGCAGAAAAACATCAACAATCAAAGAGAAGAGGATAGTCTTTGCCTGTCACTGAAAATATGTTAATGTAGGTGCCAGGTAAGTCTCCTTGGGGAGAGAATTTCATAAACGGGGCCCACCACAGCAAAGGTCCTCTCTCTTATCACCACAATCCAGACCTATCGTAGTGAGGAACTCAAAGGTGGCCTCCTGAACTGACCTCAGGGGAAATTGTCAAACGTGGGGGTGCACAGAGGCGAGCCGCTAATTAACAGATACCAGCCTCAGGCCAGACCATAAATCTGCCAGGCAGTGTGTTACCATTTGGGAAGTGCCAAAGAGGAATGCAGAGAGTCGAGTCCTTAAGATAGTCCAATGTTCATAAACCAAGAGATTCCAATCAGTCAGGGCAGAGTCCAAGGGGATGGGTCAACAGGAGAGCTGGAGTAATGTCTGCAGCAAGGCTTGACGTTGACTCTAGCAAGGAGTCTCCCTTTCCTTCCAGTCTTTTATACTCTGCATTTGGTCAGGCTTACCATCAGGCTTACAAGGCCCAGGTGCTTACAAACAGCCTGTGTTCTTGCGAGCTCTCCTGCTTCTTAATCACGCTGATTGCTTTCGTTGCTGCAACACCTGTTGGTGTCTTCTCTCTGCTGGGGAAGGGGCAGCCTCCTAGTCACTTTCTGACTCTGACAGGTGGTCTCCCTCAGGGGCTTGTCTCTGGTCTGGTGAAGGGTCCTGGGCTGCATCCCTGCTTGTCCCCTCTCCTGGGTCAGCGGTCTCCCATTCCTCTTCCTCCTCGGATGAGTCCTCTGAGGGGGGGCATGACAAAAGGAGGCAGTGGGGCTGCATTTGTTGGGATGCGGGGGGTCAAGGCAGCAACCAAGGAATGCACCTTTGCAAGGATGCTGTTATCAACCCAGACCTCTCCCGACCTCACTTCCACCTTGCCTGCCCTTTCCCAATGAGCCCAGGACCACTGCTGGGAGGCCATCCCTGCCGCTAGCACCACATTATGATCCACTGCCAAGGATATGTTCCATAAAATACTGGGATTGTGAGCAGTATGTAGCTTTATAGAATAAAATCATCACATTAAATTGGGCCCAGAAATGTACTGGAAACCAGCAAAGCTGGGCCATAATAATTTAATATCTTAAGACCATCTGGTCCCGATTAAAAATCTGGCTTCTGAATTCTGCACCAGCTAGTTTCTAGACCATCTGCAAAGGCAGACCCATGTATAACACGTTGTAGTTATCTATGAGGTTAGCAGAGCACAGACTATGCCAGAACATAGACACCAGATTATCCATGTCCACATAGGGGTGTAACTAAGCCACCAGATGAAGCTGGTAGAAAATACTTCATACCACAGAGGCCACTTGTGGCTTCAGTGACAGCAATGGATCAAGGAAGATACCCAGGCTAAGAAAGTCATCCTTCAGAGGAAGTGTGACCCGATGCAAAACTTGTTAAACACCACTTATCCAGGCAGAGGGATCTCCTATCAACAGCTGTCTTGTCTGAATTGAGCTTCCACTCTGGTCCTCATCCAGGCCATTTGAAGTCAAACACTAGTTCAACATGTTCACTGCCACACCTACTTTTGAGTTGTAAAAGAAAAAGAGAGCTGCATGTGAAATAAAAATAGGCTTCATGTGGCTGAGCAATACCTTCACTATCCCCACCCCAGCACCACTTTCTGGAGGTGGGCATCTAAGTACAACCAGAACCACTACAATGCAGTACCATGCACCCCAAAGTCAGACATCCATTCCAGAAGGATGCCATGGTTGGTGGTATAAAAAACTGCTGAGGTCAATGAAGATCAACACTTCCCCAACTCTCTCTTGATAAAGGCCATCATATAGCATGACCAAGGCAGTTTCAGTGCCAAACCTGAGCCTGACCCTCCAAATGAAATGAATCCAGAAAATTGATCTACTCACTTAAAATAATTGCTGAGGAAGGGAGCATTCATCACAAATCTGAAATTATTAAGATCTTCTGGAAGCTTTTTTAAGGGTCACACTATTGCCTCTTTTAAGTGACCCAGGACCAATCCTTTTCATAGCAAAACATTAATCTCCTCCTCAACCTAACTGGCTGACCCCTCCCAGCTAGATTTTGAAAGCTCCGAGGGGAAAGGATCAAGGATGGAAGTGATGTTGGACACCAATTTCAAGCCCCAGCCTGCATGATCATAGAATAGTAGAGTTGGAAGGGGCCTATAAGGCTATCAAGTCCAACCCCCTGCTTAATGCAAGAATCCAACTTAAAGCATACCTGACAGGTGGCTATCCACCTGCCTCTTGAAGGCCTCCAGTGTCAGAGAGCCCAACACCTACCTAGATAATTGGTTCCATTACCATACCGCTCTAACAGTTAGGAAGTTTTTCCTGATATTCAGTCAAAATCTGGCTTCCTCTAGCTTCAGCCCATTATTCTGTGTCCTGAACTCTGGGATGATCGAGAAGAGATTCTGGCCCTCATCTGTGAGACAACCTTTCAAGTTCTTGAAGAGTGCTATCATCTCCCCTCAGTCTTCTCTTCTCAAGGCTAAACAATTGGACAGTTAGCTACAGCATGTACTAAACTAATCAAATGAACTTTTGCTTTTTTTTTTAACTTTCATGGGTTTTTTAAAAAATCCACATTTGAAAAAGTATTTTTAATGTGGAAAAGTATTTTTCCTACCTCTTACTTCCCTTCTATACCAATAATTCTACTGAAATCCTCTTCTGACAGTTTGCCCTCCCTCAGCAAAAGATGAGATACCTTGAAGAAAAAGCTTTAATCACTGGCAATTCTCTATAAAGCACAGGATTTATTTTTCCTTTTGATATTCTTGAAATTGCAGAAAACTTTGTTTCAAATCATTTGAGAGTCACACAATTCAGAATGATGTTTGACAGTTCCAGTGCTGCTGATTAACTCTCATTCAGCTCCGAATTTAACTTATTTTCTTTGGTCTCATTTGTGTGTCAGTGTTAATGGCAAGCTACATTTAAATATATCCTTGTATTTTCCTTATACCTACCCCCATTGTTATGTAGTTGAGAATTATTCAGAGTGTATTGTCAACATAGTATTTTTAAAGTAATGACAGAAAATGATACTTCAGAACCTGCTAAAGTGGGAAAATATAGTCAACCTACATCAAATGTAATTTTTGCTAGTTGCTTTGATACCACCACATGCAACAAAAGTCACTAACTCTGGGTAGCCACAGACAACCCATGTTGCATACTTACAATGGTTTTATGTAACAAATGCTGAAAATTATACACAGATGGTATACAACTCCTGTAAACTTTCTCATATCAGTGTAGCACTTTCCCCAATCTGTTGGAGAGGCTGTAGAGGTAAAGGCACCTATCATCACATGTGGTGGTCATGCCCCCCAGTCTGTTTCCCAGACTTTCTTTGGTCCTTCCATAGTGCCCATCTCCTGATCTACCAATATTTTATAGATTTTTGATATAAGACCTTTTTCATTGTCCTTACATTTCTCTAAGAGACCATCAAATGGGGTCAAAGCAATTTGGTCCCTCTTGACTGTCTGCCTGTTCTGGATGGAGTTGCTCTTTTCTTGAAGGAGCAGGTCCACAGCCTGGAGATACTCCTTGATCCAACACTGTCACTGGAAGTTCAAGTGGCCTCAGTAGCTAGGAGTGCCTTTTTCCAGCACTGGATGGTTTGCCAGCGTCACCCCCTTTTGGACAGAGAAGACTTGGCCACAGCGTTTCATGTTCTGGTAACTTATTATTGCAATATGCTCTACATGGGGCTGCCTTTGAAGACAACTTGGAAACTTCAGCTGGTCCAAAATACAGCAGCTAGATTATTGGCGGGGGTTCCTTTTAGAACTTATATAATCCCTGTTTTAAAACAGCTGCATTGGTTGCCAGTTTGTTTCCAGGCCCAGTTCAATGTGCTCATGTTAATGTTTAAAGCCTTAGATGAGTTAGGTCCCAAATGTCTGAAATACCGTCTCCTTCCCTACAAACCCTCTTGGGTGTTGAGATCAGTCCTTTTGGTAGTCCCGCCACCCTCGGAAGTTTGGGGGTAGCCCAGGAGAGGGCATTCTCTGTGGCAGCCCCTAAACTGTGAACTCCCTCCCCACTGAGATGCATCTGTCAACTTCATGGTATAACTTTCGGCGAATGCTGAAGATGCACCTCTTCACCCTGACCTTTGACACCTGAGATGTATATTTCTAGGACCCAACCTATTTTATGTGAAGTTGTTTATGTTGTCTTTAACTGTTTTAATTATGTGTTTTAAAATTGTTGTAACCTGCCCTGGGACCTCTGGGTGAAGGGCAGGTAAATCATCATCATCATCAATCTCTAAAAGAGAGAAATGGCATTATCAGCACACTTGAAAATGTATAGTATAACCTCCTATTGGAGCACACGTGTTCTGTTTGTAGTTATGATAAAAAATAAAATTTTAAATGTGGCAAGATGCTCCATCAAGTAGAATTTTGAGCTGATGATCAGAATGAAGGACTATTAGACTATATTACTAACCATGAGTATGGTACCAGGCAGCTATTCTGAATTAATTAATCCTACGGATAAACAAATGTATATATATTTCAGTTTTCCTCCGTTTATCATCCCCCCCATCTTAAGTTGACTTGGCCAAACTTCCACATTGTTTTGCTATTTTTAAAAAATGTTCTCATAAAAATCATCAAAATGTTTGTATGCATTTATCTTAGTAAGCACATTTTACATGCAATTTTCTCTAATATAACTATTTTCACAAATATATGTGTTTTATGCACACTTTCCCCTCATTTACACATTTTTGTAGACTTTTTTGGGTTGGAGCACTGAATCACAAAAATCAAAAGGTAGCTGTGTTTCAGTATTGTTTGCGAATCGAACCAACTTTCTTCCCCATCCCTAATTAATGCACAGATTCACTGTGATGTGATTTATAAATATTGTGTCAGTGTCTTTGACAATGGCCAGGAACAAATATTTCAGAGAAAGGAGCAAAATATACCTGTTGACCTCTGTCTCTTATCTATTTTGTTTCTGAGGTTTAGCCTGAAGCATTGAAAAGGTTCCTGACATTACAGCTCTGGACATTCTTTCCCCAACCTAGATGTCAGCTGAAAAATGCTATAGTGTGTAGCTGTGTAATTACTTCACTGCTCCTGGGTGACTTGCATATTACCACTAGCTGCCATGCATGTGGAGGAAGGGGAGTATCAAGCAATGTAGATCTGTCGCCTTGGGGCATTCCCCATTATCAGAATCACAAAATGTGTTTGAATGTCACTTTGAAGGACTCTTGAGTCTAGCTGATCTGTTTCCACAAAGACACACATGGTTGTATGTATATCTGTATCTGTAGATGTTAGACATGGTGAACTAGTTTTGGTCAATTTTTCAAGCAACTTTGTACAAAAAAGGACAGCAGTATCACAAGACCACAGTGAGAAATAGATATGACTGTATGTGTTTTCTCTGGGTTATGCACAGGGAGAACCTGGTGGCTGGGAAAGAACTTGATTGCTTGAGAACCTTAACGTTCTAGTCCAGGGGTAGCTAATGTGATGGCCTCCAGATGTTTTGGACTACAACTCCCTTGAGCCCTGACCGCTGTCCATGCTAGGTGACACTGATGGGAGTTGCAGTCCAGCAACGTATCGAGAACCCATGTTGTTTACCCTGTTCTACTCTTTGTGGTTATAGAGAAACGTTTTAAATAACTGAATGGCTTATTTTGGAGAAAGCTCAAAGACCGGAGGAAGGCTGGGTAAGGATATTCATGCCAAAGCAGAAGGTTCTCATAGGGAATCCACTGTGTTGGTTTCAAACTCAGTGGGTTCCATGTATTATCCACTGTTTCTCAGTTATTCAGTTTACCTACCTCCCAGATGTTTTCATATCTACATTTTTACTTTCATTTGTAGGACAGTCTATGGCCACATTCAATTCCAGGGTATGGTCTGAGGGCACATGAGGTCACAACCTTGCTGAAGCTAAGCAAGTCTGGGTCTGATCAGTGCCTGGGTAGTTGACCGCCACGGAACCACATTTATCACACCTTGGGTTCCATGAAGGAAGAAAGACTTGTTTTCTTACATTTCTATAAATATAAGAAAACAAAAAGAAAAATACGTTAAATTTCAGGCATGGGAGTTGTGAGAAAAAGGAAATTTATATGTCATTTTACTAGACATGTTTGTATACGAAGTGGCTCCTTGCAGGGTTGCAGGCAATTGTTTAACCACACTACTTCAAAGCCTTCTTTTATTTGGTGTGAGCGGGGGGATAGTTGTGCTGTGTGGTCCTTAAAATCTGAATTCGGTATTGATGAAATGTGGCATTCGCATGGGGTACAGCTCTCTCTAGCTCTGTCGTGGCTACTCTTGCCTGCACATCTGACCATCTAATTTAAGAACATAAGGAGAGTGTGCTGGATCAGGCCAGTGGCAAATCTAGTCCAGCAACCTGTTCTCACCATAGCCAACCAGATGCCTGTGGGAAGCCCACAATCAGGACTAAGTGCAACAGTGTTCTCCCCTCCTACGATTTCCAGCAACTTGTATTCAGAAGCATGCTGCCTGCAACAGTGGAGATAGAATATAGCCATCATGGTTAGCAGCCATTTATAAGTTTGTCCTGTTTTAAAGCCATCCAAGCTGGCAGCCATCACTGCCTCTTGTGGGAATGAATTCCAGAGTTATGTGCTGCTGTGTGAAGAAGTACTTTCTTTTGATCTCCTGAATCTTTCAACATTCAGCTTCATTGGATATCCATGAGTTCCAGAGTTATGGGAGAAGAATGAAATCTTTTCTCTATCTACTTTCTCCATACCATGCATCATTTTATACATGTCTCCTCTTACTCATCTTTTCTCGAAACTAATAAGTTTTGTTTTCTGTAATGCACTCTATGTGAGGCTGCCCTTGAGGTTGATTTGGAAGCAGCAGCTGGTGCAAAATGCAGTGGCAAGACTACCCACTGGGGCAGGGTATCCCCAATGTGTCACCCCGCTGCTGAAAGATTTGCACTGGCTGCCCATTAGCTACTGGGCTAAGTTCAAGGTTCTGGTTTTGATGTACAAAGCCCTATACAGTTTGGGACCAGGATACCTGAAAGATTGTCTTATCCCTTATATACCCAGTTGGTCACTGCTCTCTGCAGGTGAGGACCTCTTGCAGATACCATCTTATCAGGAGGTCTATTCCACACAACATAGGAAGCAGACCTTTAGTGTAGTGGCACCTGCCCTTTGGAATTCCCTCCCCTTAAATATTAGACAGGTGCCATCTCTGTTATCTTTTCGGTGCCTACTGAAGACCTTCCTCTTTCAACAAGCCTTTTAAGTAGAGACCTTATCCCAGTCTGTGTCTGTGTAGGAATTGCTTTTAAAGAGGTTTTTAAAGCTTTTAAAAAATGTTTTTAAAGATGTTTTGTTTTAGTATATTTTAAAGTTTGTTTTTATGATGTTTTAGAGTGTTCTTAGTCTTGTTGTTCACCACTCTGGGCTCCTACTGGGAGGAATGGTGGGATATAAATTTAATAAATAAATAAAATGTAACCTTTCCCCATAGGGGAGTTGCTCCCCCCCCCGATAATTTTGGCTGCCCTTTTCTGAACATATTCCTCTATTCTCTGTTATCTTTTCAGCGCCTATTTCCACCACCTCTGTTATCTTTTCGGTGCCTGTTGAAGACTTTCCTCTTTCAACAAGCCTTTTAAGTTGAGACCTGTGTTGGAATTGCTTTTTAATATGTTCTTTTTCATACCTTTTTTTCTAAACAATATGTTTTTTAACCCTTTTTATTTAAGATATTTTAAAAGCTTTTAAAAAAAATGTTTTCAAAGTTTTGTTTTAATGTATTTTAAGGTCTGTTTTTATGATGTTTTAAAGTGTTTTTAGTGCTTTTGTTTGCTGCCTTGGGCTCCTGCTGGGAGGAAGGGCGGGATATAAATCAAATAATAAATAAATAAATAAATAAATATTCCTTCCTGTTGTTGCCCCATTTCTTGCTAAACAACTTGGAAGCCTTTAAAAGCCTTGGATAATGTAAATGATGCAGAATATGTAAATGAATAATTAATTCTGATCACAAAATTTGGGTTCTCTTGGAACAGATCAGTAGAACCCAGTACTCTAGCATTAGACATTCAAGCTTTTTGCTACCTAGGTACATGTTGTTAGTACATTTATATCCCACTTTTCTTCCAAGGAGCTCAGGGTGGAATGCAAACATGGTCCTCCGCCTCCCAATTTTATCCTCACAAACACCCCTGTGGGGTACGCTATGCTGAGAGACAGTGACTGTCCCAATAGTCACCCTATGAGCTTCATGGCTGAGTGGGGCTATGAACCCTGGTCTCCCAGGTCCCAGTCTGACACTAGCCAGCACTCTAACGCCTGGAAAAGTGCAATTTTGCAATTCTCAAATGTGACATATATAGATGTTAGGCATGTTTGAAAAGGAGGACCGAAAACCAGATTTTGAGTCTAGCTGATCTGTAGGGTATGCAGGCCTTCCAGCTTGACTTGGTTTGCTGCTTTCTCTAGAAAGCATAATGTAGAAAGATTGTATCCAACATTGCCATTGCATGAGCAGAACAGACTTCTACTCGTGCAATGGGACTCTCCCTTCCTCTCATCTCCCCTGCAGGTCCCCCATGTACCCTCAAAATATGCCCCAAAGTACATTTGGGGGTCATGCTGGAGGCTCCACAGGTAAGAGAGGAAGAGTTAATCCCATTGCATAGGTAGAGGTCCATTCACATGCACTGAATACAACCCAAAACATCTTACCTTGGACACACACGGCTTAGCTCAAGATTATGATATTTCAATACAACTATGTGGCAGTTATTGGTTAGATATTGGAAGAAAAATCTGCCTTTAAACCATATTCAAAAACATAATCAATCATATTATCTGAACAGTAGATCTGTCCAGGCTCAAGGTAAAATTTGTTGTTCCTAATAGGATTCTTCTGAATTTCTATAAGTGAATGGAATGTATAAGCGTATGTGGGAAAATAAAATGGATAACTGAAATCCTGGTCTGTTTTGCTATAGAATGGGTTTTTTTTTCAGTTTACATTGTTATTTATTTTTCTCTCTTATGTGTTAGAAAACTAATTTGAAAAATAATTACGCTGCTGTTAGAAACCATCAAGGCATTTTTTAAAAAATATATATTTCTGCCCAGGAATGTAACAATCACTATTTGCTAGGTGATATTACATGATCTTATCTCCTAATCCATTGCTGGCACTTTCCCTCTCCCTTTCAGATAGGGCCACTTCAAGCTAATATCCCAGCAATTTATGCCGTGTAATTATGTGGGAGATGCTGTCTGTTTCCCCTTTAATATTCTGGTTGAAAACAGTGACAACACTGTGGCTTTGAATTTGTATTTTCCCCCTCATCTCACACCTCTGCCTCCGCAATGAGGTATTCAGCTAATCAGTTTTAATAAATCAGAATTAGGTACATTTTGGAATTCTTTTAATATTTATGGCATGCTTGGACTTTTTAAAAAGGTCACTCGAAAATGAAAAAGGAAGAGAGTCAGAGAATACTAAACATGAGTGAAGGAGATGTATTTCTAATGAAAACTGTGATGCTCATCTTTTCAAAGAAAGGTCCTGCTTTTCTCCCGCAATCTTGATATTGTCTAGTGCCATTTTCCTGTATGATTATGTTTTAAACCATGAAAATGATTCCCAATCATTTGGCAGAAGTGCTATGTGGGGGGGGGGAGACGGAGAAAGAATAAGAGGTTCTGTTGGTGTGCTCTGGTACCGTTGGGCAGCAATCCAAGATGCAAGTTATATAACTGGACAAGAAGAGAAGAGTAAGGGCAAGCAGGCCAAATGCGATGCAGAAATGTGGGATTGTATCCAGTGAAGTCATTGCATAAGTGAAATGACTTCCCCTTATGCAGTGCAACTTTCCCTCCCTCTCCTTCCCCCATGTACTTCTTGCATGCCTCCCCAATCTGCTCAGGGTTTTCCCCACCCCTTCACAGCAGATCTGGGGAGGGTGTCAGGGCCATGTGGGGAAAGGGATGAGAAGTTTCACTGCAGGAGCAGGAGTCAACATCATTCTGCTTGCACAATGATTCAACCCATGGGCAAGAACAAAGCCGGTCAAGGAGCAACAGGAAGCATGCTAATGGCAAGGCCAGAGAGCCCTGCCACAAGCTGCTAAGCAGCTCACTGGCAGACTCTTTTTGCCTTCCTATATATGCTGGGAGGTGGGTGCTGCACTGATGGGAATACACTGAGCATAAGAACATCATTAGAAGGCCTCCTTGAAACAGGTGCCCTTCAGAGCAGAGGTGAAGCTGGTGTTGACTAGAGAGAAGGCCTTTTCTTTGACAGCAGGGGCACCTCAAGGAGAGCACCCCACACTTCCTTTGGGCTTCCAGTTGGCTTCTGTAAGAACAGAATGCCAGAGTACATGGACCTTTGGCCTGATCCTGCCAGCTCCTTTTTATGTTCTTATGGAATTCTCTCCCTAGGGAGGCTTGCCTGGCACCTAATTTTCTGTCCTTTTGGTGCTGGATGAAGACCGTTCTATTCTCCCATTTGTTAAACTGTAGTGATATTGTTGCTCATTTTGTTTGCCATTTTAACCGTTTTACTCTTTATTCTTGTTTTATTGATATGGTACTTATTTTTGTTTTATTGTTTACTGTCTGGAGATGCCTGGATAATATTTATATTGCAATGGCATAGAAATAAAATAAGATGAACAAATGAATGGTCTCAGGTAACCTTGTATTCCATTATTCCTGATTCACCAGTTTTACTTCGGCATGTTTCTACCAATCCCATAAGGTGTATCCTAGCTGTAAAAGACCTCTATATCATTGTTTTTCTGCCTGTGCATAGCTGTTCTGTTCGTGCGCTAGCTTGGCATCTGCAAGGGTATTTTGACATGAAGGTAACTCCAAACCAATAATGCCTCTTATGTGCATATTTGGGAAGGTATGGACTCCTGGAGAGAGTACCATGTTTCCTGTTTGGATGAGCATACATATAGATTCCTATAAAAAACTAGATAATTTCCTAATATGTTCCTAATATTTCCTAACATGTTTGGAGCTTCAGAAGTTTTTGCAGCACAAGCATTTATTTATGCTGAAAGATGGCTTTTTAGCATACCAAGAAACATCTAATCAACATTTGAAAGAGGAAGAAAATTTGAAAAGGCATAAATCAACATGTCCCACAAATATGTTCTCAGAATAAAATGACAAGTGACTTGTAACATGTTCACATGGGACTGAATTCCTATAGGCCTCCACCTTTATTAAGGATGCTTTCATACTGCTCAATTGAAAGAGTGATTGACTGAAAAATGGTCTACAGCTTTTCCTGCAAAGTTTTCAGGGCCACCACTGAATTTATCTGTCTTTCAAACCTAGGAGAAATTTGCCCTTCGAAGTGCAGTTGCTTCGGTATGTTAGCAGCAAAACATCGGAAGACCTGGAGAGCTGAAGGCAAGAAAAGGAATCCTTTATTTTCCTTTTCAGATATAAATTTATTCTTGAGCTGTGATTGCTGGTTATGGAAATAATAGAGCAAGGACAGGGAACTTGTGCCCCCCCCGATGTTGTTGGACTTCCAACTCCCATCAGCCCAACTAACATGGCTCATGGTCAAGGATGATGGGAGTTGCAGTCCAGCAACATCTGGAGTGCCACAGGTTCCCCTCCCCTGTAATAGAGGAAAATGTTGAAGGCCTTCCAAAAAATGTACCCTGAACTGAAGGTCAGCTTCTTCTTCATTCTAATTCAACTATATTGTGAAGGTGCAGGGTGAAGGCAAGTAGAAGTGCTGCTAGGCCTCAGATATTAAGAATTAAGGCTTAATTTTGGGAGCCACCTCCCATATGGGCTTAAAAAATTCATTCTAAGACTAGGCATATGTGCATTCAGTTGCAAGAAAAATGAGATGTCATGCATTATGTTCTAGGTTTAGGACTTTGCAGACTAAGCACAGCTAAATCATAGCCATAGCCTTGTCCCAGGCTATGTTCTGAAGGTACATGAGGCCAGCACCCTGCTGAAGCTAAGCAGGGTCAGGTCTAGTCAGGGCCTGGATGGGAGACCATATGTAAGCTGCCTTGGGTTTCTATCATGCAAAGAAAGGCAAGGTATAAATCAAATAAATAAATAAATAGCTTCAAATAAGGATAAGACAAATTCATGCAGAATAGGTCTATCAGGCAGAACAGCTCAACTCAAGTCTTCATATTCAGAGGCAATATGCCACTGAAAACCAGTTTGCAAGGGAGCAACAGCATGCTCTAATTTCTGGGCTTCCTGTATTCATCAGGTTGGCAACTGTGGAAAACAGGTTCTGGGGTAGATGGCCCTTTGGTCTAGCGCAGGAGGGCTCTTCATATCTTCTCAATATGTGTATCAAAACCATTAAAATGTTTCATTATGCCCTCAAAACTAGTTTATGGAGAATTATATGCCTTTTCAGATTTTTGGAAACATTTCCTTCCTAACCTTTCCTGTGATTCTTCTGTAGGACAAGGACAAGTCTTGTTTCCTTTCCCCTGCTTTTCTTTCTTTTTTCTCAAAAACTTTATCCATTCTTTCCAAGACGATAATGAGCTGTCTTTGCTGTTGTTGCCTGCAGCAGAATAAATTTCAATATGTCATCCTTCTTTTGGCAGACCAGGAACAGATGACACTCATAAAAGTGAACTCCATGCTTCTTTTTAAGCCCTTTTCTTCCTCTCCTCCTCTCTGGCACTTCCATGATTTATTACTCCTCTTTAAATGCTTCCAGGTGGGTCAGGCAATAGTCCTTGAGACAGTACCATAAAAGCTTGTATTGTGTTCAATAGGTATGCCAGAAGGCAAATTTCTGGTGAAATAGATGGGCATGTGATGGGCATCCTGAACTCTGGCACAATGCCAGATCCTTCCTCACATTTATTTTCCAACCACAGGGTGCTTCCTGCTGAATAAGCACAAAACAGCTTGCAAAGTGCATGCAATTGGTTTCTTAATGGGCAGGTGATAGGTGACATTTTGGAATGAAGTGTGCACTTCGCAAGTTGATTGGGGAGCCATTTATAGATTTCTCATTCACATATGGTTTCTATGTATTACACATGCCTGGGAAAGACACGTATGGATGCATGCATGAGAATGAATCACAGGAATTCCCTTATGCCTGAGAGAGAGAGAGAGATTTCCATTTGGCTCAAAGCCAGCAAGTTACCCCCCCCGGTATTGTTTTCTCATCTTTAAAGAAATTAGGGTCAGTTTCACACATGAAATCAATGGAGGGGCGCATGGTAGTGGCTTGCATGGAGACTATCCTATGTCTCCATGCAAGCCGACTGTGTGAAATATTTAATTAAATAAATAAATAAATAAATAAATAAAATTATTTCCTGCCCTTTCTCCCAGAAGAAGCCCAGGGTGGCAAACAAGGGGTAAAATGTTAAAGACATCTTAAAGTATCTTAAAAACAAAATATCTTTAAAACATCTTTTTTAAAAAAAAATCTTTTAAAAAATCTTAAAAAGCAATTCCAACACAGACACATACTGGTATAAGGTCTCTACTTAAAAGGCTTGTTGAAGGAGGAAGGTCTGCAGCAGGTGCTGAAAAGATAACAGAGATGGTGCCTGTCTAATATTTAAGGGGAGGGAAGGGTATGTGCCATAACACTAAATGTTTGTTTCCTGTGCTGTGCAGAATGGACCTCCTGAAATATATCTTCATCTTTTATGTGTGCCTTTGTTTTTGCAGTTTGTAATTGTGTGTTGACAATTATTAGTGGAACCCCTTGGGTGACTGCTCAGACTAAAAGGCTTCTTTCTGAGTAGGACCCCCACCTCACAGTTGTCTTTTGTAGCCAGTTGCTACTCCATTGATTACATGAATCAGGCCTAAGGTAGCATCTTGTGGATAGCTGCCATATCAAAGTATTCTGTACCTTTGAAAATTTAGCAGTTTTGTCATTATTGGTGTTCAAGGGACAGGAGCAAGCTGGTGAAATATCCATGTTCTACTATAGAATTGAAGTGCCTTCTTGTCCAACCCCATCCTAGCTGCAGGAAATCCAAGGCTATCACAAACAGTGGTCAGTTGGGCCTCTGCTTGAAGACCTCTAGTAAAGGGGAGGCCACTACCACCATGCTGGGTGTCAAACTTCTCTTACCTTCAGAAAGTTCCTCTTAAAGTTCAACTGAAATCTGTTCTCTGGTAACTTAAGGCCACTAGATGTAGTCCTGCCCTCTGTGACAGCAGAGAGGACATCTTTGCCCTTCTCTGTGTGACATCCCTGAACATTATCAGGTCTCACCTCATGAATAATAAGATGACAGAATAGGAACTCATGTTGTGGGAAAGTTCTTTCAGGTGACGGCATTATTGCTCTGTGTGCCAGAAAGAAAAGTAAAACCAAAAATTCTCCACTAGGGAAATCCCAAATATAAGGCAAGGGGAAATTATGTGAAAATTAAATGATCCAAATTAATGACACAGAAGCACATGTGCTTATTTTGCCTTAGCTTACTCAATAAGCTAAAGTGCACACTTCCTTCTGAACTTGGAATTTTCACAGTATCACCTTCATCATTTCAGCCATCTCCAAATGTAGTTCTAATGCATCTAGTAAGCTATATTGCTCAGGCATTCCTTAAGGCAGATGCGGAACTATGCAGACATGCAAGAGATGAAACGCAAAACACTGTTTTGCTGGTTTCGGGATGGATTTGTGAAATGTGTCTGCCAAGGTAAATTTTGACAATTGCCCTGAGAATGCAATTTGTATGGAGCGCCAAAGATGAGGAGGCTGGGGTATCTGTATCATTAGCACACTCTTACTGGAAATGCATTTTTAATGCATTAGAGCCCCTGTAATTTAATACCAGTTCAGCCGGCTTGGGACATAAGAAATGCTACCACTAATTGCATGGAAATGCTTTTTGGATGCAATTATACTTCATTTTGGAAGACTTTTAAGGGCCATGCACTTCAGTGCTCTCTGCTCACAGGTCTTGACATGAATTGCAAAGTGCAAACTTTCTGACAAAAAAGAGTTCAATTCTCTTCTAAAAGCCCTCCACTGAATTTTCAGAAATGTGTGTTAATAAGATTTGTTTGCAATTGATCCCAGTAATATTGACTGGTACTGTACAGTGTAATATTCTTGAATTAGAGATTATTCTGTATACTCAGGGTGCTAAATGGATAATTAATGTACTATCACTAAAAGGCTACACTTCTGTAATTTTTATGGAGCCCTGAGCATCCTTGGTTGTTATTGTCCTTTTGCCCAAATGGTCCCTTGCAGCCAATTCTTAATCCCTTAAATCAGGGTTGGGAAAACCTGTGGCACTCCCATTATTATTGGACTCCCAGCAGTCCTTGTCAGCATGGCCAATGGTGGGGGGATGATGGTCTGGTCTGGAGAGCTGTTTCTTTAAATCCCCATCCCCGCTTTCAATAAATATGGATTGTGGATTCTCATGATAGCAATCCTCCTTGAGTTGCATGGTTGGCACCTTCTAGATGAGAGTATTAAAAACAGGGCTTAATTTGATACTGGACTCACCCGAGCATCTTGTATGCCATTCCATTGGCCACAAAGCTGTGGGGACATATTTATCTTCTGATAACTACCAGAACAGTATTTGATCTAAATACTGGATCACCTTGAACCTGTATCCAGCACCAAGATCAGTCTTGGACAGTGGCGACTAGGGACTCCATGTCAGTGGGGCAGTAGAATCTGTGCTGGGTTTTAATCCGAACTTTCAAGGAGCTGCCAAAGTGCTTCGGAAGCAGAAGCACCTTGGACAGCTCCTTGAAAGTTTGGATTAAAATCCTGAGGGGATTCCATTGCCCCACTGACATGGAGCCACTAGCCATCATTGGCCTTGCAATAGATAAAAACAATAAAGAAGAGAGATGCTAATGAACAAAGTGACTCTGTCTTTCCCGCACAGTAAGGATCATAGGTATCCCATAGGCATCTAAAACAGGCTGCTGGACTAGATGGATATTTGGTCTGATTCTGCAGGGTTCTTCCTATGTTCTTTATGTAAGACCTCACCCTTGAGACCACATGCAGTGTAACCCACACAGCTAGAAACAGAGGTAAGATTTTAGATCTCAAGACATGTTTAAGCCTAGTACCTCTCCTTACACTTGAGCCATGATTAAACACTCCCTGAGCTTTGGAAAACAAAAATTATACAGCCACAAGAGTGGCTGTATACTATAGTCAGCATGGATTTTACGCATTCCGCAATGTTAAATTGAAAATACCCCCATGCCATTCTAATGTTTCCTATAAACTCACTTCAAAACAAAACCTTACAAAACTTATAGTCCTGAACTCAGAAATGCTTGCTTAACAACCCTCTAAATTTTCATGGTGATACACAAAACAGTCAGAGAGAATTGACAGTTCAAAGTGTAAAAAGAGAGAGAGAAAAAAACAGACCCCTTTTGGTCTTTTTTGTCAGAATTCTCATAATTTGTTGAAATTAATTAAAAATCAGCCATGTTCACAAAGTACCTGTAATCCTATTACTGACCTTGCCCCATACTCGGACCTTCATCCAGTTTAAAAGTTTAAAAAATGCCTGGCTGATTTTTAATTAATTTAAGAAATGTTGGCTTGAACGCAATGATAATGTTGGGCATGCTCAGTAAGAACCAGCTGTCAGTGTTCTAAAAGCCAGACTCCCAGCTGCTCGGCTTCCCTAATCAGGGGGTCACATGCATCTTAGGCAGGCCAAGTTTGTTTTTTCGCTTTTTTATCATTAATTTTTATTCAAATTTTAAAAGACAAAAAACAAAACAAAACAAAAACAATTAAACAATAAAATAAAATGTTGACTTCTGATTTGTCGCAGATCAGTTATAGGTCTACAATATATAACAATCCTGTCTCTAAAATTATATTATAAAATCACTTTTCTCCAGTAGTTATCTTAATTAATCATCAAATCTCATAAACATTACTTTATTCTTTCCACAAAAAGTCAAAGAGAGGTTTCAATTCCTTGAGAGATATATCTTTCCATTTTTCTCCAAGTAAACATATCGCTTAATCCATCTGATTCAAATCTGTTAGGCCCAATAATTACAATAGCCATTCTTCCATTATCTGTATTAATTCCATCTTCCATCTTCAATAATCCTGTTAAGTCCAGTAATTTCAGTAGCCATTCTTCCATTATCAGTATCCCATAATAATCTTGTTGTCATAGCCATAGTCCAAATAAACATATTGATTAATCCATCTCGTCAAATCTGTTAGGTCCAATAATTTCCATAACCATTCATCCATTATCAATATTAATTCCATCTTCCATCTTCAATAGTCCTGTTAAATCCAGTGGTTTCAGTATCCATTCATCCATTATCAGTATCCCATGATGATCTTGCTGTCATAGCCATAGTCATATAACAAGAGTCTGATGGGAATTTCCCCCATCACAAATATGTCCTTGCCATCAATTCTGAATATGTTGCTGAAATATTGTTGTAAAGTCACATCTCTGCTCTTCTTTTTTACAAAATGCACTGGCTCATCTCTTAAAAGTTTTTCCATTGTCACATATTTGTAGTTAATTCCATAACTTTTTTCTATGTCAAGCCCCATCACATCATTCCAGTCAAGAATTCTGAATATGTTGCTAAAATATTCTGCAAAGTCAAATCTCTGTTCTTCTTTTTTACAAGATGCACTGGCTCATCTCTTAAGAGTTTTTCCACTGTCACATATCTGTAGCCAACTCCATAGATTTTTTCTATGTCAAGCTCCATCACATCATTCCAATCCAGAAAATTATCCAAGACATTGATAACTTTACCACCAAAATCTTCATTAATTTCTTCAGATACAACGTTGAATTCCAAACAGTAAACTTTAATTCTAACATCCATAAACTCCAAATCTTTTTCCAATTTCACATTTGTTCCAATCTCCAGGGCTTGTAGCTTCCCTTTAATTTTTCTTTTCTCATCTCTAATCTCATCAAATATCTCTCTCACAGAATCTCCTATTTCTTTAAACTCCTGCGTCATTTTGTTAAATTCAATTTTCATCTCCTGTCTACCCTGTCTCAGGGTTTGTTTCGTTATCTCAATCTCACCCATTATTTTCTGAAACATAATTTCTTCCATGGTCTCAATCACTTTCCTGGTTGTCATTCTTAAAACCACAGAAACAAAAATTATTTCAGCCACAATTGGGTTAATATTACAGGCTTGCTGACATCAGTGTAGACAATACAGCCTGCCTTATCTTTTATGTGTTCAGGAATACAAAACAAACTTAGTTCCCAACATCAAAAAAATTAGTGGCGTCATGAACAAGCAGATTCGTCAAAATGAAATAGACTAAAAAAAATAATAATAATTTTTTCCCCCTCCTCGAAATAGAAATCCCTCTTCCGTTGGTATCTTTAGAATGCACCTCCAGGACAGCTTTTTGCAATAAAAACAAATATAAGCTTTTTCGATTTCTTTCCTCCTTAATTTCATGAGTGAAAGAGAAAAGACTTAACTCACCAGAAGTTCTTCACAGCTGATTCATTGACAAATCTCTTTTTTGCTGCAACAATTTAAACCAAGTGAAAAAAGAAAATAGAAAGAAGGATGCTTATCTGCCTGTTATAGTTCGTTTTTCTTTGAAGAAAAGATAAACGTGTCACTATAATCAGCTAGAGCTTGATGAAAGTCCATCCGGCATTGCAGTTTGAACCTTCTCTCATAAATAAATGAAATCCAGTCCTCCCCACAAAAACAGGCTTTATGGTTAATCTCTACGTTTCTCCCTGTCCGGGAGAAAATCTTTACCAGTCAAAAAGAACGTTTTCACTGATTTTAGAGCTGAAAAAGCTTCTTCTGAGATGAGAGACGACTCAGAGGCAGCACAGGCAAAGCAACCCTTCCTGGAAGTCGCCAAGTTTGTTTTTTCCAACAGTTAGAGCCATTGCTTATGTAGCAACATATTGTAATCATTCTGATTTTACATCAAACAGCAGTTTCAGATTCAACTGTTAATGCACCCAAAACAGAAATAGAGCATAAACTCCAGTTTGAAACAAAAAAGGCTATCTTCACCATCATATGACATCGACCAATAAAAAGGCTTTGAAATTAATAAAAATAAATTTGACACAGATTTCTACAATGAATAATGAGACAAATATAATTTTCTATGTTAGATTCTCTGTAGATACAGTAGTAACACAGAAAAGAAGCAAATTAAGAAGAACACTAACGAACATACAAAAATTTAATTCTACATCTTTGGAGATGGCAGGTGTTGCCACCACTCACCTTATACTCAGAGGCACCTGTTACCAAATTCTTCCAAGCTACACAGGAAGTGGATTGGACTGTGAAAGACCAACCCAAATTGGTTTGCATTTTGACCAATTTGTAGGGCAGTCCAATATCTCAGAGAGGAGGTCAGATGTCCTGCCCCCCTGGTGCATTCACTATAGCTGCCCAATTTCCCTGCTTTTTAAAGTTTGACAGAAATATCTGTGGGCTATAGGTACATTCTTAAACCGCAAGTTTTTTTGCCTATTAGTGAATAAATAAATTGATGTGAGATATTCTCTGTTTGATTTGTAAAAAGGGGTGCCAAGTCTAAAACTTACCTGGAAGGAAACCACATCCCTAGTGTGAATATAGAAATATGGAGGCTACCTGCTGTTGTTCAGCACTGAAGTAAATGCATTCTGCGCATATCAAAGACAGGGCTTTCTTTATTGTTATTATTTAGAACGTTTTAAGCCTGAGCCTTAGCATAGATTCTGGGACTGAGCCCTGGTCAGTTTTGGCTCATGTTAAACACAGTCACTTTGCTATAGAGAATAATTCCCTCACATGCTTTATCATTTACTTCCCAACAATCACTCAGTGGTAGGTTCTGGCCTTGAAAGGAATCTCGGTTGTCATCTCACACAGAGATACTTCAATCGGGATGCTGAGAGCTAATTTTAGAAACATATATGGAACTGCCCTCCTGCAATTAGACCAGGTAGAGCACAGCAGGGCCGGTTCTAAAGGGTGGCCGGGGGGGCACTGGCCCGATGGCCCCTGGAGCTACAGGGGGGCCCTCAGCCGCCCCTCCGCTCCCCTTCCATGATCCACCCCCATGCCCCTCCACCTACCTGTCTGCTGTCTTTTACCATTGCCCTTAATGAAGATGGCAGCTGCGGTTTCCCTAAGGTACTGAAGCCCCTGCCACCATCTTAGTTGATGGCAGAGATGCACATGCATAGCACACATGCGTGCCATCAACAAAGATGGCAGCGGAGGCGTCATCCCCTTAGGGAAACAGCGGTCGCCATCTTCATTAAGGGCAATGGTAAAAGACAGCAGACAGGTAGGTGGGGGGCGCATGTGTGCATGTGTGCGCACATGCACACATGCTGGGGCCCAGGGCAAGCTGATGCCCAAGGCCCCTGGCATTCCTGGAGCGCCTGGAGCACAGATTTGAATGTTTCCTTATGTCAACAACTCCCTGCACATAGAAAGTTAGCACGTCCAGGAGGATTGATGAAAATCCTTTCCCTTGACATACCTGAGTGGTGCCTTCAGGGAAGGACTTTGAGGCCCCACTCAGCAGAACGAGCAGGAGGGCCTACAAATGCAACAGAACTGGCTTAGTAGCAGAACTGGCATTACTTGAAGTGAAATAATGCACATTACCTCTTTAAGAGGGATGATGGTGGTGGCTGTATCCAGAGTCTAAAATTACCTAAATCTGCTTGACTCCTATAGTGAGAAAGGTTTTGTTTTTTAAAAGCAAACATCATTCCCTACCTGCATTATGAAGTGGTACCGTCTTCCTAGAGATTGTATAACCATTTAAAAAAACCCAAAAAACAGCAGCATTTTGGACCTTACTTTCTCATGTCCACATGTGGTATGACTCGGGGTTGGACTTGGTGGCCTTATAGGCCCCTTCCAGCTTTACTATTCTATGTAATGAAATGGACCACAATTGTCTGACTCTGTGTATATCTGTGTCTGTGCGTGTGTGTGTAGTGGGGATGGAGGGATGGGACAGAATAAACAGGACTTCTACACGTTTCCCCCCCAAATGACTTTATTTAAAATTTCTGATGTTAATCTTCAGCCTCTGAAGCTGTGCTGTGGACTTACTGGCTCTACCACTCTAATATTCCTCTTTATTTTTCACCCTTAAACCACAGGCTAACCTCTTCCCCTTTTATAAATCTCATTTGGGGTAGTGCAAGAAATAATGGTTGTTTACCATAAGATAGAAATTAACAGCATAGTAGCATATAAAGCTGCACTGTTTTCCTGTTTTTTTTTAATGCATGGTAGCTTGGAAAGGAAGGAAATGATAGAATAGAGGAATGCAACTGTGGTGCATTAGTCATAGTTACATTTCTTCATTACTGGTTCAAATTGAAAAATGCCAGTCACTACACAGCTGACTGAAGGAAGTTTGGAAAGAACCACATGCATTCAAAGGTCAAGAAAAAATGAAAATTATAAGCCATATTGTTTTATTGCCTCCACCTGATGATTTATTTTTTCTTTGTTTTATTTTTCCAAGTTGGAAGAAAAAATGGTGGCAGAATGGCTAGAGAGACTTCAGCAAGAGCTGTGTGACAGAATGAAAATTTCAAAATCAAATTTCACTTACGAGTCAACAGCTTTTTTATTTCAGTCGAGTGCTTGTCAAGTAGGCAATATTTACAGCTGTCCACCGGGGCAGTGTGCCTGTCCAGGTGGTTTTCCGATAAACTTTTGAAGACCAGTTTTGAGATGGAAGAGTAATTGTAAACAGGTCTCCGAGAGCACATATTTCCTGAGCAGGATTAATTTCTTTGACCATTTTAATTTGGTATAAATCACGTCTCCTTTTGCCACTTATGCACCAAAAGACAGTAATATTTGCACATGGAGAATATTTAAAAAATGACTTCTGTTTCAATGCATAATTGCTAAAAACAGTTAGTGAAGCTGCTCAGTGTTTTGTGTTCATTTGCTGTGGCTGTTTTGGCTCTTAATTAAAAACACACAAACACAAAAGCTTTGCATTTTCTTTCACTTGCATTTAGAAAATCCTTGGTTTTAAAAACCTCGGCCTACAATTGTGACATACTGGAATGATACATTGCTTGACACCTGAACTGGAACACTATGTGCAATTTAACAAGTTCCAGTATAATGAATGTTATAACGGATGATGTTCAAAATTATCACCAAGTTTATCATTCTGATACAGACACATCTGCAGTTACCAGACCTTTTGCTGAAATAGCAGCTCAAAGGCTTGTATACAAATACATTTTAGTAATGTGCAGCTTCATAAGGTTGGGGGAGAAATTCGATCCAGCCCGCATTGAAACCTGAATCTATCAAATTCACACTTTCTGAAACAATATGAGAACCAAAACATAGCCATCTTTCAAAATTCACTCTTATCCAAATTTTGTGATGCAGTTCTCCAACCAAAATTTTTTACAAAAAAAATATATTGGGGAATGTGTGCATAAATATAAATATATAAGTAAAATAAAGTAAATTTTATTTTATAAATGCATTATATAAGGACGATTGCTTGCAAAATGTGTATATCAGTCAAACCTGCATAAAAAAAATGTTCATTGGCAGAGATGCACACTAAAATGCTGCAGAATTTTAATGAGGATTTTTTATTTAAAATATTCACAAAATGTTGCAGGAATGTGGAGAATTGAATTTAAGATTGGAAAAACGAGAAAATGAGATAAATGAAATTGACAGATTCTTCCATCCTTAGTAGTTTATATGTCTTTTGGATCATTCCTGATGTGCCAGGCATTTTACAGTTCTAATTTTATTTTATATGGGTTGGTTATTCTTTCTTTTGAATTATCTGCTCACACACAACCCTATATTTCAATCTGCTAAAATCTTAGTAATTTCTGTCATGATGACCAGCATGGAAAAACAGGACTCTGTGCTTGCAGTTTTTCTTCTACAATTTGGATTTTGTTTGAATCATAGAATCATAGAATAGTAAAGTTGGAAGGGGCCTATAAGGTCATCAAGTCTAATCCCCTGCTCAGCGCAAGAATGCAAATTGAAGCATTCCTGACAGATGGCTGTCCAGCTGCCTCTTGAATGCCTCCAGTGTTGGAGACCCCACGGAGAGTTTGAAAGTGGAAAAAAGTGTGTCTTTGTATAACACCTAGATAGATGAAAGTTTGTTTAAATTTAATGTTCTTTCTTAGCAAAGAAACCTTTGTGTTTACTAGACTGGCAGCATTTAAACATTTAACATACTGTGATGTAAAACTTGAGGGAAAATCCTACATCTTTGTGTAATTTGGCCTTCTAACAATATGAATTAAAAGGTGGCATTTTAGTTTGCAGATTGAGTCATTGATGAAGTAGGAAATAAATTCACAAGTAGAATATGCTGTCTTTTCTTTGTCGTCTTCTGCAGTTTTGATAAAAAGATACAGAAGCAAAACCAAAAGCAATGTTCCATGCAGACATTAATAATGAGAAGAACTGCTGGTGGTAGCTTCTGTTGGAGCAGACTGGAGACGCAGTCTCCTGTATTTTTCCCCCTCTGTGAAATGAATTAAAACTCTATTTAAGCAAATATGCAAGAGAAAATCACAATCTCACACACTTTCTCTTCTTGAATGTGAATGATTATGCAATATATAAATATCCTGAATGAATGAATAAATAAATACATTTTAATAATTTATAATTTATAATTAAAATAATTTGGGGGCAGGGGTGGGGAATCCTTGGCCCTCGAGATGTTGCTGAACTACAGCTCCCATTAACTCCAGCAAGTATGGTCAATGGCTAGGAATGATGGGGGATGTTCAGCAACATCTGGAGGGCCAAAAGTTCCTCACACCTGGTTTAGGGGATGCGGCCAGAAAAACTACATGTTAATCAACTTGGTACACCCCAGCCTAGGCAGAATATATATATATATATATATATATATATATATATATATATATATATATAGTTTTTATTGATTAAGATCACCCCCCAACACCTTGGCAGAAGTCTTAGCATACTGTCATACTCAAACTTCCAACACAACTGCTCTGGATTCTCCTTTCCCCACAGTTTAGTTGGTGTCTTTCAAAGAAGTACTGCCCTGGGCTCCTGCTGAGAGGAAGGGTGCGATATAAATCAAATAATAAATAAATAACATATATGATCAACCAGCTAAGGCAAAGCTTGAGGCAGGCTCTAATTTAGCAGTCAAGAAAGAGGTAAACTAAGTTATATGTTAAGTGCTTGATTGGGTTTTAATTTGCCTAGTTTTTATTTATTTTAAATCAGGGATAGGGTACTTAAAATGGATGGCGGCTTGGATCCTTTCTTTCCACACCCTCATAGGCCAAGTTTGCAGAGCTTAAAAATGTTACTTTTTTGAAATATGACTCCCATCAGCCCAATCCAGTGGCCATGCTGACTGGGGATGATGGGAGTTGTAGTTCAAAAAGTAAATTTTCCAAGCTCTGCAAGTTTGAGAGGTGAGCAGGGCTGCCACCTGACAATCACTGGATTGCACAATGATGTCAGAGCCCCCCTTTTCCCTTTGCCTATGCAGGCTGAAATCAACCTACATGGACAAAGGCACAGGGCTTTTCAGGAACCTCTTTTTAGCTGATCGATGGCAGCTGAAAATTCTGCCTTCATCCCTGCCATGTCTTTACCTGACCTACACTTGACATAATATATAACATCCAGTTAGGGCAGGTGGGAGTGGCTGGACCAAAATGGCTTCACAGGCAAAATACGGAGGCCTGGTAGACTTAATTAGGAACGTGGGCTATTTTATATGGTAGCTGCAGGCAGAAGGAGGGAATAGTCCTTTCTTCCCTGCCATGTCCCTGATTTAAAAAACCCACACCCATTTCCCAATGCCTCAAGAGATACATTGGGAGGATTTTTTATTGGGACTTCAGCAGGAGGGGATAACTTAACCCCCTTAACCTAATCCTGATTGCCCCTGTGAGGCAGGTTTGCTGATTGGAAGCCAAGGCAGCTGACAACAAGAAATAAATCCATTTAAAATCCAATAACCATAAAAAGAAAACAAACAGCTTAAAGTGGCATAATTCTGAATTTTGGATCAGGTAGGTGAAGTTCCTTATCACTTGAGGTTGTAGTCCTTGAAGTTCCATTTGAGTAAGCCCCACTGAATACATTGGGACTTGCTCCTGAGTAAATGTGCATAGGATTGCACTGTAAATATATTTATGAGTTATGTAAATAATAAACATATTTGACAGTCATGCTTATATAAATATTTCTTCATACTATGTCTCAGTGTATCTGATTTCACACTATGGTTGTACATTATTATTTCCTCTATATTGTGCATGTGCATTTCTTCCTTGTAGTGGTCATGGTCCCCCTCTGCTGTTTTCACCCTTAGGGGCAGATTAGCCTAAGAGATAGTGAGTAGCCCATGGTCACCCAGTACACTTTGTAGCTGATTTCAATTTTAAAAAATAAAACACATCCAACTGGCTTTAAAACACATCCAACTGGCTTTTAAAGCACGTGATGTCCCCCAAAGAATCCTGGGAAGTGTAGTTTTCCCCTCACAGCTATAGTTGCAACCACCCTTATCAAACTACAATTCCCATGATTCTGTGATGGGATTCATGTGCTTCAAATGTGTGTTGAATGTGCTTTAAATAAATGGTGTGGATCTGTCCTAGGTATGATGTGCATTCATTAGTGAATTGAAAAGAACAATTTAAAAAGATAATTTTTAAACAGGGGAAGGGCTGCAGCTTAGTGGTAAGGCACATGCTTTTCATGCAAAGATCCAAAAATCCAAAACTCTGGAAAATACTCTTGCCTGGAATTCTGGAGAGCCAATGCTGGTACATATCAGTACTGGGCTAAATGGTACCAAATGGCCTGAGTCGGTACAAGGAAGATTCACTTGTTCCTAAAAGAGGAAAGAGACTCAAGGGCCACAGTAACTCCAGCATTTATTTATGTAATTTATTTACAACATTTATATATTGCTTTATTTTAAAAACCTCAAAGCAGTTTACAGAAGGAATTAAAACTGTAATTATTGACAAAAATAGTTAAAAAACATATTTAAAAACATTCAAAATAATAAAACCAGCAATAAGCTAAAAACAGATAAAAATCATAATAGCTTCTACATGCCTGGGTAGAATTGCCTAAACAAAACATGTTTTTGGCAAGTGCTGAAAAAAAGTACAGTGAAGGTGCCTGCCTAATGTCAATAGGCAGGAAGTTCCACAGCGTAAGTGCTGCCACACTAAAGGACTGATTTCTTAGAAGAGCAGAACGAGTACTATGTGGCACTTGTAACATGGAAAGCACATCTTGAACTTGGCTTGGTAGCAAATCTACAACCAGTGCCAATTTCAGAGCAGAGGTATTATGTGCTGATAGATCAGGTTGTGCTGTATGTTTTTAGTTTTGGTTTTTGGTTAGGAACCCTGACTGCTTGTGGGATGCTGAGTTTTCTGCCTTATGCATAGGAATCTTGTGGTTGGTATGGTATTGCATTCAGGAAATCATCATTGTCTTTTGTTTTTCTCTTTGCATTTCATTTATCTCTGCCCTTATTCCCTTACATCCATAGAAGCAACAACAGTAGTTCCATGCACTCAGCCCAGCCCCCTTAAACTCAATGATGATGCACCTTGTTGTTTGCATGATGGTTTGTTTCTTGTTCAATAGTGGTAAAAGAGAATTCACATACTGGGAAATGTGACTTCAACTGCTGTTGTTCCTGAGCTACTGCCTGTGAAGGTAGACCAAACCATGTGTGTTTTCTCTCTTGGCAGTTATTACTTACTGGATTGGTTTGGCTATCAAAGTGAGTTGATAGCAGCCCACAGGGTAGGCAGGAAAAGGTAGAGAATATTCTTAACTCAAGTCATTTCTTAAACCTCTCTCTGCAGTGAAGGGTCAAGTCTGTAAAGAAGTTTGGAGCTGTTGGATGTTGTATCTGGCGCAAGCAGATGCCCAGGATGCAGAACAATATAGTGACAGGCTAGATGCCAGTTGAAGCAATGAGCCGGACAAGCAATAAGTTTTAAGATTCACTTTCCTGACAATATATGACAAGCTCTCTCTGTACAAACTCCTCGACCCCCACACTCACAAGTGTCTGCTGGCCCTCTATATAGATAAGGCCAGCTGCCCGAGCCTAGGTTGCATAGCAACGTGTCCTTGAAGATGGCTCGAGCTCTGCCAACTTTCGCTTCTAAGTCACGTAGCTCACTTGTGGAAATTTAACTTCTGCTTTCTCGGTTTAATAGCCAACAATCCCCCACCTTAAATTTCCACATTCAGCCAGTTACATTTCTTTTCCATTTACATGTGTTACATTTCATATTTACATTTGCATCATCTGGTTTTACAGCCATTACATTTCATTAGAATCTCAGCATCATTTTTATTACATACATTTATTACAGCAATTATTCTTCATGATTCTCATCATCCCACTTTCGCTGTCTTACCTACTTGATTTATCAGTTTTAAGAACTTGTCTTCACTTGGTGGTTTTGTCATAACGTCAGCCAGCATATCAGCAGTGTTACAATAAGTTAATTCCACAAACCCTTGTTTAATCATTTCTCTGACATGGTGATATTTGATGCTGATATGCTTGGTTCTCTTGGTGCGTGCTTCTGACTGAGCTAGCTTAATGCAGGTCTGATTGTCCTCATATATTTTGATTGGTTTGTCTATGCCTTTTCCAATTTCAAACAGTAGATGGTCGAACCAGGTAAGTTCGTTACAAACCAGAGACAACGCTATATATTCAGCTTCTGAACTCGATGTAGCCACTATAGTTTGCCTCTTACTGCACCAATCAATCACTGAATCATATAATAGAATGACAACACCAGTAGTAGACTTGCGGCTACTGGGATCGCCAGCATGATCCGCATCTACATAGCAGCACATACTCCCGTGTTTACTGCTGGACAACACTAGACCTTTACTGCTAGTACCTTGCAAATACCTCAGGACTCGTTTTATTCCTTGCCAATCTGTCTCAGTAGGCTGTTCTACTTTTCGACTTAAGATGCTAACAGCATTACAAATGTCAGGTCTTGTTACCTTAACAAGATATTGCAACTGTCCTATGATGTGTCTGTACCTAGCAGGGTTTTCACAAGCTGTCTCTGTGGTTTCTTGTTGAAATGATGTTGTCATGGGAGTCCCTACTGCCTTACATTCAGACATCCCACATTCTGCTAGTATTTGTTTTATCTTTCCTTCCTGTTTTAACACGAAACTCCCGTCTGAACCCCGTATGACCTCTGTACCTAAATAATGACTTACAGGTCCCAAACTTTTCGTTACCACATGTTGTTTCAGACTATTATGGAACTCTCTTTCGTCTTCCTCCCCATGGGAAAAGTACAGGATGTCATCTACATAAACTAGGCAGTATGTGAGCCCCCCCTTTGTTTCTTTCACATACACACAGGGGTCTGCCACACAACGCTTGAAATTCATTGACTGCAGAACATCATCTAATTTTTCATTCCAACAGCGCGCACTCTGGCGCAGACCATAAAGGGATTTCTGTAACTTGCAAACTAGACCTGGCTGTGTTTCACATCCAGGAGGCTGTTCCATATAGATTTCTTTTTTTAACTCCCCATGTAAAAACGCCGTGCCGATGTCATAGTGGCTTACATGCATGTTTTCTATGGCAGCTATTTTTAGCAAAACCCTGATTGACTCATGTTTCACCACGGGAGCGAAAACTGCATCGTAGTCTGTCCCGAATTGCTGTGTAAAGCCCTTAGCTACTAGGTGTGCCCTATACCTTTGTATCTGTCCTGTACTCGACCGCTTACGTTTAAATATCCATTTACACCCTATAGCTTTCTTCCCTGGGGGCAGAGGTACTAGCGTCCATGTGCCATTTTTTCGCATTGCTTCCAGCTTCTCTTTCATCGCTGCATGCCATTCATTCTGTTCGGCTATGGGTAATTGTTTTATATCCCCGAGGCTTGAGGGCTCTTTGTCCTGCTCTGTTTTATTAGCCACAACATCAGCATCAATCACTGGTGTCTGTGCTTTCACTGACTGCGTTAGGTTAAGCCCTATTGAACCTCTATGTGTCCTGTCTGTGTCTTTACTGAGGACTCTCAGCTGCATATAGAACAGTGACTTCTTTACTATCCCTTTCATGAATATTTTTTCTCCTCTCATAATATGCACTGAACCCCTTTTGAACATTTCATTGAGTTTCGACACAGCCATAATGTTGACTTCAATGTCAGGAACAAACAGCACATCTGTCATAATGGTATTGAAACCTGCTAATTTCACTGTTCCTCTACTTTTGATAAGTTTCTTAGATCCATCAGCCATTATCACATGATCCTCTACATCACAAAATGTATGAAACATGGATTTATCTTTGATTATACTATTTGTTGCCCCACTGTCAATTGCCCATAAATCTTTACAGTTATTTCCCTGCTCATTGTTCATACATTGCTTATTCTTACTAGCATAGATCACCTGTACACATGGTTTTCTTCCTCTTTCTCTTCTTCTTGCTTCACAATTCCTTTGAAGATGTTGTTTGGAACCACAAAAGTAACATGCCTTTTGTCCATACAGTCTCTCTTGTGCTGCTTTGTTGTTCAGCTTTCCTCGTTGTGTTTAGACTCAGTCTTTTCCTGCTTTGTCATTTCTTGCCTCCTTTGGAATTCTTGTAAAAGTTTGCCTTCTATATAATCCATATTGAGATTGGCATCGTCCATTGCTTCCAAAGAGCTCACCAGACTATCATAACTTGAATCTAGTGAAGATAATGTGATATACACTTTTTGCGTTTGAGAATGTTCAATTTCATGTTCTGACAACTCAGTAAACAGTCTTTTTATTTCCAACAAATGCTCTGACATGGTTGTATCTCCAGATAAGCGCATCTGATACAATCTTCTGGCAAGATATATTTTAGAACTGGCAGTCTTTTTCACATGAATATTTCTTAAAGTTTCCCAGGTTTCCTTTGCCGTTGTTGCATCACGCACGTGCAGTAATTGAGAATCTTCAATAGCAAGAACAATTAATGCCTTTGCCCTCTCATCCAGCCTTCTCCAATCTGCTGGAATAGGCACCCCGGCGGGTGGGTCTTCTGCGATAGCTTTCCACAGGTCTTCTTTCACTAGAAAAGCCTGCATTTTCTGTTTCCAAGTGCCATAATTTTTCCCTGTCAGCCTTTCCAAGGGAATCCCGGCCGATAACGTAACAGACATACTTTCACTTTTCACAGTTCACCGCCTTTGTAATTAGAGCTTCTCACCTCCGTCCTTCAGTCAGTTTTCCCACGGCTCTCTCACAGCTTTCAGCTCAGCTTTCGGTTTCGCAGTCTATTGCTCTTCACACGCCTGTCCTCTTTACTTTTCTTTTGTCTTTTCTTCGGACATCCATCTGCGCATCGAAACCATCCTCTGCTACCACTTGTTGGATGTTGTATCTGGCGCAAGCAGATGCCCAGGATGCAGAACAATATAGTGACAGGCTAGATGCCAGTTGAAGCAATGAGCCGGACAAGCAATAAGTTTTAAGAGTCACTTTCCTGACAATATATGACAAGCTCTCTCTGTACAAACTCCTCGACCCCCACACTCACAAGTGTCTGCTGGCCCTCTATATAGATAAGGCCAGCTGCCCGAGCCTAGGTTGCATAGCAACGTGTCCTTGAAGATGGCTCGAGCTCTGCCAACTTTCGCTTCTAAGTCACGTAGCTCACTTGTGGAAATTTAACCTCTGCTTTCTCGGTTTAATAGCCAACAGGAGCAACCACGTTAAAAGGCAGGCAGGGCATTCCAGGCAGGGGGTTGCTAACCCTGCTTTGATATCGATATGTTTGCAGAGGACCTCTAGTCAAGCCTCACCAACAGCACAATCTTAACCATATCTACTCAGAAGTAAATCATATTGAGTTCTGTGGATCTAGTTCCTTAGTATGTGTGTTCAAAATGTCAGCCTCCAGGGCTATCCATCTTTACTCCTGAGTGCCCCCATCTAACATCTCCACAACACTAGGCTCCCTTCTTCCTACAATGGCCTTTTGGCAATTGGCCTGGCCCGAGGACACTTAATCCTTTGTTGCCAGAAGCAAGTATGCTAGATTAAATGTTCCCTATCCAGGATCTCTAAGCAGATGAGAAGGAATGATCCCATCACTTCAGCTGGACTGGGAACATCCTCTTTCAGCTAAGATTTCTTTCTTAATTTTCAATCAGAGATTTTTTTTGTTTATTTGAATGGTATGCTCCAAGCAACTGTGGTTGATGGTTAATGTATCATATTTAATGACATCACTAGGACCCGTTCCCGTGACATCACTAGGGCCCACCCCTGAAATCTCAGGGTTTGGGATGCTTCTGACCTGGCAACTCTAGTGAGATGCTCCAGCTGTGGGTATTTACCAGGGATCATCTGAAATTTCTGGTACCTGTCCCTGATAAATCACTATGCCTGTTTTTCCCCTTTGGGAGATGTTTCATAAAAGTGTTTGGATTTGCCATTCATCAGGTTTTAAACCCCTCCCCCTCTCCAGCAGGTTTCTTAAACTATGAGGTGGGGGGGATGGATACCATCTGTCCCTGAGGCATATATTTGTCAATACAAATAGGAAGGTGTCATTAATGCACAGGCTGGCAATTCACATGCTGATTAAGCTAATATTGTACTGATGGTAAGAATAAAAAAAATGGAAATGGACTGCCTTCAAGTCGATCCTGACTTATGGTGACCCTATGAATAGAGCTTTCAGGGTAAGCGGTATTCATAGGTGGTTTACCATCGCCTCCCTCTGAGGCTGAGAGGCAATGACTGGCCCAAGGTTACCCAGTGAGCTTCATGGCTATGTGGGGATTCGAACCCTGGTCTCCCAGGTTGTAGTCCAACACTCTAACCACTACACCACACTGGCTCTCAAGAATAAAAAGAGCCCCTTAAAATCTTCTCTTTGCCTAGTGAATACATGGAGGAGGGAACAGGACTGAGCTATTGGCTCCAATCCTGAGGTTGCTGCACCCCACTGTTCCTGTTCCTCCACACAAAGCCAAAGGTTTGCAAAGGTGTGTCTACATGTGCACAGCTATATTATATTATATTATATTATATTATATTATATTATATTATATTATATTATATTATATTATATTATATTATATTATATTATATTATATTATATTCCTTTTTGTATCCCACCCTTCCTCCTGAAACAGCCCAGGCTGGCTAACAACAACAATAAAAAATGCAAAACATAATAAAATAATAGTTAAAATACCAGCAAGGTCTATTAAAACTAAATTTAAACAATTAAAACGAAAGCAGCAAGCAATAACCTTTAATATAGGTGTGGGGAACCTTAGGCCTGGGGGCCAAATACAGCCCTTTCTCTCTAGCCCTCAGAACTCTCCCCAGGCCAAACCCCTCTCTGGCCCTGCTTCACACCCCAAGTGTTTTTTTGCCTGGTTGAAATGTGTCCTTGAACTCTGATAATGCCTCTATCTGGACGGAGGTTAGAGAGGTATATGTATAGAATGTAAAAAGTTACATTTGTTGCTCCGCCCACTTTTGCTTCTGGCCCCACCAACCACTGGCATATGGCTCTCAGAGAGTTGCCCAGAAGGGAATGTGGCCATTGAGCTGAGGAAGGTTCCCAACCCCTGCCTTTACTGGGAGGTCCCAATGCAGTTGTATTCCAAAGACCACAGGAAATAAATTCATTGTAAATTTATGCCTGAATGCTATCAGCATTGAGGGACAACTGGATTTCACTCAGGAGGAGGGAGTTCCATAAATGGGAGGGACACTACAGAGAAGGCCTTCTCTTACGTGACTGCCCCATGACTATAGGTGGCATCACCTGCAGGATCTCCTCCATTGATCTTAAAGCATGAGGCAGCAAGTATTGGAGAGGTTCTCCTTTCAGTACTTGGGTCCAAGTTGCATAGGGTTTTGTATGCCACTACCTTGAATTGCGCTTGGTGACTAACAGGTAGCCAGTACAGAGTCTTATGAATTAGCATTAAATGACCCCTTCTTGAATTGGGCCCAGTGGCTAACAGGTAGTCAGTGCAGAGTTTTAAGAATGGTTGTTGTTGCCCTGCTTAATAGCCTGGCAGCAGCATTCTGAACCAACTACAGAATGGAGTGATGGAGCTGAGTATCATCTGCATATTGATAACGCCATGCTCCAAATCCCTGCATGACGCTCCCTAGTGGTTTCAGCTGAGATTAGACAGGCACCCTCCTTGTTGAACTTCAGGCATGTGTTTAAAATGTTCTTGCACTTTAAAGTAATGGTTGGCTTTATGTTTGGTTTTATGATTAATTTATTATTCTATTGTTCATCTTATGTTTGTTTTGTTGTTATGCACACTGCTTAGAAATGCAAATGATCAAGCAGTATATAAATGTTTAAATAAAGAAATAAATGATGTTAAATAGTACGGGGGACAGGATGAAGCATAAAGCAGAAGCCCTCCAATGCCTTCTCAATTATGGGACTGAGGGATGAGATCGGTGATAGGTCCCCTTCAAGCCTGTGATCTTGTCTTTGAAGTTGGGCTATGCAAGCAAGAATCCTGCTCTACTGGTTTCTTTTAAGTAGCCTGTGAGTGGATGGACCTATTGAATGGTAAATCTGCATATCCAAAGGGATGTGGCCAAGAGATATTCTGTGGCTACTGGAACTCTTTTCAGAAGAGGAGCCCTCCTCCCCCCTCCCATCCTGGAGCCAAAGAGAGGCTTTTTTTTTGTCTAGTCTGGAGAAGCTGGGAACCAGGGAGACAAATAAAGCGGCCTGCTCTCTGCACCATGGCTTTGGGGTGCCTCCCTACAAGCCTAATGGAAAAGCAAGTCTATTGGACTGTTCATGCTGTGAACCCCTCCATCTTAAGCTCAGATTGTGACTATGTGTAAATAAACTATATATCATAAATATGCCATAGTCTCTGCTGACCTTCTTTTCAAAGAAACCAAACCCTGTATAAGTGCAGGAGCCCCTGGAAGTCTTGTACCACTCGGAGATTGGGATGGTGCACAGCACTACTCTCTGGTAGTGACCCTCTAGATACAAACAGAACCAATGTAACGCAATACCTCCAGCTCCCAGCCTCCAGAAGGATACAGTAGTCACTGGTATCAAATGCTTCTGAGAGGCCAAGCAGAATCAACAGGGTACCACTCCCCCTGTTTCTGTCCTGATGAAGGTCATTGATCAGGACAACCAAAGCTGGGTCTAAATAATCTGTTTCATCCAGGCATGCTTGCAGTTGACCCTCTCAATCACCTTTCCCATGAAAGGAATATTTGTGACAGGGCAATAGTTATCCAGAAATGAAGGGACCAGGGACAACTCCTTCACCACCACTTCTTTAAATGCAGTGGGTATCACTTCTTCCTGCAGTGAGGCATTAACTACTCCCTGGAGCCACACAGTCATTAGCTCCTTGATAGATCTTAAAAGCTATGTTGGGCAAGGAGTGAGAGAGCACTTAGTTGGCCTAACCCCCACAAGAGCATAGATGCCCCTTTTCAAACCTCTGGCTGTACATACAGAGGGTTGTGTCAGTAGGGCACAGTGACATCAGGGGAAGACCCATCAGCCATCATCCCACTCTCTGTTCCTAGTCTACATACGGAGACAACATCTGCAAGGGGCTTATATCATTCCCATATCTTAAGGGGGAACAACCCTCAGTTTTTTCAAACAAGTATCGCAGAATAAGGGAATACAGCATACACCAGATATTTTTTGGTGGAGGGTGGAGTTTGCAGTGTGTAACTGGTAGGCATACGGGTGTTGAACAGTGGTCCTTAACGTGAGAATAGGAGTATTCCAAGCATGTTTTCATCTCTAAAACCTTGGAACAGAGGTAGCCAATACAGTGTCTTCCAGGTGTTGTGGACTACAACTCCCATCATCCTGGACCACTGGCCATTCTGGCTGGAGCTTATGGGAGACCATAACTTCCAGAAGGCACTACATTGACTACTACGCTGAACATAATCCTTCTGCCACAGCCAGTGAAGCCCTGAACTCCAAGTGCATTCTGGAGGAAATTAGCCAGGAAGAGAGTTCTTTGATAAACACCAAGATAAAGTTTGTAAAGCAATTTTTTTAAAAAAAATTCAAGCTGCCACTTAAGTGACTAATCATGGTGATCTGAATAGTAGGCAATGTTTTTTAGATCCAAGTAACTTAAAAGCTGTTGTACGAACCCATGTTCCTTGCCTACATCACACGGCTGGTGCTGTGGATTGATCAGTGGATAAATGGTGCGGTGGTGCTTTTCTCTCTCCTTAAAGTCTGAAAGAAAAAGGCATAAGGCTTGTGTGAGGCATATTAAGAAGACAGTATTTCAGTCAATCAATAATGAAGGATTTAGTGATCTTCAGTTAATCCCCAGGTATTGATTCTCTGATCTAAATTCATTTTAATTTGATTTTTCTCAGGCAGGCAAGGAGAGAAGCAATATGAATTTCTACTGTTCTCTTTATTTGTTATATTGTTACTTTCATTTTGTGTGTGTGTAGATATTGCAAAGAATGAAAGACACAAGAAATTGTTGCTTGTTTTAAGTTGTAATAAGATTTTTGTTTCTGAATGTGGCACTGCCTTAATCTTCCCTTTACGATTCATGTGCCTTGGGCGGTTGTGTGTAGCAGGCAGTTTCTTGCTGCCAGAATGTCATAAATGATTGTGGATGCCCTGCTCTTTCTTCACACATTTAGATAAGGTTGCCCACTCAAGCAGAGCATCCCAAGCAAATGCTGTTTAGGACATTGTTTTGAAGAGCATCCTTAGCTAGGAGCCATGGTGTAGTACATGCTCCCTGAAAATAAAGTCTGTTAAGATGGAAATGCCTTCAGTAGAGCAGCCTTGGTGTGCTGTGCTGTGCTGTTGAAGTGGTTCCTCTCCCTAAGCTTGGTGTTCCTTGGTCCTTGCAATGGAATCTCAGGATTCTCTTGTCCCAGAGTTGAGGTTTCCCATCCAGAGAAAATGTTCATGCCAGTGGAGATTGGTCCATCTGGGTGAATGGGGCACTCCCCTGCTCAGCTCAGTGTGCCCTCAGTCTCCGCTGGCCTCCCTTCTTATTTAGAAAAAGTCCAGAGAGGGCACTGACTGTCAGCTTCCTTCTCCTTAAGTCTCAGCATTATCCTTGATGAACTCAAAAGCAGATGAGGACAAAACTAGAATTAGTTGCTCTGGCTGTTGGTCTCACTGCCTTCTGCCCTACCTGTCCCACTGGGCATCAGCCACCACTGGCTCATAACTTTCAATATTTATAGGCACCACTGAACATGGCTGCAGCTGGTGAGCCTCTTTTCCTGTGTCCCCCGCTTGTCCCCCTGCCTCATTTCATCCCATCTGCTGGAGAAAGCAGATTTTGCCCCATAGCAGGCAGCACAGGTGGCTTGGTGAGAAGGAAGAAACATCTTGCAACCTTTCTCAGTGCCTTGAATCACTTCAGAATCTGTGCTTCCAAATGGGGAATGATGCACAGTTAAACCAGGTCTTTGCTTCTGAATGGAAAAAAAGAAAGATGCACAGTTAAACCAGCTCTGTGCTGTTTAATGGGAATAACACAAAGTTTAGCTGGGTCAGTGATTCTGAATGGGAAAACAATGGACCATTAAGCCAGGTCTGCAGTTATGAAACAGAAATGATGCACAACTAAGCCAACAGCAGGTGTGACAACCACAATGATTTCCAACTTGTCAGTATGTGAAAATTGCAAATCCATTTCTGAGGAAAGCGTCCTTAGCATGTGAAACTGGCATCAAGGAAGCCAGAACAATACTTGGAAATTAATTGCAAGATTTCACTCATCCCTGATCCTGTATTTCTTTGGCCCTAGGCTATATGCTTTCTACCTATGCCCTTATAAGAGATACGTTACTCTTCTGTTCGCATAGAACAGAAGAGGCTTGCAGGCGTGGTGGAGTTACAGATGACTGAGCTCAACATGGAGCTCTTTCATTCACCTGAGGCTGTGCCATGCTTGCTGGAAGAAGAGCGATGAACAAGGGATGTTCATGGACACCCACCTGTCAGTATGAATATTGCTGCGAGGGGCTGTATCTGATTTAATGTCTGACAGTCTAGTCACATCAAAAGATAGCAGCATGAAAGTCCTGTTGGGTGGAAGCACTGCGCTACCTCTCTCCCCACTTCTTTTTTACCAGACAAATGCATATTCCTTTTGTTTTGTAAGTTGAAAAACTTTAGGCTTGTTCAACTTATGTTCAAAAATACAGCCTTGGGAATGGAAAACAGGGTTTGTGGCCTCTACCTCACTTCCCGCAAAGGGGTTACTAGTGCTGCTTGGATGTATGGATTTTCCAGAGGGGTGGTCATGTTAATCTGTTGCAGCAAAAAAAAGAACAAAAACTCTTGTGGTAACTTAAGGATTAATATATTTATTATGGCATAAGCTTTCATGAATACAGTCCGCTTTGTCAGATGCATGAAGGACTATCTTGGGTTACAGGTATATATACACATAGTATAGGGAAGAGAATTGTACACAGTGAGGTCAGTGGGAAATGCAATGCAGAAGGGCCTTTGGGGAAGGGCAATAGCTCAAGGGTAGAGCACTTGCTTTGCATGCAGAAGGTCCCATCTTCAATCCCCAGCATCTCCAGGTAGGACTGGCAATGATCCCTGGAGAGCCACTGCCAGTCAGTGTCGGCAGTGCTGAGCTAGATGGACCAAGGGTCTGTCTCTGTATAAGGCAGCTATATTCCTGTGTTCCAGAAAAGTACAGACAATGATAACAAAATTAACATTGGCAATTCACAAAATAATTGTTGATACCACAGACATCCTAGCATTTCATGCATATAATGTGCTGAAAATCCTTTGTCATAATTCAGTCCACCAGCATTTAATATTTATTTATTTAAAATATTTGTATACCACTCTTCATACATATCATACTCCGTTGGCTTTCCAGTCTAGGCTGGTGGAGTACCAATTAACTGGGCAGGCACAGCTGGGACAAATCAATCCCACCCGTCTTCTCCATGCAGGTCTCAATAATACATGCCAGGTTGGCTTCCTCGTCTAAGATCAAACTGTAAATTAGCATGGTCTTATTACATATTGATTAGGAATGGATGAGTCTTGTCCGTTTCAATTTCAGTTTCTCTCAGCGTCTTATTTTTCCTGCCTGCACATCTTCACATCACTTTGGGAATTCCATCCTATTCAAGAAAATTCATCAGCATTTTAGTGCACATTTCCCCTAATACAATTTTTCTAATATAACACATATTTCAACTGAACATCAGGAAAAACTTCCTAACTGTTAGAGTGATGCAACAATGGAACCAATTACTTAGGGAGATGGTGGCCTCTCCAGCACTGGAAGCATTCAGGAGGCAGCTGGACATTGAGCAGAGGGGCTGACTTGATGACCTTATAGGCCCCTTCCAACTCTACTATTCTATGATTCTCTGTGTGCTGTTTTTATTAATATGTGCACATATGTGCAAGCTTTCTCCTAGAATACTCATTTATGTATACATTCTTTGGCTGGAGAACTGTACCAAAATGTCAGAAAAGTGCAAATTGAGAAGGATAGCTGCATTTGATTCATAAATTTTGGGGAGAAGTGCCAAACCAAATTTTTCCTCCCATGCCTAGTACCAATCTAGCATTAAATAACAGCACCACTAGGCTGGAAGGCAAGATGAATGCACTGTCTCCCTGGACATGCCTTCCAAACTCTCCCAGAATATACTGTTCCTGCTCCATCTGCACCTGGGGAATTTCTGGCAGCTCTGCAATAATGGCAGAGCTTTTCACCATCACACCAGGGAGATGTCATGGGCCCCATGGAGACCCCTTGGCAAGAATGGAAATGAGTGGGTAATGGACATTTGGAAAGGGGCTGCGGTAGGTCTGGGGAAAATGTTTCCAGAAGCCTCAGGCCGTTTTGTGCTCAGAAAACCTGTGAGTGTTTCTGTCAAGGAAAGCCCACATCAGCTCGGACAGGGAGAAAGGATTTACCACTGGCATCCAGCCCAGACCTCATGTCTGAATTAGTAAACTCAAAGAACTGGCTGGAGTCTTCCAGAGAGTTGAAAGCAAAAGTAAGTTTATCAGAGCAAGTGATAACACTTTGGCCAAGGGTACTGGAAAAGAGATGCTGTTAATTAAGCAGTTTTCTTTCAGCTCCTAGAATAAGCTCTTGCCTTATATCAGAGGCGAGAAGGTGCCTGAATTAACCCATATTCACCTCTCATTGATACGCATGTCCTGCAATGCTAGTATTTCTCTGTTGTGGCAATTGTCTTGCTGCCTCCACAGTGCTTAGAGATAAGTCCAGTGTGTTCCTGCAATCCTGATGCAGCATTCCTGTACTGTATTCTTGAATAAAACGTCATGCAGAAAAATCCAGTTTCCTGAGTCTGCTTCTTGGTTGAGCCAGGATGGGAGTCCTCTAACCATAGAGAAGGAGGCCCTCAGCATCCTCTGGCCCCTCAGCAGCCCTCTACAGGAGCTTAAAATTTCTTCCTAAATAAAAAATAGTTAAAAAATAAAACAAATTATATGCCATCTTTCTAGGCAAAGCTTCAGAAGGCAGCTTGCAAAAGATAATAAAAAACCTAAAACAATTTTCAGAATACAAACATACTGAGGGTAATGGGGCAAGCTTTGAATCCTTTTAACCTCAACTAGAAGGAAGGAGTCATTGTAGGGCTGGGCAAAAAAAGTCCTGCCACTTTTACAGGCCTAGGGTCTCTAGCTTGCAAAAGAGGCAATGTGTGTTGGGGATGGTATTTTCTTTGGAGGAAGCATGCCTTTGCAGGAGCTTTCAAGATGGGGGCTTACAGGGGGCATTTTTATTTTAAGACAAAACCTCAGTGCTCTTTGTGTGTGTGTGTGTGTGTGTGTGTGTGTGAGAGAGAGAGAGAGAGAGAGAGAGAGAGAGAGAGAGCGCTTCTCCTGACACCCCTCAAGCTCCCGGTTCAGAACCCTCCCGGTTCAGAGACTGACAAATGCGCAACAAAAGAAAGAGCTAGGCATGTCTTTGGAAGTGGAACAAATTGGACTGTAGAATAACAAGCCAGACGTCTAGTAGATGTCTGGGATAATAAGCTGGGAAGTCTAAATTAATTTCATGCTGAAACCGGCAAGAGTTGCTCCATCCCTAGTTAAGAGTGCTCTGACCTTCAATAACAATGCCATTAAGCTAGGGCTTCTGTTTGTGTCTCTGTGGTCTTAGAAACATTTATGCCAAGCGTGCTTGTTGGCATTTAATAAATGTTAAATAGCAGGAACAGGTATTCCTTCAAACTCCGAACTCTGGAAATATTTCTAGGTTTAGTAGTTAACCAATTAGCAGGGAGCATTATCACTCTCTATTAGTGTCTTGCTCTTTCTGTGCCTTTCCTCCTTAGAGGATTTTGCACAAAAGGCCCGTCTCCCCCTCTCCCCCAGCCAGAGCCTCACATCCTCTCAAATGGTGTTTGACAGGTTCATGTGATATTGTGTGTTTGCGTGTGCACTCAAAGTAAAGGGTAAAGTGACAAGGAGAGGCCCACTGGAGATGTCAGTTCATAGCATCCTGAACCTGGAATTGGTATCTAAGCCTCTTTGGTGTCATGCAGACAATGTGCCAGAGCTTTTCAGCTTGAGGAGAAGGCGAGTAGAAAGCCGTCAAGAGTACCCCTTCCTTATCGCAGAAGAAAAGAGGTTAAAAACATAGGAGTAAATCTGAATGGAAGCTTTCCATTATTCATACAGTGTTTTGTTTCTCTGGCAAATTGTATTACAGCATGACATTCAGATCATAATGCTCTGAGGGTTCTTCGTGCTCCTTAAACTGCACTGTGGTACAACTGCTCTGCACTGAGTGAAAGTGTGTGTGTGTGTGTGTGTAGTCTCTAGTCTGGCTGCTCAAGCACAACTCTTCACTCAGTTGTAATGGAGAGGGTTGCAACAGAGGCAAAGTGGACCCCTCTGCTTTGATCTGTTTTTTAAAGACTTCATTCCCCAGTGGTTCCTGGAAGGCATTCTGCAGCTTGGGAAAGCACCTCCCCTGGTACGTGATAGGCAGGGTCCAATCTTCAGATTATCTCACCCAGGGGGAGGGGCCATCCTGCTCTCTCCCAGACCTGTCCTGCCTATTGTCGTCAGGATTCGTCTGGGCTCCCTAAGAGCCAGTCTAGTTTTTTCATTCACCCGAAAATCTCACCTTTCTCTCCACTTTTCTACTCTCTCTTGTCTCTCTCTTGCTGATACTTTATTCCAGTTTCTTCCCCTACCTCCCCATTCCTCCCCAGCTACCTAGCTCAGGGCAGGGCAGGGCGACACTTAGAGGGCCATCAGGCCCATGACAGTGGAGCTTCAGATAGACTTTTGCACCTTCTTGATTGAAGGAGAGGCGAGATCGCATGAAGCACATACAACTGCTGTTCCTTTCTTTGCTGCTTCAACACCCATCTGATCGGTGGAGGAGAAACAAGGCGGCAGCGGCAGGAACAATATGCAGTCTCCGTTCACCCACATGTAGAGCAAAAAGGCGCGAAAAGGCGCTCTCAGCCTTTGGTGGCTATCAGGCCCTCCCCACCCCCACCTTAGGGTCGCCTGGGCTCTGAATTTCCTCCTGCCTGTAATAACAAGCGGAGACATGACCACGTTCTCAGAAGGGGAGCAGAGCAATCTAACGCAGTGGCATTTCACCACGCTCTCAGCGGTTGGGAGAGAGTCACCTGAGTGCCATGTGGAGGGGGCGAGTAGGGGCCGTTCGTCAGATTCCCCTTTCCTCCCCCTGGGACAGGAGGATTTCCCCAAATTCCTATAATGGGTTAGGGACATCATAAGGAAGGAACTCAGAAGCTTGGGGGTACAGGTGGGGGCAGAGTCCAGTTTAAGCTCCAACTGCCATAAAAGGAAGTGTGGGTCCACATTGGGACACAAGAAAAAGAGGCACGTTTCGTTTCCCCCAAGCAGTACCTCCTCTCCCCCCCCATCCCTGGGCTCCTCCTCCCCCTCTCCCATTTGCCAGAGCAATCACAGGAAGGGGCAGAAGGAGAAACAGAAATGCAACACTAAAAGCATGCACTCCTCTTGCCACCCTAGAAGTAAGCATGGGGATAAGAGGGTGATGAGTAAACAGGCAGCTATAGCCTTAGGACTCCTATCAGACTCAGATTGCTCTTCCTCTTCGGAAGGCAGAGAGGAGGGAGAGCTCTCGGAGGAAGAAGTGGAAGCATCTCCTCCTAAGGGGAGACTTTTTCAGGCAGACTTTTTTCCCTGCTCAGCTAGCAAAGGCTAGACGGGTTTTGGAACTTCCCGAGGAACAGCCCAAGGAGGAGGAGCCAGGCACTTCCACCACATCAAAAGGCTCCAGGACAGCCTTCCCAGAGGGCCTGAAGATGGATATTCTGTCTTTCCCAGAGTCATTCCAGGCTCTGTGGAATGCAGAATGGGCCAATCCAGCCAAACCCAAACTGGTGCATAAGGTGGTCAGTAGACGCTATTACTTTGCACCCCTGGTCATGGGACAGCTAAAAACCCCGGCAGGGGACTCAGCACTGAAGGGGAAAGGGGACCAAAGGATGCCTGTGATAAAAGGTTGGAGGCTGCATGGCATACGGATTTTGAGGCACAAGGCACAGGTTTCAGAGTTTCAGCTGCGGCATCAGTGTTTGTGCAAGCAAACGTGATGTGGGCAAATGAACTGGCAGCCAGGGATGACATCCCTAAGCAAATGAAGAATGGGCTGAGGAAGATATCTCTGGCAACAGCCTTTCAGGCAGATGCTACAAGGGATGTGATGATGTTCAATGCCAGGGCAATGGCTTCCGACATGGTGGCTAGGCGGAATCTATGGCTCAGACCCTGGAAGTGGATCCTGAAGCCATTTGGCGAACTCTCCCTTCGGGTGGGCAAGCTATTTGGAGACCCTCTGAAGAACGTCTTAGTGGAGACAAGGGACAAGCAGAGGGCTCTTCCCATGGCAAAAAAGGACGAGTGCAAGACCAAACAGTAGCAGTCCTTTTGGAGTTCCAGACACTTTCAGTGTCAATATACTTCAGGGTATAAATCTTGATGGGGAAAGTCAGACAGGACCCCCAACACCAACAGGTCTAGACAACAGTCCTCCTCTCCTTTCCCCTCCACCTCAAAGCTCCAGAAAGGGTGAAAGAAGGGGCAAGTTTCCTGACACCAGGCCAGGAGCTCTGCATGGAGCCATAGGGGGTCACTTGCTACACTTCATGGGCAACGGCCACATTGGACCACTGGGTTCTTTCCACAGTTTCATTCAGTTACTGCTTGGAATTTTCCAGGCTTCCAAGGGAAAAGTTCATCACAACCCCAAAGTCCAGGAGACCAGAAAAGCATCAGGCCTTTCACAAGGCCATAGGTCACCTGCTGGACATACATGCAGTGGAACCAGTACCCACCCGGGAGTGGGCTCAGGGTTTATACTCAATTTTCTTTCTGGTTTTAAAGAAAAATGGGAGTGTCCAGGCCATACTCGACCTCAAGAGGCTTAATTGGAGGATGTCTTACAAAAAGTTCAAAATGGAGACCTTGAAGTCTATATCGGAGGCCATAGATTGAGACAACTGGATGGCATCAATAGATCTTTCTGAGGCCTGTCTCCTTATCCCACTTTGCCGATGACACAGGAAATATATTTGCTTTTGTTATGCCAATCAACATTATCAGTACAAGGCACTGCCCTTCAGTCTGACTCCGGCTCCAGGAGTGTTCACCAAGGTATTAGTAGTTTTGGTAGCTCATCTGAGGTCCTTGAGGGTGAGGCTTTACTCCTACCTTGATGATATCTTGGTCAGGGCTCCCTCCAAGGGTCAGTGTGCCAGGGATGTACAGACCACAATGGATTGTCTCACTGACCATGGTTTTGTGGCCAACTACGAAAAGAGTACCCTGGAGCCCACTTAGACCGTCACTCATCTAGGTGTTCAGATAAATTCAGCCCTTTTCAACATGAAGCACACTCAGGAACAAGTAGACAAGATCTGGGACCCTACGGCAAAAGTGATCACTTCAGAGTCAGTAGACCTAATGGATCTAGCCAAGTTGCAGGAAATGCTAGTTTCCTACCAGGACTTGGTGAACTGGGCTCAATTTCATTCTTGTCCCCTGATGCATGTGCTATTGCCTTTCCAGCACCAGATAGCAGAATCACACAGGCTGAGGATTCCAATCAGTCCAGACCTGCATGTGGAGTTGGGATGGTGATTGGCCCCTTAGAGGCTGGTGATGGGGGTAAGCCTAGAATCACCGGTGAGGAAGATTCTGACTGGAGAGATGCCGGTCTCTAGGATGGGAGGCACATCTGACACAGGCAGTATGGAAAGATAGTGAAAGGTGACACAGTATCAACTGGCTGGAGCTACAGGCCATGCATCTGGCAATCCAGGAGTCCACATCACAGGTCTCAGGGGCTCACATTTTGGTGAGAATTGACAACACCGTTACCAAGGCATACATCAATCATCAAGGAGAGATGAGATTGGCTGCTCTGGCAAAGGAGGGTTGGAGGTTGTTGAGTTGGGCGGAAACTCATCTCCTGTTCCTGCAGGCAGAACACAAGGTGGTAGTCCAGCACGTAACTCCGGATTGGCTGAGCAGGACTTCTCTTTCAGATACGGAGTGGCGTCTTCATCCTCAGGTCTTCCAACAAATCATCAATATCTTTGGAGTTCCACAGATAGATCTTTTTGCGACATTATCAGAATGCTCAGCTCCACAGGTTTTTCTCCTGTTTCTACCTCTCGGAAACCCAAGGGCTGGATACACTGGTGACGGACTGGTCAGTGGGTCTCCTTTATGCCTTTCCTCCCATCCTCTCATTTTACAGATGGTCAGACACATCAACCTTAAAGCCAAGGTGATTCTGATAGCTCCATGCTGGCCAAGGAGGACATGGTTTCCAGAGGTGCTACTTCTCTCAGTACAGGACCCATGGCACATTCCATTCCGATCAGAGCTCTTGAGCTGGTCTTAGACCCTTGCCCAGAGTTCTCCTGACTAACAGTGTGGAGACTGAGTGGCAATAGTTAGCAGAATTGGGGTTTTCCAGGTCACTTCTGAATACTCTACTGGCATCAAGAAAGGTGTCAACCCATAAAATTTATGGCTCTTCCTGGAAGGTATATGTAGACTGGTGCCGAGCCCAGGGGTGAAATCCAGCTTCTAGACAGATTGTGGATGTCCTGGGCGTCCTGTGGGCTAGGATGGATAAGGGGCTTAGTACAAATACCCTTAAGCACCAGGCATTGGCTATTGGTAGCATTCTGAGCTGTAGGGGTGATCCCTCTTTGTCATTGCATCCTTTATGTTGGTGGTTTCTTAAGGGGGTGGGATTACAGAATCTCCAAGTTATCCATCGGTTCCCCACATGGAACTTAAATTGGGTACTATCAGCCCTTATGGCTCCACCTTTTGAACCCCTGGCTACATGCAAGATAAAGCTCTTAAAACACCTTTCTGGTGGGTATTACATCAGCTCGAAGGGTATCAGAGTTAGGGGCCCTGTCCTCGGACCCACAACTTCGCATATTTCATCAGGACAAGGTGGTCCTGAGGCTAGACCCATAATTTATTCCAAAAATAAATTCAGTTTTTCACAGATCTCAAGAGGTGACCCTTCCCTCATTTTACCCCAATCCTTCCTCCTCTAAAGAATGGGCTTGGCACACTCTGGATGTGCATAGGGTGCTCAAGTTTTACCTGGAAAGGACTGCTAGCTTTAGGAAGTCAGGGGTGCTATTCACTTCCTTTGGCAGGGTAACGATGGGCAGGAAAGTTTTCCCCTCACGGTGGCTTAAGGAGACCATTATCCAGGCCTATCAGGCTTTGGGCAAACCTCCACCACGAGGGCTCATGGCCCACTCCTTGTGGGGGGGCATCTACCTAATCTGCTGTTAAGGGAGGCTCCCCAGTCACAGAAATCTCTAGGGCGGCCACATGGGCATCCCTGCATCCCTATGCCAAGCATTACAAAATTGACTCTTGGGCCTCGGCAGATGCCACATTTGGGAGGAGGGTTTTGCAAGGGGTGGTCCAGGTACGACCTTCCTTCAACTGGAATCCCACGCAGGAGGTTATTATTGCTTTGTTATATCCCAAGCTGCAGAATGCCCTCCAGGAACCACTGGGGAATAAACGGAAAATCTTACCATGAATTTCTCTTCCCAGGGGTTCCTGGAGGGCATCCCCCCACCTCTTCATTCTAGTGCTGGCTTTCAGTGGCTTCTGCCAGTGCCGTACATGAGGGGGAGGTAGTCAGGGACTCCCAGGGATTTCATGGATTGCCTTTTTATTCTGTCTGTTGCCCTGGTAGTTGACTATGTTTTATATACCAGGTTCTTTCCTTTTAAAGACAGTTTTCCTAGCATGCTAGTCTCCACAAGTTGCAGTGGATTCCCATGGAGAAGACGGGCCAGTCAGGCCAGGAGTACAGCTCCATCGAGGGAATGCTTCGGGGGGTCGAGGGGTTGTCCATGCTCTGCCAGTGGGTCTGGGAGAGAGCAGGATGGCCCCTCCCCCCGGGTGAGATAATCTGAAGATTGGACCCTGCCTATCATGCGCCAGGGGGAGGTGCCTTCCCAAGCTGCAGAATGCCCTCCAGGAATCCCTGGGAAGAGAAATTCATGGTACGAATGTCCATTTATTACATGTCACTGTGATATACACACATACATATAAATGCAAGGGATCCCTCTTCTCTTCTGCAAAGCATTCCCTCCTGCCATCACTTTTTAGGCAAGAACATAAGAAGAGCCCTGCTGGATCATGCCAAACGCCCATCTAATCCAGCATTCTGTTCTCAGAGTGGCCAGTCTATGGGAAGCCGGCCGGCAGGACATCCCATTGAGATTTCTCCATGCAGGTCACTTCGTCAAGTTGCTTTGAGACTTTTTTTATTGTATAAAGCAACTGATAAATGAAATTCATCATCATCATCATCTAGTTCCCAGGAGGGATTGCCCGGAGCAATAAGTAGCTAATTCATGGGAAGTACCCTGCCTCTTCCTCAAGGCTGCAAGCACTGCCATTAAAATAAGGACCTTCTGAAGCACCGAAATGCAAAGAACAAAAACACATTGCATGGTGGATTCCTTATGTCAGATCTATATTAAGAGAGAGAGGCAGTGGCAGCTGGTGATTCCATGTCAGTGGGGCAGTGGAATCTGCTCCAGGTTTTAGTCTGAACTTTCAAGGAGCTGAAAGTCCTTGAAAGTTCGGCCTAAAACCTGGAGAGGATTCCGCTGTCCCACTGACATGGAGGCACCAGCTGCCACAGGAGAGAGGCTGTAGATAGATACAGATGCCAAATGTGGCCCTCCAGGGCCCTCTGTCTGGCCCCCAGAACTCTCCCCAGGCCACATCCTTTATCTCCAGGCCACTCTCCTTACTGGTCCTGCTTCACCCCACAAGGGTTTTTATCTGGCTGGAATGTGTCTTGAAGTCTGATCATGCCCCCTGGATGGAGGATAGAGAGGGATGGGTGGGTGAGAAGAAATTAGCCTGCTGTACAAAAATAACATTCACATATATTGCTCTTCCCACTTTCATGTCTGACCACCCCCACCACTGGCATGTGGCCCTTGGAAGGTTGCCCAGAAGGTAATGTGGCCCCTGGTCTAAAAAAAAATAGGTTCCTCATCCGTGAGATAGATAGAAAGATATTCCAACCAGCTTCTGAACATGGAATGGGTGTGTGTTTTGCCCATTGCCTCTGGCAGCAAAATGTCTTTAGCGAGACCTGAGAAGTGGAGTGCAGAGGAGAAGTGGTGGGTCGTGGTGAGGGGAGTTACCCTTCCGCCAAGTCTCCCTTCCCAATGATGCCCTTGCCCTGCCAATTTTTAGGCATTTTATTAAGACATCACCCATCACATATTTTTTAGGTCTGCCCCTAAAAAATATAGTTTGGCCCACAACATGTGACTCTGCTGAGCATGAAAAAAGACACAGGCAGTTCCTGACACAGCAGCAAAGTTACTGTTACAAAATTGCATCGCAGGAATTTTAAGGATGGATCTTTGTTAAGTGCTAGTTAATGATCTTCCATTTTGTCTTAGGGGTGCATATTACTTTCTTTGTAATCTGACAGCATGATTACCTCCTTTACACCCTTGGCAGGAATTTGGAGGCACATTTCTTGGTTATACTACACTGTAAGTCAATATAGCAAATAAATAATCGCCCATGGAGCTGTCTGATTTACAGTCATTTGAACAGTTCCAAGGCAGGAAAACACACTCCAAATGTCTTCCTCTGATATCTTTTTCAAGTCTCTTATTGCTTCTAAATAGCTTCTTCCGAGCTTATTATGTAGCACTAGAGAGAGAAAAAGCTTAGCTGTGCTGCATATCTTATTCTGGAAATGGTAAAATAATAGTAATTTATCTTTGGTAAATTCCTGTCTCAGTGCAGAGGAACAGCAGAAGTTCCTTCTTACAATGTGCGTTTGGGGGCTCCAACTGTGAAAGAGAAGGGACAGAATACAGCCTGGTGATGGGCAGGGAGTACAGCTGGGCCAGAACTGTTGTTGAACTCAGTGGCAGAGCACATGATAGTATGCAGAAGGTCCTAAATTCTATCTCCAGTTAAATGATAAGGTACCAGGTGATGGAAAGGGCCTCTTCTAATAAGCTCTGGAGAGCTGCTATCAGTCATTATAGACCAGGTGTGGGGACTCTTTTTCAGCCTGAGGGCTGGATCCAGAACTAGCCATTTGTGACAGGTGGATGAGACTACCCACCTGTCAATTGCCTACCACTATATGCAGGTATATACTTATCTCTAATCCCACAGGTTGGAGTTTGGAGATAAACCCCTGCTTGCTCTTTAAAAGGCAGCAGGCAGAGGTTTGTCTCTGCTGTTAGTTCTGTGAACCCACAGTGATAAAATTGGATGTAAGAGAAATGTTGCGTGCACTGAGTTCATGCTTAGATCAGAGATAACAGATTTCTGCACCTGACATCAGATGATGTCAGATGACTGACAGGTGGGCATGGCTTGCCCCAAATGACTTCATGGGCCAATTTCAGAGACCTGTCAGGTTGGATGGAACAACGATATAAGGCAAACTTCCAGATGTTTTAAATGCTGGGGTTTTTGAAAAAGGGGTCAACATATTTTTGACAATTTTAGTGGACTTTTTGTAAATCTAGTGAATTATTAAAAGATAGATGGCTGATGATACAGAGATGAATACCCCCACCACTGCTAATCAGATGACATCATTTTTTGTTAAAGAAAGAAAAAATCTCTTGAGACATCTTGTGCATACATTAAGTTCTTCAGCACCCTTCCTACCTCACTGTCATTAGTCACATGTAAAACTGATGCTACTAAGTGGTGTTGATACTGAAATCTTGTGCATGCAGATTCTTCCAGATGGCTTTGCAAAGGACCCATCTATCTACCTATCTATCTGATGCTACTCTGCACATGACAGGTGGCATGGCCAGGGGGTTAAATCACTTGAATTAACACACCTTACACTGCTAATCTTCTGTTAAATTATGCTTTTTTCCCTAAGAAAATAATAATTGATGTGTATCTCCTTAGGATGCTGATTAGTTTAGCAGAACATTTCAAAGGAAATGTTCTGTTTCTTAAAATGCTGTAGTTTTTGAGACAAAACCTCTGCTCTCCTTGCACTACATGTGTCAATAAAATGTGCGGAGGAATGAGTGGGATCCATTTGCTAGCCCAAACCCAAACTCTGCATTAAGTGGTAAGGTATAAAGGGGACTCTGCGTTTAAGGGCTCTGTATGTCCGGGGTGGCCAGTGTCCATTGGACTGGTAGGGCGGAAGCAGTGGGATCAACAGTAGATGGAGCCAGAGCCAATGGCAGGTGGAGCCACCCTGACTGCTTGAAAGGCAGAAGAGGTGAGGATTAGTTGAGGTTGGTGGGGCAGTGCTCCATTTGCCCTATGGACCAGCCTCTCCACTGCTGTACTCTGTATGTATATGCTCTCTATATACCTGATCATGCATAGTTCCAAATTGTAGGGAAGTGCCTATGTGTGTACAACTGTATGCACATAGAGCAAGCTCCTTTTACATCTTCCACTGAATGCATGAGAACTGAGGTAGGGCCAGCTATATGTGTTCCATCAATGTGCAAATTAAAGGTGAGAAGTAGGCTGGCAGTTACTAACAGTTTAGTTCTGCTTTAAGAGAACTATCAGAGCTACACCTGTACATATGTTCTCTTTACACAAAGATGCCTTTGCTTTTCACATGATTTAACCATTCATTTAACCAATTAGTGTGTCAATCTGAGCTGGGGATCTCATTGATTTTAAGTTTGTTCTGGTCTGGGGGGCAGAGAAACTGAGAGACCACCTCCCTTTTTTCACACTGCCTGGGCCATAATCATGCTTCCATATGCCCATGGAAGACACTCAGGGATTCACTTGTTCTCCAAGACAGAGAGGGGTATAGGGATGGGAAAATTAATCTATTTCTACCATGTCACTTTTGCGCTTTCATATCTTTTCTATCCTGGGTTTGCATTAATCTATGTTTTTTTAAAAAAACAAAATCAGTATGAAAACTCCTATTTAAAATAATATTTCAACATGTTTTAAAAATGTATTTTCTCTTTAAGTATACATGTTAAACATATTTGATCTCTCTCTCTCTCTGTGTGTGTGTGTGTGTGTCTCCCTCCCTCCCTCCCTCCCTCCCTCTCTGTCCCAAAGGACTGCATCAGAACATCCAGAAAGCATTGAAAACATTGGGTGACTGAGGGTTGTATTCAATGTAGAGCTAAGGAGATTGTTCCATCAGTGCAAGCATTTCCACTTGCCCAGCAGAATAATCTCTTCTCTCCTGCCCCCCCCCGTTCTGGGGGTTCTCTTAACTCTTCAGAGCAGGTTTGGAGGGTGGGGTGCAGGGGGATGAGAGGGGGAAAGTCCTGTTGTGCTAGCAGGAAGCCTTGTTCTGGCTTCCGCTGGTGCAGTGAGTTAGTTGAACATGGCCCTGAGTTCTCACCTGGACATAACTCCAGGAGGTGCAAATCAGGCCAGTTTGTATTGGCATCTGCAAAGATCAAATTCCTCAAGCACACCTAGGGAGTTGTGGCGTGCCATTCTTGCCATTTGACTGAAATCTGTCACCTTAGACCTCTGGGAGTAGTTTTCCTCATCTTCTCTCTTTTCTTCTCCTCCCAACTTGTATCCAATGCCACACAAGTGGACTTCTCTTTGCGCAATGGAACATCCTGTTCCTCTCCTCCTCTATGTCCCCCCCCCATATCTGCTTCAGAGAGTCCCCAAACCCTCTGGAGTAGTTGTGGGGAATTCATGGGTGGGGGAGGGGGAGAACAGGAAGTTTCATTACTCAAGAGGAAGTTCATTCCCTTTGTACAAAGCCACTAATAGATACAACTATACTTTCTCTTTCAAAGGAGTATGATTGTACAGCCGATAGCCATCTGAGTGCTCTCTAGCTAGTTCATCCCCCATTGTGTTTCTGAAGAATCATGACTTAGTAACAAGAACCTGCTAGACATTCTCTGGTGTACCTAGGTATGTGGGAGAAATTTGATACAGTTTGCATTTAAAGCCAAATCTATCAAATCCAGCCTTTCAAAAAAAAAAGAAAAAAGAACTGAAACAGACTTTCTACAAAATTCAAACGTATCTGAATTTTGTGATGCAGTTCTCCAACCAAAGACTGTTTACAAAAATATATTGGGGAGGAAATAATGAATGAATATATTAGTGAAAATAACAAGCAAAACACATATTAGGAGAAATTGCTTGCAAAAATGTGTACATTAGTCAAGACTGCATACAAAAATGTGTTTTATGAGTAATTTGTACTAAAATGCTCAAGAACTTTCTTTTAAAAAAAACAACACTCCACCAATTGCTGCATAAATTTGGAGAACTAAAATTCAGACTGGGAAAATGAGAGACTGAGAGAACCAAAATTCACCGATCCTTCTATCCATAGATGTACCAGACAAAACCGGAATGGCAGAACCATCTGCCACACACCTATCTGGCCTTTATTATTGACATCCATAAGGAATATAGCTTTGGGACACTAAGGCTGGCAGACAGTCTACCCATTAAGCCACCCTAGAAGCAACTATGAGAAATGTTATCTAGTATGTAGCATCTTGCATACAAGATTTCTATTCTGCTCTAAGGCCATTAACCTTTATGGTAATTAGCTCAAACTGTGTTGTGTGGCTTTTTCCAGCTCACAACACAGGCAAGATTACATGCTTTCTTATTCTTTCACTCTTTTTTAGATCTCAATTAAGCTCTAGGTGTTTTTATTGTGGCAGAAGGGGGATGGTTAGGCTGATTGTAGTAATGTGGTAGGGTCATAATCCCTTCCCTTTTGGAGGAAAGATAGAGAGAGGGGCTATCTGGCACAGAGTTTCTCAAGATCAAAGAAAAATGCATCAATTGAAGTTCTCAATATTACTGTTGCTAAATTCCGTAAGTATCTAGACTCCCAGATTTCACTATGGATTTCAGGGGCCAAGCACTGCACCTTGTGCAAATTATATATTGTGCCCCCACCCCATATTGCTATCTATTGCTATCGATACCTATTAATATTGGAACCACATATTTAGAAGTAGAATTAAATAAGAAATCAGTAGTAGCTGGTAACGTTTTGACATAGTAAGGCTGCAATTTTTTAAATCTTGTTTTTATCACAATAGGACTTGTACAGCACTTATTTAGGAAAGTGTGCCATTATACATATGCAAAGTGCCACTGTCTTCTCACTTAACAAAAATTAAAAATCTACCATTCTCTGCACATCTAGGGACAGGGGAAGAGCTTTCATGTAAGAGGCCTCAAGTATTATTTCAGACAAGATTGACTCCCATACCTCTTATTTAGAAATTAAGCCATACCACATGAATTCATGTACTGATTACACCTACACATCCATTACCAAAAACTAAACACACAAACACTTCAAATGTGAGGGACACTCGCTTCCAATTGCATGCCGTTTTCCTTCCCACCAAAATCAATTTAACTTTTCATTATCCAAAACATTGTTTTCTCTAAATTAAAAGGACAAGGTATTACAACCAACAGACAAAAAAAAAAATCATTTGAGGCAGGGCACATCAGAACACAGTAATATATATTTACAACGCATGGCTCAGTTCTGAAAATCTGAAGTAATAATCTCTGCTCATGTTCAGAGTACATTCTACCAGACTAATCAAAATCAGCCTCTGTTATGTCTTAGATTAGGGAGAAGATCTTCTAGGTTTAGGCAAGAATGTAGAGATAGTCAATGTGATACTCAGAGAACCACAAAGTCCAAACATTTCATTTAAAAAGTCACTGACAAACTCACAAAAAAGTAAGCTAGAAATAATAGCAACACCATTTTCCTCCATTCAAGCTATTTTGAACTGAACCAAGGGGAAAGGCTTGTTGGAAGCAGGCCCAGAACTAATGGGTGGCCAGGTTGGGCATTGGTCAAGGCCCCCTGTGGCTGGCTGAGGGCTCCTGCAGCTGGCTGAGGGCCCCTGCTATGTGCAGCCGGCAGGTGCTTAAATACGCCTGGTTGCATCACTTCTCATGTTAGCGCACATGCCTGCTATGTCAAGGGATGGCAGGTTTATGTGCTGATGTGCAAGGGGTGCAAACAGGCGATTTAAGTGCATGTGTGCATGTGTACCCACACGCGTGCGCACGCGCGCACACACACACACACACACACACACACACATTGGGAGGCAGGAGCCCGTGGTGGGCTGGTGCCTGAGGACCCATGGTGGGCTGGTGCTGGCCCTGGTTGGAAGCCAATCCACACACCTTTTCTGGAAATATTCTGGAAAATACTCTAGAATTGCAGAGCAGCTACCCCACCCAGCAACTGCTGCAGCTTTTAATGAGTGAGCGCAGGGAAATGGTTAATACAGAGCTTGTTGCAACATTCCCAATCCAATTTGCAAAAATAAATGCAAAATGATTAAGTAAAAAATAGATATTTATTACAGAAAGAGACTCACCTGAAATGTGGAGGGATCATAGCTCAGTGGTAGAGCTGAGGTGTTGCATGCAGAAGAGTCCAGGTCCAATCCCTGGTACCTCCAGTTAAAAAAAAAAGTTAAGGTAGCGATTGATGGGAAAGATCTCTGCACAGGACTGGAACCAGATTGGAATGGATTGTCAACATGGTGGCCCTGATAGACCTGCCTAGCACCTGGTGGCATTGCAGCTGCAAAACGTCTTACCACTACCAGTCTGCCCCTGAATGTACTGCCTTACAGCAGCACAAACAGCACTTTTGAAACAGATTGGCAGCAGGCAGCGCGTCTTAAAGTTCCCATATTCAAGGTCTGACATCAGCTTGAATGCAACATTGTTGCCTCTTAGCTCTCTTGCAAAAGTGTTGCAGCTGCCTCTGGGGGAATATGCATGTGTCATTGTGGGCATCTGCAGTGCCAGGTGGGAGCCCAGTGGTGGGGTAGCATCAGTCCTAGGTGGGGGCCCAATGGGGTCTTGGCATTTGCTTTAGCATGCCAGGTGCTGAGACTGGGCCTCATGCCTGAGACCTTGGAGAGATGCTGGCAATCACAGTAGGAAATACTGGACTAGGTGGACCAATAATCTGACCTGGCATAAGGAAGCTTCTTATGTTTGTTTATTTTAAAAAGTCTACCCTGATATATTTTCTAAGAAAAGTCAAGGTGGCCAACAGATTAAATAATAATACAGTAAAAACCAATAACATTTCAAACTAAACCCAATACAATAAGACAAATTAACAAAACCATCAGTCATTAAAATAAACACAACTTTAAGTCAGCACCAAAGTTTATTTAATCAATCAAAGGCCTTATTTTTAAAAAAGCTGCGTCTTCCGGGCAGCTTCCGGGCCAGATTCAAAGTGTTGGTATTAACCTATAAAGCCCTATACGGCACGGGACCACGATACCTGTCGGAACGCCTCTCCCAATACGAACCGGCCCGTACACTACGTTCTACTACGAAGGCCCTCCTCTGGGTTCCGACTCACAGAGAGGCCCGGAGGGTGACGACAAGATCTAGGGCCTTCTCAGTGGTGGCCCCCGAACTCTGGAATAGTCTCCCCGAGGAGGTGCGCTTGGCGCCGACATTGTTATCCTTTCGGCGCCAAGTTAAAACCTTCCTCTTTTCCGAGGCATTCTCATTTTAATTTTAATCTTAATTTAATTTTAATTTAAGCTAACTTAATTTTAAATTTGTTGTAATTCATTTTAGATTGTTTATTTTTATATGTCCTTGTTGTATCATACTGTGTATTTTATTGTATTTCTTGTGTTCACCGCCCAGAGAGCTATCGCTAGTCGGGCGGTATAAAAGTCTAATAAATAATAATAATAATAATTTATAAGGCACTTGAATGAGTGTATGTAAGCTCCTGTAGCGTGTTAGGTGCTCTAGATGGAAACAGACAGCTTAAAGAAGATAAATCTATTGTATTCAGACTTATCTCAGTTCTTTTAAAGAATGCCCCTTTGGTTACTGAATTATATTTTAAGTCCTTGGTCTTTCCCTGTGATTGAGCTCCTCTTTACCCAAGTTAAATTGAATGGGAAAGAGTAAAGGTCATCTTTATGTCCCCTAGGACCAAGTGCAGGTTCTTCATTTAGGTCATCCTCTAAGTCACATTGAATTATGAATGACAACAGTGGTCTCCATATGATCAATTTGAAACTGCTTGAAATTTTCATTTTAGAAAATGTCACTCATGCCATGCATTCCATTTACAGCATCCCCATTTAATTAAGGCATCTGGTCAAAGTCTTCTAGCCATTCCCAGCCAACAACATTTACAGACCATGCTGCACTTCTCTGCTGTTCTGTGATTTCATGGTGCTATATAGTACTGCTATTTTCCATGCACTTAAATGGAAGAAGGTAGGCTTCATTGTGATGTTCCCATATGTGAATGTAATGTAAATATGGTAAGTGCAGGTTTATTATAGGAAATATGGTAAGTGGAGTGAGTGAGAAGGGGGAGTACATGGGCTGTAGAATGCTGGATGATGATTGGCTGTGTGTTTGAATGGCTGAAGGTATAAATGAGAGGATGACAGTTGAGTCATGGTGGGGGTTGGACAGGGTGGTTGTGGACAGGGAGGTTGTGGACAGGGAGGTTGATGTGGAGAGTAAGAGGTGGCTGTTGAGATAGTGGATTGGGAGTTCTGAGGCAAATAGTAGGAATTAGGAACACAAGAGAAACATATATGAAACCATATGCTTGTCAACGAAATCTATAAGTAATCTTGTTATTCTTAGTATTATTAATAAATATTTTCTTGGTTTACTTAAAGCTGGGGGGGCACAGACCAGAGGCGAGGCAGAGTAACCAAGGCTGAAGAAGAAATAGTATCGAATGGTGGCAGCAGTGAAGGATGAGATATTGTATCAACATCCAGTACCACAGAGCAACCCAGAGCTGTGAGCTTCATAGGCAAGAGGCTTCAGGGGGGTTGGGAATTACCTATACACACAGACACAAGGTATCACAATAACCAGGAAGAGACTAAGGCACAGTCTAGAGGTTATATTGGATACACAGAGTGTTGGGTAGTGTGGCCTAGCAGGGGGATTTTTTGAGATCTATGCTAGAGCAGAGAGAGGTAAAAATAAACACGACGTTCCTGACTGCTGGTAGACACGAGTGAGAGCAACACAGGTGGTGCCAGGGAAGGATGTCACAATCATCACCTCTCCATTCTTCATCTAGGCAATTAGAGCCAGCCTTATGTTTTTCTGTACATGCTGGTATTACATATTTATTTATCATTTATTTATTTATTAGATCATATCCCGTCTTTCCTCCCAGTAGGAGCCCAGGGCGGCAAACAAAAGCACTAAAAAATCATAAAAACAGACTTTAAAATATAACAAAGCATCCTTAAAAACATACTAAAACAAAACTTCTTTAAAAACATATTTTTAAAAAAATAAAAGCTTTAAAAACATATTAAATAGCAATTCCAACACAGACACAGACTTATACTTTTCCTGAGGACAAGCAGGAGGTGAGCAGGGGCATGATCCCAGAGGCATCTGACTTCGGGGTAGCTAGCTTTAAATCAACACCACAAAATTAAATTGGTTTTAGATCACTTTAACTCCCTCCTCCCCCAACAAGAATCCTGGGAGTCATAGTTTGGTGTCAGTTCTTAGAATTCTGTGTTATGGGTTACTGTAGTGCTGCCTTCCCCATATCTAATCCCTTTTTAAAGCCATCCAGGTTGGTGGGCATCACTACATCTTCTGCTGGTGAGTTCTGTGGTTTAACTAGGCTCTCTGTGAAGAAGTACTTCCTGTTCTGAATCTCCCAATATCCAGCTTCACTGGATGATCCCAGATTACAGCATTATGAGAGAAGGACTAGCCACTTTCTCCACATCATGCATGATTTTATCAGAGCTTGGAAAAGTTACTTTTTTTAAACTACAACTCCCATCAGCCTCAGCCAGCATGGCCACTGGATTGGGCTGATGGGAGTTGTAGTTCAAAAAAAGTAACTTTTCCAAGCTCTGGATTGTATACACCTTTATCATGTTCTCTTTGCTTACTTTTCTAAACTAAAAAGCCTAAAACATTGACCACCACTAGGCTTGACTTGCATCAGAGTTTGACCTGGATAGTTTGTGTCATAGAGATAGCTGAAAAGCTTAAGTGCTATTTGGCTAGCAAGGCACTGGTGTAATGTCCCCCAACCCCCTCCCAGCCTGTATATTTCACACAGGGCCACCTGAGAAATACTTGATTGTGACTGAACATAAGACTTGTTACAAGAAGAGTTGGCACAGAACTACAAAAGGCAGCCTATGACAATCCCCTGAGCTATCCAGTGTCCCGTTTGATTGATTTTTATTGCTCTTAAAACAGAGGGAGCTATAAAATCTAATGTCTGTTTAGACAAGGTCAGCTGTAAGGGAGGAAAAGGGGAGGAAACACACCCAGAACTCTCTTCCCTGACATTGCCTAAGTGACATGTGTAATCATGAGCGTGAAGAAGGGTGGCTGGGCTTGCGCTGAAAGCGCCATCCAGGTTTTGGGAACTCAAAACAGTGAGGTGGGAGGGTTAAAGGACTTGATAACTGCCTAGCCCCAGGCTGGGGCCACCTAAGTGGCTGTACCTGAATCCAAACTAGGGTGGCTACTAGTGCATCACCCAAAAAGAGAATAGAGGGCACAGCTTTGCACAACACTGCATCTACTATTTTATATGGTTATATATGCCAATTTAGAAAGCAGAGCTTGGAAAAGTTACTTTTTTGAATTACAACTCCCATCAGCCCCAGCCAGCATGGCCAGTGGATTGGACTGATAGGAGTTGTAGTTCAAAAAAGTAACTTTTCCAAGCTCTGTTAGAAAGGATAGAAGTACAATACATCTCACCATAGTGGAGTATGCAGTGACCAGGTGACCTGTCTTCCTGCTCAGTGTGTTGTCCTAACTATTGAGGGATGTCAAGGACCCTGGTTTCCCTCTTTATGGTTCTTTATCATGGATTGGACAGCCTGTCAAACAGAGGATTCCTTCAAATAGAGCAATGCCCTCTTGACAGCCCTTCAAATACAGAACGGTCCTCTGTAAAGTGGGACACATTGCCGACCTAACCGAAACTGTGGGGGGGTGCGTGCACGTGCATGCACGCTCTCTCCAATAGGTCCCTGAGTTCCGCTGCAGAGAGTGTGCGATGCTGGTGCTGGGAGTGCAGAATGCTCTTCTTTGGTGACTAGGTTCCAGCCAAGATGCTACATACATTGTCTGTTGCAGGAGCTTATGCTCTTCCTTTATGCCTCTGAAGAAGGCTCTGAGGCTTTAGTAGTGCACACAGTCCTAGATAACTCAGCAGTCTAGGTTTAGCCTCAGACTATCAAGTTCCTGTTTAAAATCCTGGCAGATACAAGTTCCTACCTGATGCCTTTCAGCCCCAGCTCATTTTTCCTGTATGATTTGATTGGATCGCCGTTATGCATGTGCAGAACACATAGCTGTAGCCAGTACCTATTCATGACTCATATCATCCTGGGGGAATGTCTTGAGCTGAATACCACATGGCTTTGTCATTGGCTCATTGTGGTTAATTTGAGCAAGCTAGGAGGATTGATTAGGTGGGTCTAGAACACAGCGAATGTGTTTCTATTTAACACGGTGTTGCAGTTTTATGATTGCTCCTTAAAAGAAAACAACACTCTGGATCCAGAGGTGCGTGAAAACTACTGCCTGGTTGCAAATATACAGATCCAGGGAAAGGTCCTCAAGAGGGTGGTTTATTTTGGGACTGAAACAGACTTGGTCATGTTGATGGATGACCTTTATTGGGAAAAGGACAAGAGACTGTGGCCTAGTAGCTTCTTCTTGCTCCCTCTATGGCTTTTATTTATGTATTTATTCGCCCTGTACGACGACCTCTGTCGGGAGAGGGACAGAGGGAGTGTGACTCTGTTGATTCTCCTTGATCTCTCAGCGGCGTTTGATACCATCGACCATGGTATCCTTCTGGGGAGACTCGCGGAGTTGGGAGTTGGAGGCACTGCTTGGCAGTGGTTCCGCTCCTACTTGGCGGATCGTCGCCAGAAGGTAGTACTTGGGGAACACTGCTCGACACCTTGGACTCTCCATTGTGGAGTCCCTCAAGGGTCGGTTTTGTCCCCCATGCTTTTTAACATCTACATGCAGCCTCTGGGTGCCGTCATCAGGAGTTTTGGAGTGCGTTGCCACCAGTACGCTGATGACACGCAGCTCTATTTCTCCTTTTCATCTTCTTCAGGTGAGTCTGTGGATGTGCTGAATCATTGCCTGACCGCGATAATGGACTGGATGAGAGCTAATAAACTGAGACTCAATCCAGACAAGACCGAGACACTGTTGGTGAGTGCCTTCCCTGCTCAGATGGTGGATGTTTACCCTGTTCTAGATGGGGTTACACTCCCCTTGAAGGAACAGGTTCGTAGTCTGGAGGTTCTTTTCGATCCTTCCTTGTCTCTTGAGGAGCAAGTGGCCTCGGTGGCAAGGAATGCGTTCTACCACCTTCGGTTGGTAGCCCAGCTACGCCCCTATCTGGACAGGGATGACCTCGCCTCAGTTGTTCATGCTCTGGTAACTTCTAGGCTGGATTACTGTAATGCGCTCTACGTAGGGCTGCCCTTGAAGACAGTTCGGAAGCTTCAGCTAGTGCAAAACGCAGCAGCCAGACTGCTGACGAGGACCAGCCGGTCAGCGCATATAACACCTGTTCTGGCCCGTTTGCACTGGCTACCTATTTGTTTCCGAGCCAGATTCAAGGTGCTGGTTTTGACCTATAAAGCCTTACACGGCGTGGGACCGCAATATCTTGTGGAACGCCTCTCCCGCTATGAACCTACCCGGTCACTTCGCTCAGCATCTAAGGCCCTCCTCCGGGTACCAACTCATCAAGAAGCCCGGAGGACAGTTACTCGATCTAGGGCCTTTTCTGTAGTGGCCCCCGAGCTGTGGAATAGCCTCCCCGAAGAAGTACGCCTGGTGCCTACGCTCCTATCTTTCCGGCGCCAGGTTAAGACCTGGCTATGCTCCCAGGCATTTTAAGCGTTTATGTTATAATTTTTTTTAAAAAAATGCCCTTTCTTTTGTTCCTGCTTGTGTTCATTGTTTGTAGGCTGATTTTATTGTGATTTTGTATTTTAACCTTTTGTACACCGCCCAGAGAGCCATTCGCTATGGGTGGTTTATAAATGAAACAAATAAATAAATAAAATAAAAATAAAATTTAATTAACTAATCAATTTGTATCCCGCCCTGCCTCCCAGCAGGAGCCCAAGGCGGCAAACAAAGCACTAAAACACTTTAAATAATAAAAACAGATCTTAAAATACATTAAAACAAAACAAGGTGGCTTTCTCTGAAATGCTACCAGTTCCACGCGCAGGACCAGCCAGACAGGCCCAGCTTCGCAGTCTCAATGCGTGGATGAGACGATGGTGTCGGGTGGAAGGGTTCGGATTTGTTAGGCACTGGGGAACATTTTGGGACAAGCCGGGCCTGTACAAAAGGGACGGGCTCCACTTGAACCAGAATGGAACCAGACTGCTGGCACTTAAAATTAAAAAGGTAGCAGAGCAGCTTTTAAACTGACTGAGGGGGGAAACCCGACAGGAGCTGAGAAAGGTCCGGTTCGGAATAAACCTCCCCCCTGGGATAAAAACCAAAGAAATGATGAAATTTTAAAAGGGGTAGGCCTAGAAGTAGGCATTGTGAGAGCAGGGGCACAGGATATAAATTCAGAAGAGCAAAATTACCACAGGCCTAACCACAAAGACACTTGAAGAGAGACACTGCTTACAAGTGCCTGTATGCTAATGCTAGGAGCCTCCGAACCAAGATGGGAGAACTGGAGTGCTTGGTCTTAGAGAAGAGCATTGATATAGTGAGCATAACCGAGACCTGGTGGAATGGAGAAAACCAGTGGGATACGGTTATCCCTGGATATAAACTATATCGGAAGGACAGGGAAGGACGTATTGGTGGCGGAGTCGCTCTATACGTGAAAGAAGGCATTGAATCCAGCAAGCTCGAAACCCCAGAAGAGGCAGACTCCTCCACAGAATCATTGTGGGTGGTGATACCGTGCCCCAGGAGGGACTTAATACTGGGAACGATCTATCGTCCCCCTGATCAAAATGCTCAGGGAGACCTTGAGATGAGATATGAAATTGAGGAAGCATCCAAACTAGGAAATGTGGTAGTAATGGGTGACTTCAACTACCCGGACATAGACTGGCTGCATATGTGTTCCAGTCATGACAAAGAAGCAAAGTTTCTAGATATTCTAAATGACTATTCCCTAGATCAGTTGGTCATGGAACCGACCAGAGGGACGGCAACCCTGGACTTAATCCTCAGTGGGGACCGGGACCTGGTGCTAGATGTAAGTGTTGTTGAACCGATTGGGAGCAGTGACCACAGTGCTATTAAATTAAACATACGTGTAACTGGCCAATTGCCAAGAAAATCCAACACGGTCACATTTGACTTCAAAAGAGGAAACTTCACAAAAATGAGGGGATTGGTAAAAAGAAAGCTGAAAAACAAAGTCCAGAGGGTCACATCACTCGGAAATGCTTGGAAGTTGTTTAAAAACACTATATTAGAAGCTCAACTGGAGTGCATACCGCAGATCAGAAAAGGTACCGCCAGGGCCAAGAAGTTGCCAACATGGTTAACGAGCAAAGTGAAGGAAGCTCTTAGAGGCAAAAAGTCTTCCTTCAGAAAATGGAAGTCTTGTCCGAATGAAGAAAATAAAAAAGAACACAAACTCTGGCCAAAGAAATGCAAGAAGACAATAAGGGATGCTAAAAAAGAATTTGAGGAGCACATTGCTAAGAACATAAAAACCAACAACAAAAAATTCTATAAATACATTCAAAGCAGGAGACCATCTAGGGAGACGATTGGACCCTTGGATGATAAAGGAGTCAAAGGTGTACTAAAGAACGATAAGGAGATTGCAGAGAAGCTAAATGAATTCTTTGCATCTGTCTTCACAGTGGAAGATATAGGGCAGATCCCTGAACCTGAACTAACACTTGCAGGAAGGGATTCTGAGGAACTGAGACAAATAGTGGTAACGAGAGAGGAAGTTCTAAGCTTAATGGACAATATAAAAACTGACAAATCACCGGGCCCGGATGGCATCCACCCGAGAGTTCTCAAAGAACTCAAAGGTGAAATTGCTGATCTGCTAACTAAAATATGTAACTTGTCCCTCGGGTCCTCCTCCGTGCCTGAGGACTGGAAAGTGGCAAATGTAACGCCAATCTTCAAAAAGGGATCCAGAGGGGATCCCGGAAATTACAGGCCAGTTAGCTTAATTTCTGTCCCTGGAAAACTGGTAGAAAGTATGATTAAAGCTAGATTAACTAAGCACATAGAAGAACAAGCCTTGCTGAAGCAGAGCCAGCATGGCTTCTGCAAGGGAAAGTCCTGTCTCAGTAACCTATTAGAATTCTTTGAGAGTGTCAACAAGCATATAGATAGAGGTGATCCAGTGGACATAGTGTACTTAGACTTTCAAAAAGCGTTTGACAAGGTACCTCACCAAAGACTTCTGAGGAAGCTTAGCAGTCATGGAATAAGAGGAGAGGTCCTCTTGTGGATAAGGAATTGGTTAAGAAGCAGAAAGCAGAGAGTAGGAATAAACGGACAGTTCTCCCAATGGAGGGCTGTAGAAAGTGGAGTCCCTCAAGGATCGGTATTGGGACCTGTACTTTTCAACTTGTTCATTAATGACCTAGAATTAGGAGTGAGCAGTGAAGTGGCCAAGTTTGCTGACGACACTAAATTGTTCAGGGTTGTTAAAACAAAAAGGGATTGCGAAGAGCTCCAAACAGACCTCTCCAAACTGAGTGAATGGGCGGAAATATGGCAAATGCAATTCAATATAAACAAGTGTAAAATTATGCATATTGGAGCAAAAAATCTTAATTTCACATATACGCTCATGGGGTCTGAACTGGCGGTGACCGACCAGGAGAGAGACCTCGGGGTTGTGGTGGACAGCACGATGAAAATGTCGACCCAGTGTGCGGCAGCTGTGAAAAAGGCAAATTCCATGCTAGCAATAATTAGGAAAGGTATTGAAAATAAAACAGCTGATATCATCATGCCGTTGTATAAATCTATGGTGCGGCCGCATTTGGAATACTGTGTACAGTTCTGGTCGCCTCATCTCAAAAATGATATTATAGAGTTGGAAAAGGTTCAGAAGAGGGCAACCAGAATGATCAAGGGGATGGAGCGACTCCCTTACGAGGAAAGGTTGCAGCATTTGGGGCTTTTTAGTTTAGAGAAAAGGTGGGTCAGAGGAGACATGATAGAAGTGTATCAAATTATGCATGGCATTGAGAAAGTGGATAGAGAAAAGTTCTTCTCCCTCTCTCATAATACTAGAACTCGTGGACATTCAAAGAAGTTGAATGTTGGAAGATTCAGGACAGACAAAAGGAAGTACTTCTTTACTCAGCGCATAGTTAAACTATGGAATTTGCTCCCACAAGATGCAGTAATGGCCACCAGCTTGGACGGCTTTAAAAGAAGATTAGACAAATTCATGGAGGACAGGGCTATCAATGGCTACTAGCCGTGATGGCTGTGCTCTGCCACCCTAGTCAGAGGCAACATGCTTCTGAAAACCAGTTGCCGGAAGCCTCAGGAGGGGAGAGTGTTCTTGCACTCGGGTCCTGCTTGCGGGCTTCCCCCAGGCACCTGGTTGGCCACTGTGAGAACAGGATGCTGGACTAGATGGCCCACTGGCCTGATCCAGCAGGCTCTTCTTATGTTCTTATGTTCTTAGCATTAAAAACATTTAAAAAAAACAACCTTGAAAAGGGTTATTACATTTCTACCCTGCCTTTCTTTCATAATAGAACCCAAGGTGGCATACCTGTGGTTCCTAAGTGATCTCCCATCCAGGCACTGACCAGACCCAGACCTGCTTAGCTTCAGGAAGGTGGTAGCCTCATGTGCCTTCAGACCATACCCTGGACCATACCCTTTTGATCCCATAGATCATGATATCCTGCTGGATTTCTCTCCAATGGTTGGGAGTTGATACCTAACTCTTTCTCTGCAACAAATGAGTGCAGGTCCTGTGGGATCAGTGCTTAGAATGATACAGAGGTGCGCTGGCCAAGGTCTAATGGGCTAAAACTGAATCCCAACATGATGGAGGCTTTGTGGGTAAGTGGTTACCGGATCTGAGAATTAGGCAGGATGCCTGCTGAGGATGGGGTTGCACTGTCTCTTAAGGGGCAGCTACATAGTTTTGGAATGCTCCTGGGGTCACTATTGTTGCTGGAACCATTCAAGGCTTTGTACATTAGTACCAACATTGTGCCAGGTAGCTCACTGCCAGCCAGTACAGTGCTTTAAGGATCAGTCCCATGTGATCCCACCTCAGTACCCCACACTTAACAATCTGGCAGTGGAATCTGTGCCATTTGCAAATTCTGGACCATGTGAGGGTAGCCCCATGCACAGCACATTATAGTAGTCCAATCATGAGCTTATAAGAGCATAGATTACTGATTACTGATGGCAGGCAGACCTCATCCAAGAATGGTCATAGCTAGCAAACTAGCCATAGTACTGAAGCCACCTGAGCCTCTAGCACCTGGGCCTCTAGCAATAATTTAGAGTCGAGAATTCCAAGCTATACAACTCTTCCTTTAGGGCAGTGTTGGGGAACCTCTTGGTTGCAGGCCAAACTTCATCCACCAGGGGTTCGAAACAGGCCCACAAGGATGTTTTCTTCAAACTGCACCCACGTACCCCACACATTATGTTATATGCATGGCCACTAATGCACCTAATTGTACAATGCACCCAGTGTGCTTCCATTTGTACAAGGAAAACAGACCTTGCCTCTACTACAATTGGCTGCATGAATGCTTATGTAGGCAATGCCTGCAGAAAGCAAGCATGTAAAATGCTGATAAGCAACTGCCTTATATTATGTCACATGTGAGGCAACTGGTTAATCCAGCCATGTTGTATGCCCTATCTTGCAATGACTTTCCAAGATGTCAAGGAGGGGGTCTTTCACAACCTTGTTACTGGAGAATCTTTTAAGAGGAGATGTTAAAAAACAGTCTTGTTGTCCTCCTGTGCTAATGGGCTGCTGATGTTGGCATAACTTCAGTGTAGTGTAGTCAGGATCCAATTTACTTCATATCAAGTGTAAGTGGAGGCAGAATTGTACTGTAAATCCTTTTGAAAGCAAAGCATGTGCTTTAATGCTAAAGTTTGAGTCTTCTCCCTAAATAGGTGAGGATACGTGGCGGTGTAGAAATAACTTTTTGGGTTAGGTGGAACGTTTTAACGGAACAGCATGAAAAGTTATTATGGTAATGAATGGCTCTTACTCATGATGGCTGTACTGACTCTAGGATTAGAAGCAATATACCTCTGAATACCAGTTGCTGGGGATCAGAAGTGGGAGAGTACAATTGTGCTCATGTCCTGCTCGTGTAGGGTTGCTATTTTGCCCAATTAGATGTGTTTTAGCTGGCTTAGCCCATTAGGTGGCCTAGATTCCCAGCTTTCATTTTTTTTAAAAAAGCATGGATCCTTGTGGATCCAGAGATAGAAGGTAAAATGTGGAGGCAGTTTTCTGCCCATTTTGTGAGAAATCAGCCTATTCCCACTTTCCATTGTTCTTAACCAATGAGGGACACCACAGCTGTCCTGGAAAAAATAGTAATTATAGTCTGTCTGCCTGCTGCATATGCAGAATCTAGCAGTTTAGAAAACTGCACATGATCACTTGATCAACACATGCAGCTCCACCCTTTATCCATAGACTTTCTGGTTGAGTCAGCAAGGAGAAGCAGCCTTCATCTCAATTGCCACTGTGTCTCAGGGTATGTGTCTTAAGTGGGGAATGCAGTGGGAGGGTCTTCTTCCCATTATGGATGATGGAATAAAGGGATATAAATCCACTAAACAGCTCCCTTCCCTGAACTAATACAAAATATAAAAGCAAACATCTGTAGAAAAGGAGGTGGTATTAGTATTTGCATTTTTTGGCCTTGCCCCCACCCTGTTAAATGGTGCTTACTCCCAAGTAAAGTTGCAATGGAATGCAGCCTCACTCACCCTGTTCCTTGGCAGAGCCTCTATTCAACAATTCAGAAAAGGCTATGGCAAAATGCAGTGGGATGTATAACCTTTCCCCTCCTTAAGATCAATAGGAATGGCTTTTCCTGCCTTAAGACTAATAGGAATGGAACAGCTGCCCTGTGTAATGCTAGCACAACTTACCAGGGCTCTAGAATTCACTGCATTTTTAAAAAAAATGTAAAAGGGGTGCCAGCACTCAAGTCTCCATCAAGTTCTAGCCTTTCTCATAGAAGGCTGCATTTCCTCTCCCCCTAATCTGGTATGTGAGAATCAGTGTACTAAAAACACATAATCAGTCACTACTCTCTTTAGATAACACGACTGACTGAACTGATAATAATGAAATCTCTATTTCTATCTGTGTTACAAGTTGTAGTGTTATATTCATTTCACATTTCCTAATTGTTGGTACAGACAACCTCTCAGTCACAATATAGCTTTTAATTGATGCTTTGCTGGCTTTTTGTGTTATGCTAGGTTTTTATACTGCTTCATTGACTTGTTTTGTGTTTGTTTCTATTTTGTGTTTTAGTATGTTTTTACATTGAATTTTTATTGTTTTTATTATGTTTGTAAGCTGCCTTGAGCTCTGTTTTTAACCATGGAAGGGCAGGATGTAAATCCTCTCAGTAAATAAATATTCCATAGTGTTCCAAACTAGAGTATTGGCTGAAAGTGTAAGGTTTTTTTAAAAAAGAAGAAGATTCCTTTCATCCTCACCCACTTTTGGTGGTAATTTCTAGGCACAAAAACAAAACATCTTGACAATACAACTATTAATATGCTTATTTTGCATAATTAGCAAATAATCTGCATAATATGCAAATGAGCCTGCCCAGATTTGTGGAACTGGAATATGGCAACCCTATGTTTGTGGGATTCTAATAGGCATCTGGCTGGCCACTGACAGAATGAGACAGGCCTTTGGTCTGGTCCAACAGGGCTATTATTATATTCTTAAACATCTTGAAGAATGGAGAACTAACAATTAGATTAGCATTTATTTCTCATAACATAGAAGGAGAGAGGTAAGAATCATGACTGACAATAGAAATAACTTCTTCACACAACACATAGTTAACATAGGGAATTTGCTCCCACAGGATGTAATTATGGCCACCAACTACTTGGATGACTTTAAAAGAGGATTAGACAAATTCACAGAGGATAAGGTTCTCACTGGCTGCTAGCCACAATGGCTGTGTTTTCCCTCCACTATGAGAGACAGTATGCCTCTGAATTCCAGTTGCTGGGAATTGCAAGTGGGGAGAGTACTGGTGCACTCAGATCCAGCTTGCAGGATTCCCTGAGGCTTCTGGTCACCATTGTGAGCATGGTGGACGACGGGCCTTTGGCCTGATGCAGCTGGACTTTTCTTATGTTCTTATGCTTTAAAAAAAAACCCCAGCATATTGTGCAAAGTATGGTAATAATACCCTCTACTATTTCTTGCTAATTATAATGCATTTTTAAGAAAAGAACCTAGAAAAATGTGCCTTATTGGAATCTGCATGGCACTTCTGACCCTGGTAGCATCAGAAACCACACTTCCTGACAGGCATATAAACAAGCATTTCCCCGTACATCAGATAAGGAATTAAACCTATTAACTTCAGAGGATGCAAAGCAGAGAAACTTTATTCCTTGGGGTTCTTTTCTGCCCCCCCCCCGCCTCTGCTATTGTTTGTACAGCTATCTGGCAGCTTCTCTGTAGGGATTTCATAAAAAGTAATATTAATATTAACTTTGCGTCTTTCTTGCTTTATGTTGTTTCTTCAGAACAAGTAGTAAATTTCCCATAGCCAAATTGAAATTTTTCTCCCCCAGCTGTAAAATTTATCTCAACTCATTTGTCATGAAAATTTGCCCCTTAGGAGTGGTTTGAACAGAATCCCAGGTGTTTAATGTTGTTCACCTAATGAAGGCACAACTCATGAAAACAACTATTGAACTCTGGCACCCTTCATGAATATTGAGAAGGCATCCACATTTAAAATGCATGTTGTAGTAACTGGCTCTATAAACTGCCTCTCCCCGTGCTGCGATGCTCTATGAATATATTTTGTCCTATGAATATCTTTTGTTGTTCCATTCATATCTCGGTCCACTTTCAGAAACAGTGAATATTGAAAGACCAATATGGTAGTCATTTAAGACACAGCAGGTCTCGTAAGTTGGAAGTGATGATCAGTGGATTTTTCGGAGCTCTCTTAACCGGGCTGGTTAAGACTATTTTTATTTATTTATTTAAGGCGTTTATATACTGCTTTTCAGGCAGACCTCACAAAGCGGTTTACATCAGATTATTACAGCAATAAGTATTTTTTTGGGGGGGAGGAAAGGTTACAATAAAATGGAAAAGACAGCTTGTTTGTTTAAGAAGAAGCTGTTACTGCTCCTTCTCCTTCCTCTCAGGGCAAGATGGTTCTGCTGCAGATGCCCCTGTGGTGCGGACGGAGGGAGGGGCCACTATGGCAGCTGGATGGTGACAGTTCCTCCGCTTCTTTCTTTTCCTTCAGGGCAAGACGGTTCTTCAGATTAGACTCCAAAATTCTCTAAAGCTAGTAAAGAAGATTCCTGGCAGATAATAAAATCTATTTACTCTCCCAAGGAGCATAGCTTGGACTAGCAGAACAGCTCCTAAATGGACTAAGAGCCAAGATGCCTCACTTTAAATCTCAGCTCAACCATGAATTCACTGGCTTGAGTTAGGCAAACCATTATTCTCTCTCTACCTGTTATGTGTGTGGGGGGGTTAGGGTTAATAACTCTGGCCTACATTGCAGGGCTATTGCAATTAAAGCTGAGGCAATATAAGTGAAGTGTTCTGAGCTCTTTGAATTTATACTGAGAGAGAGTGAGTTCTGAATATTTTTGTTTTTAAACTATTCCTGTTCCTTCAATGCCATGAATGGCAAAATAGTCTTGTGGGGATGGAGTGTGTGCTGTTGTAATCTGTATTATAGTGAACCATGTAAACAGTTTATCACCAAAGGGGGGTTATTATATTGCTGTAGCTGCTGCTGCTACTCCTACTACCTCCTGCACCACCACCTTCATCACTGACTGAATGTGTCAGTCACCTTTCTATATAAAAAAAAATTATGCTTACACTCAAAGCACATTCTGTTAAAAAGCAAAACAAACAGAAGATTACCACGTAAAATAAACAGCTCTAGCGGCAGCAGTAGAAACCAAATGGAAGAGTAAGCATTTCCTTGATAGGGCTCCCTCAGCAGAGTACCTAGACTGGATGTCTTCACACAGAAAGAGCCCTTTTTCCATGGCCCTGTTTATGCTACTTGGAGAAGGAAGGTACATGGACCAAAGCTGTATCTCATGGGATGGAGAGGAACACACCACAGCAGAAGGCACTATGTAATGCAGGGCTAGACAGACTTCAGGCTTGGCAAATCTTTTTCTTTTTTTACTAGCATCCCAAAATCTACTAACCAGAGTCAGGTGCAAAAGACATACCAGTTGGATTTATAGAACAAGGTGCCTCTAAACACATCCTAGCCTAGTAATTTGGGGGAGGGGGTGCATTAGAACTGAACAAAGTTTGTTATCCTTTCTTTCATAGAAATGCCCTCCCCAGCCTAGTTTACTTCATTTCAGCTGCCTTACATACGTGGTATAGTTTGTCTTGGCATGCAATTGGGAGTTAGAAACTCTTGCTGATCAAATTATCCAGAGATCTGTTAGTAGATCCCAATCTACCTTCTGCCCACCCCTGCTCTAATGTATAAAGGACCTAGGTCATTTAGGGCTTTAAATTTAGGGCAATTACTAGGAGGGTGCATTGGCTCTATGTACTGCATGGGCTGAATAATGAGACAAATTAGGATGATTCAGGGATCTCTCCATGCCCCCCCCCCAAGTCAAAGCACAATGGCAATACCGCTTCTGAATCAGATTGGGGACCTTACAAAGCCACAGAGTGCTCTGTTTCTGTGGTTGTCTGTACGATTACAGCTCCATATTTCCTATACAATAGCTTTATTTCTCTAGGTCCATGGGCAAGTAGTGAGGCAGTTGAAAATGTTGCCTAGAGAGCACTGATGAGCTCTGGATATTTGTTTGTTTGTTTTTGGTTAAAACACAGCAGTGGAAGAATTCCTTTTAAATCAAAAGCTTCATTTATGTTTTTTTAAAAAATCCTACATTGCTCTTCGTTGACCAAAAAACTTCCTCCAAAACAAAAACCCAAATCCTCAGACCTCTTCAAAATTCCACAGGCAGCATTCTAGACAGCATCACATTATAAGGTCTATCGGGAGGCCTCTAAAGCTTATCATAAGACACAAAAAACCCAACAAAGGCCAGTGTTGTTTTTTAAAAAAATACAAACAAGAATATAGCCTTCCCCTGCTTAAGGAATTGTGGAGGGAAGTAAACCCCTTTCACATCTCCACTTAAAAGCCCCTGACCTATTTGTCTGGAATTTGGCAGGCTTGATCCATGGAAGGGGGGGTCCTGTTCCCCCAAAGGGGAAAATAGCCTTTTCTGGATTTCCCAGTACAGGGAAACACAGAGCCTTGTTCTATCTCACAGATACAGATCTAAGGTGAATCTTGGGGCCTGTTCACACACCTAGTAATTAGCATTCTGACTCAGTGCAAGTGGGAGGTGAAGAATTTTTGGAGGGCATGGGTTCATGGAGAACAAGGAATGAAATTATACCATGTGTTTCATTTTGGTGTCTAGAGTTGGTCATGTTAGGTGATGTCTAAGGTGATGAGGTTCCCACTTTTTATGGTTATAAGCCAGACTTTTAATATCATCTTAATGCAGTTTTTGTGTCTGAATTAATATAATAAATGTTGAATTGAATAAGGTCATATTTTACTACATTGACCAGAACTGTAATCTTCAAGATTCAATTTTATTACTGTTATAGCAGTCAGGGCTGGATAAGGTCACCAGTATTTCTTTCAGAATGATGTAATATATGAAGACATACTTTGTGCCAACTTCATTTTCTGCATGCAGTCTGGATTTATACTATGAAATGTGTGAAGGAGATACTCCTCCCCTCCACAACGCCTTGTAAATCCACAAAGTAAGTTGGCATTATTTTGCTAAAATCTGAAAATGTGTGTACTTTCACTTTATCACCTTGTTAAGGCTTTGCATCTTTACTCAAGACATAACTTTCTTGCAGTGAAGTTAATTAAACACTTCAGCTGCATGCCATGGATAATGACAGGCACATTTTCACCTGGAGTGTTTGAGTTTGCATCTCTTTATAAAATGAAAATGCTTTTCTCAGTCCTAGCTAAATCATCATAATGGTCCATTCTCCTTTTTTAGGGCAGAGACGGGGAGCCCTGTAGCTCTCCAGACGTTGTTGGACTCCAGCTCCCATCAGCCCCAGGAAGTGTGGTCAGTGATGATGAGAACTGTAGCCAACTACATCTGAAGTTGATACAGTATTTACCTGACTAGGTAGAATGATAAGTGAATATAAGAGAAACTGAATATAAGGAGTTTCCTGATATTGGGTCAGCCAGACCAACCCTACCATCAAGCAGAGTGAGGTGGCCACCTCGGGCAGCAGATGCTGAGTGCTCTGAGCAGAGCTGAGTCTACTGTGCAACCTGACTTGCACCCCTTAAGCTAGGCTGCTGCCATTGGGTGCAGAAAAAGGAGGTTGTAAGCATGAGATGTAAGTGTTGTTGAACTGAGAGCAGTGACCATAGTGCTATTAAATTAAACTTACACGTAAATAGACAATCACCAAGAAAATCCAACACAGTCACGTTTGACTTCAAATGAGGAGACTTCCCCAAAATGAGGGGATTGGTAAAAAGGAAGTTGAAAGGCAAAGTCCAAAATTCTTGGGAGTTACTTAAAAACATAATATTGGAAGCTCAGTTGAAGTGTCTACCACAGATCAGGAAAGATACCATCAGAGCCAAGAGGATGCCAGTGTGGTTAATGAGCAGAGTCAAAGACGCTATTAGTGGCAAGAAGGCTTTCCTCAAAAAATTTAAGTCTTGTCTGATTGAGGAGAATAAAAAGGAACACAAACTCTGGCAAAAGAAATGCAAGCAGACAATAAAGGATGCCAAAAAATAATTTGAGGAGTACATTGATAAAACAAAGTTCACCCCAAAAACTCTTTAAATACATTAATAGCAGGAGAATTTCTAGGGAGACCCCTGGATAACAAGTGAGTCAATGATGTGCTAAAGCAGAATAAGGAGGTTGCAGAGAAGCTAAATTAATTCTTTGCATCTGTCTTCACAGTGAGGATATAGAGCTGATTCCTGTGCCTGAACTAACTTTTGCAGGAAGGGAGTCTGAGGAACTGAGGCAAATAGTAGTGATGAGAGATGTACTTCATTGCTTAACAGACCAAAAAAGAAAAGAAAAAGGGACAATTCACTGGGTCCAGATGGCATCCACCTGAGAGTTCTCAAAGAACTCAAATGTGCAATTGCTGATCTTCTAACACATAAAATATCCCTCACATCCCCCCCCCCATACCCAAGGACTGGAAAGTGACCAATGTGACACTATTCTTTAAAAAGGGTTTCGGAGGGGATCCCAGAAATTACAGGCCAATTAGTTTAATGTCTAAAGTCCTGCTTATGAGCTTCCCATGGGCAACTGGTTGGCCACTGTGAGAACAGGATGTTGAACTAGATCAGCCTTTCCCAACCAGTGTGCCTCCAGATGTTGTTGGACCACAATTCCCATCTTTCCTGACCATTGGCAATGCTGGCTGAGGCTGATGGGAGTTGTGGTCCAACAACATCTGGAGGCACACTGGTTGGGAAAGGCTGAACTAGATAGACCACTGGCCTGATCCAGCAGGGTCTTCTTAAGTTGGCTGATTGCCAGGGTTGAAGTAAGATTCAGTTGGTTGGCTTTTGTGCATGGAATGGGGTGGATGGGAAGAGTAGGCCATCTTGTTCTTCATCTCAGACAACAGAATATCTGAGAGTCAGACTTTTATGGGCACTTTTTACTCTAGGAACTAGGCAATAGCTTTGACTAAGGTGGCTGTCAATTGCTTAGGTCAGGGGTTCTCAAACTGTGGTCCATGGACCACCAGCAGTCTGTGAGCTTAATTCAGGTGGTCTGTGACGTGTCTGTAAAAATACAATTAAAAATCATACAGCATCTAGCACAACACATTATAATTGCCACAACAGACAGGAATAATCATTAAGCTGTCTGGAAAGACCCTCAGAAATTTTCAAGTAGTCCATGGGGGGAACCACTGGCATAGGTGATTCCTAGGTTTAGTAAGTGCCCCTAGTGGGCTGGGGAGGGATGGGATGGATACCATCCCACTTCTTTTTAGGCAAACGTAATTGGAATTAGACTAAGACGAACTATCCCACTTCTTTGTCTCTCACTTTGAAACCATCTCACTTCCTTCGAAACCACCTACTTTCCTTTTTTCCCTCCCACTTCAGGAACTGTTATATTGTACTTTGTACTGCATTCATCATTTCCCTTTCCTGTTTTACTGTAATACCCTGTGCATAATTACAGCAAAAGCAACATGATTATTGGTCTGTGTAACCCAGAAGCAGCCACCATGGTGCTCTCTGGATGTTGTGGTGGATGTTGTGGTCCACAACTCCCATCAGCCCCAGCCAGCATAGCCAATAACCAGCAATTATGAGAGTTCTATTTCAAAACACCTGAAAGGCATTATATTGACTGCCCCTCATTATGACCTATTCTTACAGGCTCTCTGTGATCTAAAGTGGAGGTCTTTCTCTGTTGTATTACATATGACTGATCCCCTTTTAAGAGGAGATGCTAGGGACTGAGTTTGAGACCCATTACATGCAAGGCACATGCTCTACCATTTAGCTGTGCCTGCTCCCCTGTATATTCATGCTACAATGTAGTTCAGCCACTCATTCATTCTGTTATGCAGGGTACTCTTGTGTCCTAGAAGAAGGTACCATAGCCCTTGTATGCTCAGAGCTCCACATATTTTCCAGAGTCTGTGAATCTTCAGCTCATGTCTGGTAGGTGTACATATGTGTATATAAAACAATATTCTTGAAAAGGAAACTCTTTGTTTTCAAAGAAAACATACATCATGTGCATCCCAAACATTTTGATATTTTGCAAACCTCTGTCTCACTGTTCATGAACTGATCATCCATTTTAAATTTGAGGAACCAGAGCCATCTTTATTTCTTTCATTGCTGACAAGGAGGCTGACATGCAGTCAGTCATTTAAAAAAAAACTGTTTACGCACTGTGTGTGCTGTGCTTTCGTGCACTGCGTTATTAATTTCATTGGGGTGATGCAGACAAAGTTCGTACCTTGTCTTATTTGACTGGCAGATTTGGGAGTTTTCTAAATGTGGGATTATTCTAGATTCCATTGTACATTACCTTTTCATGCATAGCTGCCTGGTTTCAGCATCATAAATAAGCTGTGTTGCATGCTTTCATGGAGATGGGACACTTGGTTTTCCTTCCAGTTCTTTGGTGCTGCTTCAGTTAGCAAAGCACAGGCAGTAACAAGCCCTGTACCTTCTACTAGTACTGCAACAAGTAGCATCCTTTGTTCAGCTAAAGACACACCAGTTGCTAAACAAGTGAAGCAGAGATATCCATCTCTCTCCTACTTCCTGCTGTTATGCCAGAAACTCTCATTCCTGCTGCAAATAAGCAGAGGAATGTTGTGATAGCTCTAGGGAGCAGAGTTGCTCTGGCAGCCCTTAAAGCTTAACTGAACAGACTGTCAGTGGCCCTGGATTCCTCCCTGTTCCTCCCTCTGAAAAATACATGTTATGGTTAATCTATGTAGGGTGGAAGCTTCTGGTTTAGTGGTGGTAGCTGATGAATCAGAACAATGGCAGACCCGGATTGTACATGCTCAGGTCACGGTAAAACATAACAAAAAAAATTTGAATGCCCCAGTCCTTGGTTCTGCAATGGCAGTTTAACACAGGACCTGGAGCAGAAGGGTGAGTCCAAGTCATAATGTTATACAGCCATTGTGTGGCAGAACCTAGGCTTGGGGTATTATGTTGCCCTCAGTGTGTTTTAACTTGGCCTAAGCATGTGGGATACAATTCCAGGAGATACTCTGTGTGCTTAATCATTTCCCAGAACATGCAAATATAGATCCATGGACGGAGGGGAGGAGCATGCATATCAGCCCCACTCCTAATGTCCCAGTGTGAATTGCCCTGCTCGCTCAGTCCCCAAACATCCTTGCATTGATAAAGCAGGGTCTCTGATCAAGCAAGATGTTCTACTTGTGTACAAGAACATGCAGGCGAAGGCATTCTACAGACCTTTCCTTCTCAACATGGGAAGGCTGGGATCAATGCACACAGGGATGGATGCACACAGCGAAGTTGAGGGCAAGGCTTGCTTGCATGCCCCTTTCCCATCCCTGCATGGCTGTGGCTACTGTGAAGCGGACATACAGTTCTATATAAGACATAAAAGAAAAAACATTATTAAAATGACATATATTGTAAAATTATTTAGGTAAGGGTAGCCAATGTAGCATCCTCCAGATGTTGTTGAGCTACAACTCTCATGATCCCTGACGACTGTGCATGTTGTCAACAGTATCTGGAGGGCACCACCTGATTTAGGTGGTAAAATGTGTGGGCTCCAAGATAGCAACTAAAATACAGGTAAGAAATTGAGCAAGGAGAGTTGACCAAGGAAATCAGAATAAAGAAAATTTACCAGGTTCTGGTCAGTTGATCATCAGTGGCACCTAGAGCAAATAGCACCTTATTCAACATAACATTTAAAGCAAATGTGGAGGGTCTCGTTTGGGCAAAGTGCCTGAGAAATCTTGAGAGGGGCCAAAAGAGGCTGGATGAGACTATTGGAATTTCTCTATGGGGCTTCAAACCTCCTTCGTGGCAACCCTGTGCAAAGTATCCTTAGATTCTTCTTGCTTGTTTCTTATTTATTTATTTATTAAATTTCTATACCGCCCCATAGCCGAAGCTCTCTGGGCGGTTCACAACAGTAAAACTTCAATATACAATAAGCACAAAGAAAACTATTTAAACATACTAAACTACGAAAATACTAGTATACTAAAATGCTGAATTAAAATGTTAAAAAGTTAAAACATAGATGTTAAAATGTTAAAATGTTAAAATGCCTGGGAGAAGAGGAAGGTTTTAACCTGGCGCCGAAAAGATAGTAATGTTGGCGCCAGGTGTACCTCAACAGGGAGATTGTTCCACAGTTCTTTCTGACTTGTTCCATTTGCTTAGCTGGAAAGAGAACTCAGCTTAACACATACAAGTCTCCTCTGCAAGCCCCATCAACGTTGTTGTTGCATATGGAGAAAGGAAAAATGGAAAGGGTTAAAAGTCCTAGTAGCATTCTGCACGTCTTAAATAATGTAAGCAAAATGTATTTTTTTAAAAAATAATATGCCCTTGATTTCAGGAAGACTTTGGATGGATAGAAATAGGACAAAGTCAGGAGCTGTATTTTTACCTCCCATTAACTAAAATAACGGGGGGGGGTTTGCTTCTTCTTTTCCTCATCCTTGCTTACCTCCCCTTCCCTGTCACTCTTTGGTTCATATTTGTCTGGGAAATTTCCAATTCAGGAAACATAAAGAGTTCTGTTATTAGATGGAGAGTGGGACTTCCGGTCAAGATGGTGATGCATGAGGCCAGCTGGCTTTGAACTCCTCATTCCTAAAGTGATCTGGGGTCTTATCTGCTTTAATTACTGCAAGCTGGTTGCCTGGCTGGAAGCCCACAACTGTAAAGGAGTACTTTTTGGTCTCTGATGTTTTTTTAATTAGATATATTTTGGGGGTTTTCCTTGTGCAAGGAGGGGAGTTTGAATTCCTTTTTTCCCCTCTCCCTCCTCTGGATAACTTCTACCAACCTCTGTTGAACATAACAAATGACACTTCAAATGAGGAATTGTATTTAATAACAGCAGAGAAAGCAGTTGAGAACAGCAAGAACTAAGATGGGAAAACTTAAAAGACCAGGAGTTTGGATAAGGGTGATAATGTGGCATTTCCAAGTTCACAGCAAAGCAGATTGGACCAATATCTTCTGCTGATGGCAACTAAGTGTGGTGCTGGAAAATTTGCAATCCCAGTTTGGAACTGTTTTGACCCTTTGTGCTCAGAAGTGATGAAACAGAGATCTGAGAAGGAGGCAGGGGAGGGTAAGGTCGGCAATATGCCTCCCCCACTAAGTGCTGAACAGAAAATGTTGGCTGGAAAAGCAGACTTGCTGGTGGAGCAGTGCCTGCTGATGAGCCAGACAGTTCAAACTATTTATAAAAGGCTAGATAACATTGTTAGGAAGCTGGATTGGCTGATTAACAAGCAGCCCTGCAATCTTGTACTTTGCAACACTCATTTCCAGGAAGTACAGGGAGAGAGCAACCACGTGTCCCATGATAATCTATTGAGGGTTGAAGAAGCAAGAACTCTTATGCAATCAAACAGTCTGATACTGAGACTGTGTGAAGTTATAGTACATCTATTTCCTTACAGGGGACAACTCCCTAATTGGGGCTTTGTTTTCTGGGCTAAACAACATTTGAAATTATTACTTGGTCCTTCTTCAAGCAATATAGATGTAAAATCATTTAAAAGTCTTTTTAATAATGGACAATTTCTGAGAATTCTTTTAATTTTTAGCACCCAAAGAATCCCAGCACTAATAATGGGAAAGAAAGGCCAGCTAGCCCAGAAAGGGGTGGTCACTTATCAGTATTCTGAAGACACTGCAGTGAGATCTTTGCTTTTAACTGAAAAGGAGGACATGGGGAGAAAAGTCTCTTCTCCTTTATCTAAATTTACTACCTAATCAAGAAGAACTGATAACCTAATTTGGTTGGACAAACCCCCTACAGCGACTGCTGGAGGCAGACAGGACATTCAGAAAAATCTTAAGGTCTCTGCTCAAGAAATATCAAATATGAGTAAGGTAACTTCCAAGAGTTCTGTCCTAGACCTGCTGGATTGGTTAAAGCCAGTGGAAGAAGAACTAATATCCTCCTTTTATAAACTCTGATACTAGGCGGAGAGCAAATCTTTTTGTTATTAGTAGCATCAGGGCTATTTTGCTGGTAGAAACTTCCCAGCAAATGGAAGCAATTGCTCCCACAGCAGAATAGAAAAGGTAAGCTTTTATATATTGAGAAAGGTCTTGAATTTTGTATTGTGGTAGTAATAGTACACAAGGCTGAGGGCTGAGATGGGGGGTTGGTACAAAAGCAGATGGATGCAGTGAAGCCTGCTCCATGAAGGCTAACGGGGCATTGCCCCATCAACCTCAGTTTGCCCCTCAGCCAGTCCCCACATACCTGCCTTCTTTCTTACAGCCAGGGGATGGCACTGGCTGTCAGCTTCCTCCTTTTTAATCTCAGTGTTGCCCTTGTAGAGCTCAGCAGAGAGAACGGTGGGAAGAAAACTAGAATTAGTATGGTTAGGCTATGCCTGCGCCAGTCATTTGCTCTGGCTCCACCTACTCTTGACCTCTTGCCTTACATCTTACCAGTCCCAGATGATCCTCTGCATGTATGGATGGATGCTAAGTGAAATCCTCCTCCATGTGTGAATGTGATTATATTTTATTTTACTGATGTGAAATGTGACTCCTTACAATCTGATTTTAACAAGGATGCATTGTAAGAAGGACATGATCATTTGAAGGCCAGTGTGGGTCAGAATACAGCCACTGGGCCATCTACTCCATCACCTGATGCTAAGGACAGTTTTTCTATCTCAACAGCAAGTGATGTTATATGAAGTATAAATGATTTTTCATGCTTGGAAGGAAACGTGCAAGGAAAGAACTTGCACATCTTGCCTTCCTCTGTCAGTGCCTACCGTTGCTGTACAAAACTAACTTGTAAGTTATTAGATTTCATATCTAAAGCATTCCCCCCGCAAAAAAAAATATACTCAGTGATGCCCCTTACATTGATGGCAGTCTTTCTAATCCAGTGGAGCCTTCCACTGATGGACTGGGGAGGAAGACAGTTTTTCTGATTTCCCCTTACCTCTTCAGCCCACTGTGCACCTGAAAAAAATGCTCCAGATTATTGGAGGGCACTTTGGAAGTGCTGAAGGTGGTGCAAGGAACTGTAGAGGGAGGGAGGAGGAAATCAGCATAAATGGCCTTCCTCCCCATTCTTCTGGCAGAATGCTGTGCTGGATCAAAGAGCACTCTATCAGTACAAGGGACAGAACTGAATGCAATCCTTTATTTTTTAACCTAATCCATTTATATCCCACATTTCCACAATCAGCACATGCTTAGAGTCATGCTGTATATGCATGGCACATGCATGCATTCCAACCTCCCTTGTAGTTAAGACCATTGCTTTTTGTCCTGTCAACAGAGACAACAGTTGTTACCTGCTTTCTGACATCTTTTTAAGTAGCTGAAAACTATCACCATATCTCCTGCTTGATCTTTTCTCTTTGTACGTTTTCCACTCTGGTAGTCATAATTATTTTGATGTTTTTCAGCCTTTGCTGTGTTTTTGCTTACAACAATACTATAGGGTCACTTAGTCCCATTTTATTTCTTCTTATTATTTGTTTCATTTATATCCCACCTTGCGTCCAAGGAGCTCAAGGCAGTGTACATGGTTCTCCCCTTTCCCACTTCATCCTCACAACAGCCCGGTGAGATAGGGTAGGCTGAGAGAAAGTGACTGGCCCAAGGTCACCCCAGTAAGTTTCAATGGCTGAGTGGGGATTTGAACCCTGCTCTCCCAAGGTCTTCGGCTGATAACCACTGCATCATACTGGCATAGAAAAGGGGACTCAGTCTGCCACGGCCACACAGCAAGTCTCTATGGTACAGTGGAATCTGAGGCTAGGCTACACAGATCTGAGCCAAACTTTTCAGCTACCAAAGCTCACTAGCTGATTATCTAAGATAATCCTTCCAGTAATTAAAGATGGAGTACCAGTTGTCTATTCTCAGCTCTGTTCTCATGGGATAAAGGCATATAGAAATGAAAAGGAGTGTTGTTACTGATTTCAGTGAGCCTTAGTTCTAGCTTGCATTAACATGTGTAAAGCAGGCTGATGCTGTAATCAAACTTGATTAATAATATATGCAACAAATTGAATATTTCCCCTTTTCTCTTTGTTGAGCCTCTGAATGGCACCTTATGCACAGAAAACATCATTTTTGGGGAACCCTGTACCAGCCTGTGCCTTGTTGGTAGGCTGATGAGAAAGGTTTACCACATACAAGTTGTCAGCTTCTGTTTTTTATGAGTGTAGGCTGCTGCTGCTGTATTGCTTTGCTTTGCTTTGGCATTAAAGGAGACAATGACAGACCCAAAGTTGGCATTTCATTTTAATTGAGCTGTGACAAACTTTAAATGCATTCCAAAACTGTATTCCTTCAGGTTTGGTGGCAAATATTGGGCTTTATTTGCATACAAATCACTTTTTCTTCCTTGGGAAAGGCTGGTTTTGACATGTTCAAAGTGTAGTTTATCTCTGAAGTTTTATTACTCCTTTCTTTGTTTCCAGAGACTACCTGATTAGCTTCTTCTATTACAGGAGGTATTGGAGTGACATTCAATGGTCTTTTGCCTCCGCTGCTTGGGGAAATATGTTGAAAACACTACAAAACATTCTCAGTTTGCTTTTGAAAATCCCAGTGCTTTTAAGTGAGTGATTTTGTCTATCTTGTGAACATAGATGGAGGCACAAAAGAACTTCTGAAGTCCAACTTCCTTCGTGGCAGCCTTTAGATTCCAGGCAGCTGCACCTGGCTTGCAATATGGAGAGTGGAATGAGGAGGCAAGAGGGTGGCTTTCATTTTACAGACTCATCCCTTTTTCTCTGCTTTTGTGATATTGCTGTTATAAATCAGACTCGCTCTTTTAAAACATCTCTAGTTTTTTGTTTAACTGTCTCAATAGATTGTGCCACATTGTGTCATTGTCAGAGCTGATGGTGTGTAGAGGCAAGCTGGCAAAGCCCAGAAGCATTTGGGCATCAAGCAGATAAGCAGGGGTGGGAAGTCTGACTGTAGCTGTATCTCCATTTGAATGATAAGTTTTTCACTCTGAGGAGCTAAGCCATAATCAGCATATTTATATTGCCCAGTGGAGCCTGATTGGTTCTTTATTAGTTCTTCTGCACCAGTCACATTCTGGACGTCCACAATGCAACAAATAGTAGGCCAGAAAGTCCCTCACCTGGTAAGCTGCCATCATTGGATAGAAAGTAAAGTGCCTCAGTTCTGCTAACATCCTTCCTACTTCAAGACTCAGACCTCCTAGCATATGCGATCCCAACCCTAAATTCAAAAGCTCCTAAAATTTTATGTACCATCCATTGTCACAGCAGAGGAAATAAGTGGCATGTTGAGCCCAGTACTGGAGAAGGAGTTTGGAAATCAGGATGGTGGTGGAGGTCAGATTCCTTCTTTTTTATTCTCCACACCCAGTTCATAAATCCCAAGGCAGAAAGTAAAAGGCTACAAGGGATGAGATGGCTTCCTTCTCTGAAAGGCAGAGTAGCAAAAGTGATGAGGACATTATAGCTGAGAGGAGTTATGGGGGGGGAGATGGATCTGTTGGAACTCAGACAACAAAGTGAGAATATGGTTGGAATGGGATGAGTAATAGTTATAACCCTCACAGGAGAGGATGCATGACCTTGGGGTGGATGGCATAGGTTCCAACATGTAGGACACCAGGTGTTACTTGGAAAGGTGGGGCTTTTCCTCAGCTATGTTAAGGTTTAGGATTCAGGGCTGAGTCATCTCCTTTGGCAGCTCATGGGCTCACCTTCATAGTAGCAGTCACTGGCCTGTGGGGGATGGTTTTATGCATTGAGAATTGAGATAGAGAAGGGAGTCAGGCTGCCATGATCATAATATTCAAGAAGTATGGAGAGGAAGGAATAAAAGTCATTTGTCTGAATTTCCTCAGGGGTCTCAGCTGAGTAGGGTAGACTGTGGCATGGGGAGAACAGAGAGAAGGACACACCTTCTGCAAGCGCAGCCAAAGTTGTTTCTACCTGATTTTCTACTACCTTTCCCTTCCCTCTCAGCCCCCCCATCACAGCCCACCTCACTCAGCAGGGTTATATTTGTTTGTTTGTTTGTTTGGCGGGGGGGGGAGAACTCTAGGAGCTGGGAGGCAGATGATGGGGCATAAAGTCAGCTTCTGCCTGCCCCCTTCCATGGCCACATCTCTGGATCCAAGACATTATTCCTCAACTCTGGGGTCCTACTGCCACCCTGGGCTCCTACTGGGAAGAAGGGCAGGATATAAATCAAATAATAAATAATAATAATAAAAACTCAAGGTATTTATTTGCTGAGGCTGTTGTTGCTCCTGTTCCTTTCTCAGCATGAGCAGAAGTGAATACATTGTGCAATGACATATTGATCTCCATCACTAATATAGTGACAGCCAGCGATCCCTCCCACTGCTGGAGCAACAAGCCTTCCTGGTATATGAAGGAACAGAAGCTAGTTAGATAACTCTTTTAAGAAAGCTATTTATTGTATTGCATTTATATCCCCCCTTTTCTTCATCCTGCAACCCAAGGTGGCATACATGTGCTTCCTAGGCTGTCACCCATCCAGGCACTGAACAAACCCAGGCCTACTTAGCTTCAGCAAGGTGATGGCTTCAAGTGCTTTCAGACCCATACCTTGGGCCAAGATACTCCATTAATTTCTCAAAAATGTCTTTGGGTGGGACTTGCAAATTTACTTAACATCTTTAATCATAAGAGTCCGCATTCTGATAATCTATGGAAAAAAATACCCTTTTTATCTCTAGCATTCTTCAAGTAGTTAAGATTTTTTAAAATCAAAATTGCTTTTTGAAGGCATTGATAAAGTTTATGTATATGAGGGGTGGGGAACCTGTGTCCCTCCAGATGTTGGACTCCAGTTCCCATCAGCCACAGTCAGCATGGCCAATGGTCAGGGTTGCTGGGAATCCAACAACATTTGGAGGGCCACAGGTCCCCCACCGAGATATATATGCCCTTGGGCATACCTCCTCTCCATTCAATCAGCTGCTCTAATGGAGGATAGGGATGATTGCACTACCATTTTCTGAAGTGTCTTAAAATGGTTTGCTACAGTCATGCAGAACCTATAGAAAATGAATCGCAAGATGTGTCTTTCTCACCCAAGGCGAAGATCAGTAACACTCGAAGTTCTTTGTGAAATTTAAAAACTAGTAAGTTCAAAGGGAGCTTGCCCAAGGATTGTATTTAATTTCAGGAGCTCCCGGGTGCTGGTCACTTACAAAGAATTGGTTTTATAATAACAAGCTTAGCCATTTATTGGCATGTGACCAGGTCACTCCAGTGACCTGAATCCAGCAGCTTAATCTAGAGGAGATGGAACAAATGACAGTGGCAATGCATTTCATTTGAAGGGATAAGAAACTACTCTGCTCTGGCAGCTACCATGAGGTCAGATTCCTGATGACCTCACAGAGGAGCAGCACATCCACTTTTCTGTGCAAGCAGTCTTTGATGGTCACTGGAGAGATGTTGTGTGGCCATAATTTAAAGAAAGAAGGAAGACAGCTGTTACAATTTGTTTCTTAAAAGAAACCCGCTAGACCCAAACCATCTCTGCTAGAGAGGTGAATGGTTTGTATAGGCTAAAGAGGAACTATTGAACATGCCAGTTCAGGATGACCTGATGCTGCTTCACATATTTATTTTTCAGAATGCTCTTCAGTATATTTTACAATATTGAAGAAAGCTTCCTGCATTGTCACAAATGTACTTACAGTATACCCTGGCTAAAATAACTAAGTTATTTGTAATCAGTCTGGATTTTCCATGTGTGACCTGCGGCACTGGTAGCAGGACTTTCTTCTGGCACATCTGGATTGAGAACACCAAGGCCAGGAGCCAGCTTAAGACTGCATTCAGACATGGTGTTTATTGTATTAGTTTTACGGACTTTAAGGGTAGTGTTTCTGTCCTGATTTCTAACATTCCTTTCACACTGTAGTGCTGTGGTATGCCACCATGACACACTAAATTTCATTCACACCAGCAGCCATAGTATGACACAACAATGAACATCACTGGACATGTTGCTACTCTCTGAGCATTTCCGTACATGCACACTTCTGTTCTTCCATGATTCCCCCATGAAAATGTTGGGAAAGACTGGTATGTCGGCATACTGCCCCAAATTTCATCACTCTGCTCTCGCAATTTTCTGGGTTAGTGGGGTTGCACAGGTTTTTTTCTGGAAGCAATTAACATGGAAATGAGCACTAAATTTCCACTAGATTTCCAAAAGTGGCTTTTGTGTTGTGTGAAAGATTAAATAAAATGTGGAAATTATCAGGTAAGGAAACAATGGAAAAACAAGAATAAACTGCTGTCTGAATGCAGCCTTAGTTACACTCCTTTGTCCCTCTCTGGCACTGTACTGCTGCTACTGTTTGGTACTTGGCTTGGTAGATTTGAGGCAAAAGCACCTGGAGGTTTCACCACCAATAAAGCTGGGTTGTACATGTATTGAAGTGTGTACCACTATGTCTCTGGTCCTGTTCACATAACGTGCTAAGCCAAGCCTTGGCTTAGTGAGAACTTGCAAAAGTGCAGGTTCCTGGAGAGGAGCTCGCAGCCATTTTGCTTTTGTCTTGTCCTTTTTACTGCTGCACTGCACTAAACTAAGCCAAGGTTTAGCTTGTTGTCTGGACTGTGTGTCATGGTTAAGCTTCCTCCTCACTAATCACGAGTGATAGTCAAAGTTTGCAAACCAGCTCAGTGTCTCATACTTTAGTCTTGACTTGTGGCATAATAGGTTAGCCGCCACTGGAGCAATCCATACATCACGGATAAGGAACTTGTGACCCTCCCAATGTATTTATTTATTACAGTTCTTTAAATCCCACCTTTCAGGGTACAGATCTTTCCAAGGCAGCATATTAAAACACACATACCTGTGTGCATACACACAGAAATAGCAATATTCAACATATAGGAAATCATAAGATTCCTTTCAACAGTGCATCTGTGAGGAATGGGCATCTGGAACAGGAAGAGGAACTGGCTCCTCGTGTCTTCTTCACCTGCATCTCTCTGGCAGGCCATCAGGCCCTGGGGGTACCACAGGTTGGCTTCTTTTACTGTACGAACCTAAGTAGTCTTACTGGTTTGGACCAAAAGCTTGTCTAGTCCAGCTTCCTGTTTCCCACAGAAACATGCAGAAAATGGAGCTTTTGTGTAGCCACAGTTACAGTGGCCTCTGTAAATGAAGGTTTTGCATAGCCATTGTGATTAAGAGAGATTGAAAAGTGGCCTTGCAAAGAAATGTTGCAGCATGGAGCACTCTGTTCAAGACGCCAGCTGGCCAGCCATGTTCTTTTCCAGAATACTGGTTTTTCTACCACCCCCTCCAGGTCAATCAGCATTTCATGGCCATTGAGCATGCTCAGTCCTTACTGGGGGTAGGGTCTCCCCTTAGAGTTTTGTCCCCTAATTTTTTTTAACTTCTGCAAATCTTGCAATCTATCAGCAGGTTCATGTATGAATGGTGCTATTTTGGCTACTTATTTATTTTTTGGCTACTTATTTATGTATTGCATTTGTACTTAAGGATTTACATCATTTATACTTAAGGATTTACAACTGGAGGGGGGCAATCCAAAACTTGCCCACCAGTGGGGTTTTATGGAATAGTAGGAACACCACCACATCCACAGCCCTGCAGTGCATGGCAGCCTGGGTGGAAGGAAGGGGGACAGGATGATTGCTGCACGAGCCTGTCACTGTTGCAGTGATTGGGCCTGTATCAAGCCTGATGTCACTCAACAACAGTGGGACTGGCTCAGGATCCAGCAGATCCCAGGCCAGTCAATACCTCCCCACATACAGAATTTTGGGGCTTTCCTCTGGTTGCCACCTGCAGGTATCCCATTCAGTGATCAGAAAGAGAAACTCTACACCAGCACAAGGGGGAAGGGGTTGATTGCTGTATCGGAGAATGAGTTTTATATTAATGTATAACGTTAACCTTTCTCTTGATATTCCTCATATGGTTTGCCTAAGAAGAACCTTCTAAATCTGTTTCATATTTCACTTTATTTTTGAACTTTTATACTACCCTGCAAGGCAAATTTTCAGTGAAGGGGGGCTTACAAATAAAATGTAAAGCATTAGAAAACAAAATAATTGCAGTGAAAAACAACATAACTGCCATTAAAAGTAGCAAAAACATAGATTGAAAGTAAGAGACTGGGAATGTGAAAAAAGCACTGCCTGTTGCCAAAAAGATAACAGCAGAAGTGCAGATGAGTGTCCTTTTATGCAGTGCTCTACGAAAAAAATCAACGAATACAAAAAAGATAATCCTTAAATTTGGGATGAGATGAGGCTGGACCAGCTACCAATCTTTCCTACTTCAATGCAGCTATTTGTTGAACTTTGTATATCTCTGACAGCTGCTTCCTGAAAATTGACTTAAATGAGGAATAAAGACTTTATATCATGTCAAAGCTGGTATGAGATACAATATCAAATTTAGACGTCCACAAAGGGGTAGTTTTGAATAATTTACTAGCACACTAGTAGTGGTCGCTTTAGAACTCCATTGAAATGTTTCAATTTCTTCAGCACTTTTGCTGGTCTCTGCAAAGTGAAAACTGATTCAGTACATTATCAGATTGGTTTTCACAGCTTCTTGACACATACATTGCAGAATAGTCTATCCATGTGATCAAGTGTCTCTACAAGCCCCAAATTATACTTCACTTTGTTTCTGATCATAGCACCCCATGACTATTAATCTTTTAAGAGTCTTTTCCACTGTTGGATGCCAATCTTTAATGGTTCAGGACCATGGAAAGATTCTTACTTTTTACTGCTTGATACATTTTATAAGATGTAACTAAACTCACTAGCAAGAAGCAAAGCCAGGTTGGGAGATGTGAGAAATTTCAGGATTAGGTTCACTGAGATGCTTTGCAGATTTCAAGTTGCAGCTGGGATTGCTGAAACAAAAACACCATAACACCTAGTCTCCTATTTTTTAAAATAAAATTTTACAAAATCCTGCAGTTACTTGGATTGGTCTCTAGGGGGATGAAGAGGTTCCTTGTTAGGTAGATAACAGAAGTGCAGAGAAACATGGAAGTTTTTATATTTAATTATATATTCATTTTATTTTAATTGTATTAAATAACTTTAAATTAATTACATTAAGAAATTAATATTAGTTAATTTCAAAATATTTTCATATTAATATATTAATATAACGTATATTAATTTAGTGTTAATTAATAATAATACTAGGTGCTGAACAAGGTAAAGAGCTCACTGCCAGTACATTTGCCATTATTTTACTGCTGGGGCTACCATTGAAAAGAGCCCAACACCAGGGGGAGCAACTTCATACACCAATCTAAACTAGTTACACATTACAATAGGTTTGAGGGTTCTCACAGAGTCAGATTTAAGGGTTGGTATGGGCAGCTTCAGTAGCTGAGAGGAACAACTTCTATGCTGCCTGAAGGAGCTGGTTAGAGATTATTTACTTATTATTATTATTTAAAATGTTTCTATCCCTACCTTCTACCCTATAATAAGGCACTCAGGGCAGCTTACAATAAAATCGAACACATACTTAATAAAATTGTACACAATAAAGATCACAAAAATATTAAAATAAATTAAAATACATAAAATACAATTAAAATACATAAAATACAATATATTATTTAATTATTTATTTATTTAATTAATTTGTATCCCGCCCTTCCTCCCAGCAGGAGCCCAGGGTGGCAAACAAGGCACTAAAAACACTTTAAAACATCACATGTATATATATGTACACACACACACACATGTATATATAGGGGAGTGGTATTGAAGGGACTAAAGAGGTAAAATTAAAACAGAAGGCTATTATATGGTGTCATTGTTCTTTAGCAGGAGTCCATGGTTGCTATGGTGGCAAAAAACTTAATCTAGTGATCAGTCTCCAATAAGGAGAAGCCATGATATTTTTGCTGATATATTTGAAACTCAAGTGACTGAGTGCCAGCAAGAAAAGAGCCAAAATGGAACCAGAATGAAAAAAGAGGGAGGCATCAGTACTTTTTTTAAGGAAGCAAAAGAAATTAAAACAGCCCAATGGGGACGCACAGTATGTCGAGTGTCAGTTGAGTGGGGGGTGAATAGAAAACCATGGGTGGTTAATTGACCTGCCTGAACCCCTTACAACTTATACTGTTCTGGAGGAGGGCATAGCTGACTTCCTGGAACCCTGAACAGGAGCACTCTTGTTACAGAGAGAGAATTCACTGCAACATTTTACTGCAGGTTCCTCTTTGTTGCAGGTCCCTACTAGCAGCTAAACTGGGTTGCTAGATCAGCCTCTGCTGTTATGGCCTGCTGTGATCCATTGTACTCATGTTCCCTATGGCTTGCATTTTTTTTAAAAAAGACACTAGTGACTGCCCTATGGCTTGGGCAGAGCTTGGAAAAGTTACTTTTTTGAACTACAACTCCCATCACATGCTGGCTGGGGCTGATGGGAGTTGTAGTTCAAAAAAGTAACTTTTCCAAGCTCTGCTTGGGTTTATTATATTTAAAAACACGCACACTATTGCAAACCACACATTTAATGTAATTTATAAATTCTGTCTAGCCTACTACTATCAGCTTTGACTGCCAGAGGCCTTTTTACTTTAGCTTTCAGAAAACCTTTAGAGAAGTCAGGGACTAAACCTGGTTTTGTCTATATGCAAAATATGTGCTCTAGATGACCACTGGGTTATGGCCCCTCCTCTCTGATATATCTGTGACCTTTAAAAGGGATTCACAGAAATCTGGATTGCTGACATTTAAAAATATAACAAGAATAGTGTACACAGGATGTACCAGAATTCCACCTGATTCGGAACCGAATTTTCCATTAATTCACTTATTCTCAATTGCCGAGGATCAAATTTTAATGTAGAGAATTTCCACTGCTATTTTTGAAAACTGACCTTTTTTTAAAAAAAAAATCCACCTCTAAAACATCAATAGTAAGAATGATAATTTATTGATATTTCCTTAAAATATTGATATTTCCTTAAAATATTGATATTTTCTTCAAAATATCGATATTTCCCATATTGATATTAATAGCAATATTTTTTTCTGAGCGAAAAAACACCTGGATCAGTAAAAGCAGTGAGTAGTGGATACAGAATGCACTCACACCGATGGAATGCTTTTGAACTCGCACTGGCCAACATATCCCATCCCTCTCACTCACATTCACTCACACTCACTCACTCACACACACACAGAGGAAACTGGAGTCAGGGAGACAAATGCAAAATGGAGAAAACCTCAGACAGGGTCTGAAGACAAGGGCCTGCGTGGAAAGGAATGCAGAAAATGTTAGGAGCGCTGAGTTTATATATTAAAATAAACTATCTCACTTTGTGACTTGGGGAGGTAGGGAATAAATATCAACATAGCTCTCACATTTTATTATTCAGATGTAAAAAAAACCCCAAAACCCTGCTGGAGTAGATGTTCAGCTGGTCTCTCTAGAACAAAAGAGAAAAAACGTCTTGGGACACTTCCCAGGTTGAAGTGAACAACTGTTTTGTGTTTATCAAGACAGAAGTTCTCTCCAGACACCACAGCAGCCTGGCACAACTGTGTTTAATCAATCTGTTTTAACAAGTGGGTGCCTCACTCAGCTAAATGTTGTTAAATGTGGAAGTAAACAAACGGCAATGATGATGCATGTTTTCAAAAGTGCCACGTAGCCAGAACTGCAAGCGTTGATTACTTTGCTCACTTTGTTTTTTTCCCTTCAAGCAGTATGTTTCAGTCACACAGACCAATTGCCAGGCTCCATTTCTGTTTCTGGAGTACTTTCTGTCTATAGCCAACACATCCAACAAAATCGAAACTAAAATAAAGCAATTCCCCCTGCCACCTCCCCAACAGCTATTGGCATTTCCAGTTTGAGGCTTTCATTGCAGTCAGCAGAATTGCATCAGTCAAGAATTGGGTCCACTCTCTTTAAAAAACCAAACCCCAACCAATTGTACATAGCAGACTTGGCCCAAGGACAATAAGTGGATCAATGAGTGTCAGAAAATTCATTGTGGCAGAATATTATGCTCAAGGACACAAACAAGCTACAGCAGGCCAAATCATGTGTATGCAAATAGGGGCAAATTATTTTAATGATTTAGAACACTTGTGTCCACGTTTATTGCTCCAAGAGGATTACAAAGCAGCTTACAAAAGATTTTCACAATATAATTATGTTAAAACATAGAATCAGGAATAGAAATGTCATGGTATCCTCTGTGGTGCCAGGTTGATTCAGGCAGCATTTCTTCTCCCTGTTCTCAGCTTTCGCTGGGGTCTCCCTTTCACTACCACCTACTAGGGAGCAGCCCCCACCAAGGTCCTGTGAGGCAAGGGAGTGGGGCTGAGCAGCTGGAACTCACTCATCCCATGATGGAAATGGCCTTCCCTTCTTGACCTTTGCTACGGAACAAGTTTTGTTCTGGAAAAGTACTAGGGCAGGGAAACCCAGTGTGATGCTCTCCAGATGTTGAATTCCAGTTCCCAACAATCCCTGCCAGTGTAGCCAATGGTCAGGGATGATGGGAGTTGGAGTTCTGCAACATCTGGAGGGGATCAGGTTAGCTACCCCTGCACTAGAAGCATCTCTGTACACTGTCTTTCCAGCACTCATTGCATTGCAAGAATATACTATTGCCGGTGCCAGGGTTCTTGTTCCCAATAACACGCTTCAGGTAGTTGTTGGAGCCTCAAAACAGTTCCTTACTCCAGGTGCTGCCTGGTAGGTCCTCAACTACCCAGCAATGACAGGACCCTTCTCATCACAGGGTTCCTTTTGTGACATGCAGCCTTATAAATTATCTCTATCTCTAGCTTGCCACTGAGGCTGTAACTTCAGGTTTCCTTCCCCCCGCCCCAATTAATTCTTTCTCTTTCACAACCGTTCCTCTCACAGCTGTCTTGCTCTGCCTCCCCATTTTACCTCTATAACTGCAAATCCCCCACCTTTCATTTTCCTTCTCTCATTTATTATTCTGCTCCACCAGCTTCACTGGGGCAGAAATTCTCTTTCTCTTTGCTCTTTATCTCTCATTTGTTGCTGTGTACTTGCCAGCATCTCTTCCTCCTTGTCTTCCTCCCTCTTTTTTTTTTAACCGCTGCTACTATCATACAGACATAGCAGTTTGTTTCTCAATTCATTGCCTCTTATAGAGAGTGCTACAGTGCTATGCACTTGATTTAAACATGCTGACCCACTGGCTACTTTCACTTGATCTCCTGCTGGGATTCCTAACTCCTCTGTCATCTTCGAGGTTGTCATGCCAGCTTGATCCCCTTAATTATTTTCCTGGGTCACTTGTAGCAAACAGTTAAACTTTTTGTATATTTCCCCATCTCGGTGACCTGGTGATTTTACAGCCCAGCTGTATCAGCTTGCAGCAATCTGGCACCTCTCTATCAGTAAGAGGGGCCTGGTTCCGCCAAGGCCGTAAAACTCCTTCGGCTTGTTATGAGAAACCAAGAGGAACGGCGCCAGGTGCTGTGGGAACATCATTTCATCATTCCTTTGATGAAAATGTTAATTAGGTGATTGTCTTCGGCTGAGGCAGGAATTTTCTCCATAAGAGGAGGCCTCGGACTCTGGGCTGTGTTCCACTTGTGGGCACCACCTTGCTTATGGTGATGCTCTGCGGTGGCTCCATTATCCAACCTGACTGGCAGACCCTGAGGGGAAGAACGCTAACTTCAGAAAGATCTGAAGCTTTGTAAGTATAGCTGAGGCAGTTAGCTTTGTTATTTTTATTTTGTGCCCAGAACCTTTTGTAGACTGTTTTGTTATATACCTTGCCCCTTTGGGTGTATGGTCCTAGGATTTGATTTGCTGCTCAAAAATCATTTGTATGTACCTTTTTATCTTTTGTACCCTTTTATCCCTTTTCTTATTTTTTTCTTTTAATAAACTTTACTTATTTTAAAGCAACGTGTGTTTATTCCAGAGAAGGGGCTCAGTTCCTAATTTCAGTCCTGGCTACTTGACCAAACTACCGTGTACTAGAGGAATGTTTTCACCTAAGACTTCTGAAGGGGCCAGGAGGGTATCTAGCCTCTGGTCCTGAGAGGCTCAGGTGTTCAGTGGGCTCTGGGGGTCCCTTCACCCCAGAGTAGTTAACCAATAGAAGGGTGGTGGCAGTACTACCGTGCAGGGTTGGTGTAAGCATACACAACCTTAGCATACCAGGATTGCTAGGATCAATTGCCCGAGGCTGGGGATTGATTCCTCAGACAGTAAAAGTAGGAGGAGTGGAACTCCCTGCTTTCACTACAGAGGTAATTGCCTACTACTCTTGGTCTTCACTGCTGCCTTCCTTACCACTGATTTCTGCCCTCACTCACTAGCACCGGTCAATGGACTATGGAACTGAGTCCTGTCCCTACATTCTAGTTCTGTCTTCATAATGGTAACTTGGCCTGTCTGCCTGTTCTGATAGAACCTGGTGACTTGTACAAACAACTTTGGGGGCTTGGGCTGTCCAAATGATTTTTATGCAGCTTCTGGAAGGATATGGGACTAGTTGTATTAAATAATAGGTTGTGCAATCACTGTAAAATAAACTCTCTCTGGTGTAGGTTTAAAGCATCAACTTTATCAGTATAGCACACCCAGATCTCTGTCAGAGATTTATATTGATTTCCTTTTTTTCCCCCTGCTGGAATGGGTAATACTCACACTCACTGCTTAAATCCAGCTTTTTGTATTCATGTAAACATGTGCAAAGCTGCTATATCAAGATTGCTGATGTTAAGATAATTTGATTAATCTTAATGATTTTTCTTATGAATACCAAGAACAGGCAGAGGAGATTAAGAGACAAAGAAAGAAAGTAGTTTCTGTGTGGTTGAATAATCTAAACCAGCAGATTTTTTAAGAAACAAGAAATCATTTCCATCAGCCCACCATGAGGCCACTTGCGTAGGAAAAAATGAATATGTTTTGCAGTTTTGTTGCTTCTTTATTAATAAAATTACATATTTTCCTTACTGATTTCCAAAGAGGAAATCTTGTAACTTTTCTTACTGGCCTGTAGAAACTGATTTCTGAAAAAGGTGTCACCCTCTCCCCTTTGTCAAACATTAGTGGGACTTGCTGTTAGCTGGGTAGATCCTTTGTCCATAGGAGTTGCTACTGTTTGCTCTTGAATGAGCAGAAAGCCAGTTCTGTTTATGGAGGTTGTTTAGCAGTTGGACTATATCTACACTCATATGTGTTAATTTTGTGATCCAATCAAGGGTAGTGCATACTATGTCAGATCTTGGCCAGTGCACTAGCACTCATTGGGTCCCCCCCAAAATGACACAGACATGGCATGTCGTTCATCTTAATCCATTATGGCTGCTCTTGGGGCATTAAACTCAGCATAACTGCTGAGTAGTATGCAGGCCTAGTAGGGTCCAGATTAACAATATGTAGCATGTAGAATTCTTTGAGAGTGTCAACAAGCATATAGATAGAGGTGATCCAGTGGACATAGTGTACTTAGACTTTCAAAAAGCTTTTGACAGGGTACCTCACCAAAGACTTCTGAGGAAGCTTAGCAGTCATGGAATAAGAGGAGAGGTCCTCTTGTGGATAAGGAATCGGTTAAGAAGCAGAAAGCAGAGAGTAGGAATAAACGGACAGTTCTCCCAATCAAGGGCTGTAGAAAGTGGGGTCCCTCAAGGATCAGTATTGGGACCTGTACTTTTCAACTTGTTCATTAATGACCTAGAATTAGGAGTGAGCAGTGAAGTGGCCTAGTTTGCTGATGACACTAAATTGTTCAGGGTTGTTAAAACAAAAAGGGATTGCGAAGAGCTCCAAAAAGACCTTTCCAAACTGAGTGAATGGGCGGAAAAATGGCAAATGCAATTCAATATAAACAAGTGTAAAATTATGCATATTGGAGCAAAAAATCTTAATTTCACATATACGCTCATGGGGTCTGAACTGGCGGTGACTGACCAGGAGAGAGACCTTGGGGTTGTAGTGGACAGCACAATGAAAATGTCGACCCAGTGTGCGGCAGCTGTGAAAAAGGCAAATTCCATGCTAGGGATAATTAGGAAAGGTATTGAAAATAAAACAGCTGATATCATAATGCCATTGTATAAATCTATGGTGCGGCCGCATTTGGAATACTGTGTACAGTTCTGGTCGCCTCATCTCAAAAAGGATATTATAGAGTTGGAAAAGGTTCAGAAGAGGGCAACCAGAATGATCAAGGGGATGGAGCGACTCCCTTACAAGGAAAGGTTGCAGCATTTGGGGCTTCTTAATTTAGAGAAAAGGCGGGTCAGAGGAGACATGATAGAAGTGTATAAAATTATGCATGGCATTGAGAAAGTGGATAGAGAAAAGTTCTTCTCCCTCTCTCATAATACTAGAACTCATGGACATTCAAAGAAGCTGAATGTTGGAAGATTCAGGACAGACAAAAGGAAGTACTTCTTTACTCAGCGCATAGTTAAACTATGGAATTTGCTCCCACAAGATGCAGTAATGGCCACCAGCTTGGATGGCTTTAAAAGAAGATTAGACAAATTCATGGAGGACAGGGCTATCAATGACTACTAGCCGTGATGGCTGTGCTCTGCCACCCTAGTCAGAGGCAGCATGCTTCTGAAAACCAGTTGCCGAAGCCTCAGGAGGGGAGAGTGTTCTTGCACTCAGTTCCTGGTTGCGGGCTTCCCCCAGGCACCTGGTTGGCCACTGTGAGAACAGGATGCTGGACTAGATGGGCCACTGGCCTGATCCAGCAGGCTCTTCTTATGTTCTTATGTTTGTCAGGGGTAGAGGTATAAGTAACCATACCTAGATCAAGACCAGGAGGGTGTGGTTTGTAGGCTAAGTGCCCTGAGTCCAAAAATGCATCATTGGTTTAGCTCTCTTGGAGCAAAATTAATCAGAGACTTCTTCTTCACAATCCCAAATGAAATGAATGCACAGAGGTTTACCCAGTGGATCATGGGTAGTATCCAAGTAACTAATTCCAGCAGCACAAGGATTTTCACTTACACAATGGAACTCCCCCCCTCTTTGTGCATGTGCCCTGCACCCTCCCCAGATCTGCTCCAAAGGATTGGGAGGAACCACTGAACATATTTAAGGGGTGAGCAGGGGGAGGGGATCAAGCAGAAATCCTTGTGCTGACGGAATAAGTTAGTTGGATACAGAACCATGCTTCTGGGCTTTAAGATCTAATTGCCTATTTAAGAAGTCACAAGTGGGACCTGCAATAAAATATTTTGATGTGGAATGATCCTGTTCAGAGTTTCAGACAGCTATGACTTTCCCCAGAATATTCCATTCCCCCCAATTTCCAAATTTCCCCCTTTTTTCTAACGGTCAACAATTATTCTGTGGCCACTGAGCATGCTCCATCCTCATTGGGCTATTCTTTAGCTTTCCCCCTGTTTATTTATATAGGAATGCCTCCAGTTAATTGGGAGAAGGGGCAGTTGAAGAAAAGATGAGAAATGAGTCAATGAAAATGCTGTCCTCATAGACAAGAATTGCAGCCCTACCCCTTAGCATGCTTTGTAACAGGTTGTGCAGCCTCTCTCTGAGTGAAATGAAGTATTAATCCTGCCATTCAAACACAATAAAAAGTGATGAGGCCTTAAGGATGAGCACAGCCTTAATCTCCAACAGAACAGGTCTCTTGCTGAGAGTCATTTGGTAATGGGTGGTATACATTCAGCCAGGAGAGATTACGACAGACTGAAATGCAAATTAGCAAATGTTCTCTTTTTAAATTATAACAAAGCATATGAGAGAAGAAAGATCAGTCCAAGTACCTCCAAGCTTCTCAAAACAGATAGAAGGCAGGGACATTTTCCCTGCCTTCGTCCTTGTGAATATAAAATTGGCTGCTATTCTTTATTTCATACATTTATTTCATTTACAGCCATTTTTTATCCATTGGTGTAACTCAGAGCTGTGTGGACATAGTTCTCCTCTGATCTCCCATCCAGGCATTGACCAGACCGAGGCCTGCTTAGCTTCAGCAAGTTTCTTATGTCATGTACCTTCAGACTATGCACTGTAGCCTTGGGGAAAGTGTCCTCTGATGTCCCTTCTCCTCCATCATCACACACTGATGAATTTATCTGGCAACAGAGGACAGCAGTGCTCCCAGCACTGTGCAGATGACTAGGGTCAGCAGCCATTTTAATTTCTCACAGTGACCTTGAGTCAAGCTATGTGCGTGGGATTGTGGGGAACATAAATGGTGGCTAAACATAATTGGGGGCAAGAGAGGCAACTGCAGTAGGACCCTGGCATCTGCCCAAGAATTCCATGTGCTGATACTAGCCCCGGGGAATGCTATGTGGTGTTTGTGTTTGCTTGGCTGCATCACTGAGCAGAAAGTTGGATGGCTGTTTTGTTGTCATTGACATAGCAGGAGAGATGACATGGAACCACAGCAAAAATCCATGAAAATGTATAGAGTTCTTGATCATACCGAAAAATACCATACCATGCCGTAAAATGAGTTCAGATAGAGAAGGACTAACACTATAGACATGAAAGAGCTTCAGGTAACAGAGAGAGAGAGAAAGAGAGAGAAACAAAGTAACCTTCTTGATCTGTCTGGCAAAAGATCAACCATTTTGTCTTACCCTGCCACTTTTTATGTTCTATACACATCAAGTGATTTGCCATGCTAAGAAACAATTACTTCACAGGCCCCTGAGAAAGAGATCATGTTCTGTGGGCTGTCAGGATGGCCTACAAAGCATTTCAGTATTGCCTTCCAAAGCTTTGTTTTGCTTTGTTTGAAGCAGACGTTTAAAACAACAAAAAATCCCAGTCCCTCCCCATTAAAAGTGCAAAGAAATACACTGCAGATACATGGTCAGGAGAGATGGGCTTTCAATAATGTAACTCTAATTTCCAATTATCCACGTGTGTGGGATAACTATGGCTTTACATTTGAACAGTGCAGGGGAGAAATACCTTCATTAAAGGGAATCATTATGCTGGCATCCATATCCCCCTTTGGCTTTTGTCCGTCCAACCATACTTGGCTCCCAGTCAGGCCCCACTGCTGTCACCTGACAGCATCGGGTCTGATCCGAGCCAAATTACATCACCAACTTCAGACTGCTGAAGTGATTTGCCTGCCCCTTGCCTTCCACTCTGGCTGTCGTGCTCAATAAGACGGTGAATGCAAGGGTGGCTCCACTGCTTCGTCATGTCCTGTTGGATTGGATTGTCCCTATGTGATGGGCATAGAGCTTTAAAGGCTATTTGTATGCAAGAAGGAATATTTAAAATAAACTTTGTTCCCAAGTTATTCTCATTCAGTAACCATTTTTATGTGCCCTTTTTTTTAGCTTCGGCCACTCACCAGTTGCTCCAGAGCAAACAGGTTCTCTTTTCTTTGAGACTCTTATTTATTTGAAAATATGTTCTGTTCAGGCATGAAAGGCCTTATTTGATTAGAAATGCATGAGGGAATCCCACGGATGTGCTAGCTCAGCCTGTTCCCTTCATTGTATCCCTGTCACCTGGCCTCGCTAAAGAAAGTCTGCACCTGACTTCTTTGGATGATGTGATCTGCAACACAGAGCCTGATGGATTAATGTAGCTCCCAACTGCATGGTCAGGGTTTTTAAAAAGCACACAGAGCCTACAGGAGTACAGCAAGCTTCCCACTGCAAATCTTCCCTTCCAGTGTATGAAGGGTGCTAGGGCTGTGTAATGGGGACACAATGGGGTGGACAGTGCCAGCGAGAACATCCCCACTGTCTGCTCATCACATAAGCCATTAATGCCTGAGTGGAACAAAAGTAACATCATTATCTAATTAGTTATTGATTGTTGTAGTTGACTCTCCAGATGTTGACAAACAATTATTATGCTGTTTTAAGGATGTTCACTACACAGACACTTTATTTATTGTGTGGTTTATTATACAGTCATGAGAGTGGCTGTATACTATAGTCAGCATGGATTTTTCGCATTCTGCAATGTTAAATTCAAAAAAAAATCCATGCCATTCTGATGCTTCTCACAAGCTCATTTCAAAACAAAACCTTACAAAACTTATAGTCCTGAACTCAGAAATGCTTCCTTAACAACCCTCTAAATTTTCATGGTAATACACAAAACAGTCAGAGAGAATCGAGAGTTCAACGTGTAAAAAGAGAGAGAGAGAGAGAGAGAGAAATGTTGGACTTTTTTCCGTTAGAGACATTCCCCTTTTGGATTTTTTTCCATCAGAGATCTCATAATTTGTTGAAATTCATTAAAAATCAGCCATGTTCACAGAGTACCTGTAATCCTATTACTGACCTTGCCCCATACTCTGACCTTCATCTTCTGCAGTTTAAAAGTTAAAAAAATCCCTGGCTGATTTTTAATTAATTTAAGAAATTTAGCATTGAACTCAATGATAAGACCGGGTATGCTCAGGAACAACTGTCAGCATTCTAAAAGCCAGACTCACGGCTACTGGGCTTCCCTAATCAGGCTGCCACACCCACACCAGACATTTATTTCACTTTAGACAGCCATGATTTCCCCCAAAGAATCCTGGGAAGTGTAGTTTGTGAAGGGTGCTGAGAAGAGACTCCTATTCCCTTGACAGAGCTCCAGTGGCCAGAGTGGTTTAACAGTCAGCCACTCTTATTGAAGCTCTGTGAGTAGAACAGGGCATCTCCTAGCAACTTTCAGCACCCTTCACTAACTACACTTCCCAGGATACTTTGGGAGAAGCCATGACTGCCTAAAGTGAAATAACAGTCTGGTGTGGATGTGGCCAGGGACAGCTTTGATTTAAATTTGGGTGGGAGGCTCCATGTGCCTGCTGTAGAATAAAAAGGTGGGGGAAACCTGAAAAAGAATTATACTGTTCACAATGTTTTCCTTTTGGAAAGGAAAAGGATTTTCTCTCTGCCCAGTGCCCACCCATGCAATCTCCTCCCCCTCCCTCCCCTCCCTCCCTCCCTCCCTCCCCCTCCCCTCCCTTCTCCTCCCCCAGGTCATTTTCACCTATCCTAAGCATGATTGCACAGGACTCAAACAGCATGCAAATGATCAAACATGCCCTCCTCTCTCCTCTCCCCTCCCTCTGCACCTTCCCTCCCCCTTCCTACACCCCTCCCTTCCCTTCCCCAACTCCTTCCTATCCCCTCCTTCCCCCTCCTCCTCCCTCCCCTCCCCTCTGCCCTTCCCGCTCCCCTCCTCCCCCTCTTGGTCAGGTTTACCTATCCTAAGCAAGATTGCACAGGAGTAAGTCCCATTCAACTCAATAAGCATGCCAATGATAAAACCTGCCTTCCCCTCCTCCTCCCTCCCATCACCTCCCTTTTATTTATTTTATTTATTTATTTTATTTAATTTATATACCGCCCTAAGCCCGAAGGCTCTCTGGGCGGTGTACATAAAGATAAAACAAGCACAGTGTATAAGTACAATAAATACAATAAATCAAGAACCAAAAACAAACAAACAATAAAAGAACCAAACAACGTCCAAAATACAAGATAATAGTGAAATACTGTTAAAATACACTTTAAAATGCCTGGGAGTATAAAAAGGTTTTCACCTGGCGCCGAAAAGATAGTAGCGTCGGCGCCAGGTGCACCTCATCGGGGAGACTGTTCCACAGTTCGGGGGCCACCACTGAAAAGGCCCTAGTTCTAGTCACCACCCTCCGAGCTTCTCGATGGGATGGCACTCGGAGGAGGGCCTTAGATGTTGAGCGCAGTGTACGGGTAGGTTCATATTGGGAGAGGCGTTCCACCAGGTATTGCGGTCCCATGCCATGTAGGGCTTTATAGGTCAAAAACAGCACTTTGAATCTAACCCAGAAACAAATAGGAAGCCAGTGCAGACGGGCCAGAACAGGTGTTATATGAGCGGACCTTCTGGTCCACGTCAGCAATCTGGCCACTGCATTCTGGACTAGCTGTAGTTTCCGAACAGTCTTCAAGGGCAGCCCAACGTAGAGCGCATTGCAGTAGTCCAATCTAGAAGTTACCAGAGCATGAACAACTGAGGCGAGGTCGTCACTGTCCAGATAGGGACGTAGCTGGGCTACCAATTGAAGATGGTAAAAAGCATTCCGTGCCACCGAGACCACCTGGGCCTCAAGAGACAAGGAAGGATCGAAAAGAACTCCCAAGCTACGAACCTGTTCCTTCAAGGGGAGTGTAACCCCATCAAGAACAGGATGAACATCCACCATCTGGGCAGAGAAGGCACTCACCAACAGCGTCTCAGTCTTGTCTGGATTGAGCTTCAGTCTGTTAGCTCCCATCCAGTCCATTATCACGGCCAGGCAACGGTTTAGCATGTTAACAGCCTCACCTGAAGAAGATGAAAAGGAGAAATAGAGCTGCGTGTCATCAGCGTACTGATGACAACGCACCCCCAAACTCCTGATGACCGCACCCAGCGGCTTCATGTAGATGTTAAAAAGCATGGGGGACAGTACCGATCCCTGCGGGACTCCACAATGGAGTGTCCAGGGTATCGAGCAATGTTCCCCAAGCACTACCTTCTGGTGGCGACCCACCAAGTAGGAGCGGAGCCACTGCCAAGCAGTACCCCCAACTCCCAACTCTGTGAGTCTTCCCAGAAGGATACCATGCTCGATGGTATCAAAAGCAGCTGCGAGATCAAGGAGAATCAACAGAGTCACACTCCCCCTGTCCCTCTCCTGACAAAGGTCATCATACAGGGCGACCAAGGCTGTTTCAGTGCCAAAACCGGGCCTAAAACCGGATTGAAATGGATCAAGATAATCAGTGTCATCCAAGAGCCCCTGGAGCTGGCCGGCAACCACCCGTTCCAGCACCTTGCCCAAGAACGGAACATTCGCCACAGGTCTATAGTTGTTCAGGTTATCTGGGTCCAAAGAGGGTTTCTTCAGGAGCGGTCTCACTACCGCCTCTTTTAGGCAGTCAGGGACCACTCCCTCTCTCAAAGAGGCATTTATTATCTCCTTGGCCCAGCCGGCGGTTCCGGTCCTGCCAGCTTTCACCAGCCAAGAGGGGCAAGGGTCCAGCACAGATGTGGTCGCCCGCACCAGTCCAAGGATCTTGTCAACATCCTCAAGCTGTACAGACTGAAACTCATCCAATAAATAAGGACAAGACTGTGTTCTGGATGCTTCATTAGATCCCACTGCCATAATATTGGAGTCTAAGTCCCGGCGAATGCATGCAATCTTATCCTGGAAGTGCCTCGTGAACTCATCACAGCGGGCTACAGATGAATCTATAATATCCCGAAGGGCCAGAATGTAAAAGCCCTCGTACAATTTTAAAGAGCTCCGCTGGGCGGGAGAGAGATGCCTTAATTGTGGCAGCAAAATATCTCTTTTTTGCTGCCCTCACTGCTACTATATACCGCTTAGAACAGGCACTTACCAAGGCATAATTGCATTCGTCGGGAGTTCGCCTCCATCTGCACTCAAGCCTCCTCCTCTCTTGCTTCATCACTCTCAGCTCTGAGGTATACCATGGAGCTGTATGAGCTCTACATAGGAGGGGCGCATGGGAGCGATCGTGTCAACCGCCCAGGTCATCTCCGTATTCCACAATTCAACCAGGGCTTCGACAGGAGCGCCAGTCTTCTCAGTCGGAAAATCCCCCAGAGCCCTTTGGAAACCCTCAGGATCCATTAGTCTCCGGGGGCGGACCAATTTAATAGGTCCCCCACCCTTGCAGAGGGAAAGGGTCACTGTGAGCCTAAACTTCAGCAAGCGGTGATCTGTCCATGACAATGGGGTAGATGAAAAAACCCCAACCACCAGATCACCATCTCCATGCCGAGTGGCGAAGATCAAATCAAGAGTATGTCCCGACACATGCGTTGGGCCAGTAACAACCTGAGACAGCCCCATGGTTGTCATGGAGGCCATGAAGTCCTGAGCCGCCCCAGATAAAGCAGTCTCGGCATGAACGTTGAAGTCCCCCAGTACCAATAGTCTAGGGGACCGCAACAATACCTCCGAGACTACCTCTGTCAGCTCAGTTAGGGAATTTGTTGGGCAGCAGGGTGGGCGGTACACCAACAAAATTCCCAGTCTGTCTCTCTGGCCCAGCACAAGGTGGAGACACTCCAAACCAGTCGTCACCTGGACAGGGTGCTTGGTGAGTGAGAAAAAACTCCTATAGACCACAGCAACCCCACCTCCCCGTCCTTCGGTTCTACCATGATGCTGAACCGTATACCCAGGTGGGCAGAGCTGGGAAAGAGCAACCCCTTCCCTCCTCCTTCCTTCCCCCTCCCCCTCCCCTTCCAATCCCCTCCTTCCCCCTCCCCTTCCAATTCCCTCCTTTCCACTCCCCCTACTTCTGATCCCCTCTTCCCCTTCCTCCTTCCCTGTACTCTCCCCTCCACTCCCCCTCCCCCATGGTCAGTTTTACCTATCCTAAGCATGATTGCATGGGAGTAAATCACATTGAACTCAATAAACATGCAAATAATCAAACCTGCCCTCCCCCCCCCCTCCTGACTGCTCCCCTCCCCTTCCTCCCCTCCCCATCCCCTGAGATCAGTTGCACCTATCCTAAGCATGATTTCAGGGGAGTAAATCCCACTGAACTCAATAAGAATACAAATGATCAATCCATTCTCAGCAACCTTGCACAGGATCCCATTTCTTACCTCCCAGATTAAAAAGCAGAGAAATTCACTAACGGAAAAAAAACCTTGCTGTTTAATAACATAGCTATAGCCAAGAGATATTTCTATCAAACTTTAAAAAGCAGGGAAATTATGTAGCTATAGTGAATGCATCAGGGGAGCAGAAGACCTGACCTCCTCTCTGAGATATTGGACTGCACTACAAATGTGTAAAAATGCAAACACAATTTGGGTTGGTCTTTTGTAGTCTAATCCACTTCCTGTGTAGCTTGGAAGAATTTGGTAATGTGTGCCTCTGAGTATATGGTGAGTGGTGACAACACCAGCAATCAGCCCAAATAACAGACACAAGACATGTACTGTACTGATCTTGTTTTAGCAGGGAGGAAGCAACAATATTAAAAAAGATCATATAGTTCAGATTGTCACTTTAAATATGTTTGATTTACTTTGCAGTTTTAGTGAAGTTTCCTATAGTCAATCATTTTCTCTTGCTTCTGTTTCTGTGAATATGTGAAGTACAGCAACACTTTGCAACACTAAAAAAAAAGCTCCAAAAACAATTGTGGAATAATGGCACTGACTGTTCTGCAGAATAGTTTCCAATGGACATGAGGAGTGTCTCAGTTTGCAAAAGATAAAACAGTGGGAGATGAAATATATTCTAGCAAAATTCTAGGTGTGCTCTATGTTTTTAATTGACCATGCCCACCTTTCCTTAAGCAGAGAAGTTTAAGCATAGCAGGCTGAAAACATGCATCTTGGGCAGGCCAAGTTTGTTTTTTCCAACAGGTAGAGTCATTGTTTAAGTAGCAACATATTGTAATGAGTCTGATTTTACATCAAACTGCAGTTTCAGACTCAACTGTTAATGCACCCAAAATAGAAATAGAACATAACCTCCAGTATGCAACACAAAAGACTGTCTTCACCATCATATGACATTAACCAATAAAAAGGCTTTGAAATTAATAAAAATAAATTTGACACAGATTTCTAGGATGAATAATGAGAGTAATATAATTTTCTAGGTTAGATTCTCTGTAGAAACAAGTAACACAGGAAAGAAGCAAAGTAAGAAGAACACCAATAAACATACAAAAATGTAATTCTCCTTCTTTGGAGCTGGCAGGTGTTGCCACCACCTGGTATATTCACTATAGCTGCCCAATTTCCCCGCTTTTTCAAGTTTGATAGAAATAACTGTTTGCTATAGGTACATTCTTAAACCACAAGGTTTGTGGGGTTTTTTTGTCTATAAACAAACACAAATACATATAATACATAAATAAAGGTGACTGCATTTTTTTAAGACTGGGTATTAGTCAAAGAATATGAGGCTGCCTTTCGTTCCATGGAAGAAAAGTAGGATATACATGTTTGAAGGAATTAAATTATTCCACCATTTTGTGTTCTCTTTGGTTGTTATAAAATGGTTGGTTTCTTTTTTAGAGGCTGTTCTGTACAAGAGAGACAAGTTCACAGGAGGATGCTTTGCACGGGAAAGTTAAAAGTACACAGGGAGACATTTTTCATAGGAGTGTCAATGGTTCAGCCTAGCAATTAAAGAGAAATAAATTCTTAATGTGTATTCTATTCTCCATTTGACTGGCTAAAACGTTGGGTAGAGTGGTGAAAATATTGTATATAAGGCAGGCTGGAATATATATTGAGTTGAAGAATTGAATACAGAGCTGAAACCTGAACCAAGGAGCCAAGATAGATTCACAATAGATCCACCCTGAAGAAGCTGAATTGAGAAGGCTGGAAGCTTCTGTACTGATAATTATTTGCTGAGTTAGAAAAACTAGCTCAGTAGGTCTAGCTGGATGTGTTCATCTGTTTATTTATTTTAGTTAACAAGATATATTTCCTACTCATTGGCAAAAACTACTAACTGCTTAAAACTGTAAAACTAGTTTTTCCCCTCAGGCGCATTTTCTCAAAAACCTGTTTAAATTGTGTCTTACTAAAACTTGAAGTAAAAGCAATTTGTTTGGGGGGGGGAGAATGGCCTGTCACCCCATGCCTATATGCCACTCTATTCTACCCAGTATAGGAAGTTGGTTGCGCCAATTAAAATCTTAAAAAATAAAGCAGGGGGCATATTTAGTGGAAACAGCCTCAGGAAAATAAAATATATACCATGAGAGTAAGAATAAGGATGGGTTGGTTTGTGTGCTTCTCTTGCTATACACAGTGGAGACTATATTCCATGCCATCCCAACATGCAGATAAATGTAATTAAAGATGTTTTTTTTAAAAAATAACTGCCTAACATTGACCTTGATTAAGTAACACGGATTAAAAAAGCGGTGTGTTTTATTTTTAATTACCTAGTGTTTATCAAGTATAGCACTAAATAACATTTATTGGGAGGAAGGGCAGGATATAAATTCAATAATGAATAATTAATTAATAAATACATGTTCTGTCAGTGCAAGGATATCCCCTTGCCTAATAAAACTTCCATTCTCTCATCCGTGTGTGTGTTCCCTGCACTCCATGACTAGCAAGAGCAAGGTTCAAATCTCCACTTCGCCATTAAGCTCATTGGGTGACCTTGGGCCAGTCACTGCCTCTCATCCTAACTACCTCACAGAGTTGTTGTGAGGACAAAATGGAGAGGGGAAGAATTATGTATACCACATTGAGCTCCTTGGATGAAAGGCAGAATATAAATGTAATAATAAATAAATAAAACATTTAGGGGGCATGCAGGGGACAGAAGGGGTAGTTCCATTGTGCAAGTGTAAATTCTTGTATTGATGGAACACTTTAGTTGGATACCACCCATAAGACCTAAACATGTAGGTGCTGCTTAGGAATAGTTGTGTGATTGGAAACGTGGTGGTATTTTCCCTATACCCATAGACATTGACGACTCTTCAAAATAATATCAGAAATTGCCCTTAGATATTGGCTGGAGCATAGTATAATCATAGAAATGCTCTTTAGATATTAGAGGGAGCTACTAGGAGGCACATCCAGTCTTGGGAAGAGGAAGAATACACAAAGAGTCCCTAATATGTAAAAGGGTTGTTTCTTATGACAAAGGGTCAGTTCTTCCCATTGGCTGCTGAAGGTAGGTAAAAAAGAAGGACATAAGCTTCAGGAGAAATATTAGGGGAAACATTCTGAATATGAGAGTAATTGGTCAATGATATATTTATCAGGGGAGGTTGTGGCATTTGCATAAAGAGAAGCTTCTAAGCACAAGTTCTAAGCACAACATCTGTCAGAGTTGGCTTAGATCTAATTAATCTTGCTTCATCCCTGTTGTATGGATAGTCTCTGTGGCCCTTACAGGGTTTTTTTTCCAGTACCATTATTCTGCAAACCACATAATGTGTTCCAAGACTTCAGAGAGAAAACATTACTCTGATTCCAAAAGAGTGGCCTTGTTAGCCTGCTGTGGAAACAAAACAGAGAGCCTTGTGGCACCTTAAGGACTAACTAATGTATTTGTTCAGCATGACATTTCATAGGCAAGATTTTGTTTCATCAAATGCATGAATCGCAAGTACTCTCGGATGAAACAGATTATCTTGACCCATTCCAGTCTGGGTTCAGGCCTGGTTAGGGGACTGAATTGGTCTTGGTCGCCCCGATGGATGACTTTTATCAGGAGAAAGACAGGGGGAGTGAGACCCTGTTATTCTTACTTGATCTCTTGGCGGCTTTTGACCATGGTATCCTTTTGGGCCAACTTGGTGAGATGGATATTGGAGGCACTGTTTTACAGTGATTCTGATCCTATCTCCAGGGTTGTTTTCAGAGAATAGCATTGGGTGATTGTCTTTCGGCTACCTGGCAGTTGTGCTGTGGGGTGCTTCAGGGTACCATCTTGTCCCTCATGCTGTTTAACATCTACATGAAGCCCTTGGGAGCAGTCATCAGGAGATTTGGGGCAAGGTGTCACCAGTACGCTGATGATACTCTGCTCTATTTCTCTGTAACATCTGAATCGGGAGAGGCCATGCATGCCCTGGACCGCTGCCTGAACTTGGTGGTGGGCTGGATGAGGGACAATAAACTGAGTCTGAATCCTAGCAAGATGGAGATGCTGTGGGTAGGTGGTTCCCGAGTTCAGAAAATTGGTGAGTTGCCTGCTTTGGATGGGGTCGTACTCCCTCTCAAAGAGCAGGTCCATAGTCTGGGGTACTCCTGGATCCATCTTTGTCGCTAGATGTCCAGGTGACCTCAGTGGCTAGGAGTGCCTTTTACCAGCTTCAGCTGGTTAAGACAGCTGCGGCCATTTCTGGACCAGGATAACCTGACCACTGGACCAGGATAACCTGACCACTGTTGTCCATGCACAGGTAACCTCCAGATTACTGTAATGAGGTCTATGTGGGGCTACCCTTGAGGTTGGTCTGGAAGCTGTAGCTGGTGCAAAATGCGGCAGTGAGACTGCTCACTGAGGCAGGATATCACCAACACATCACCCCAATGGTGAAAAAGTTGCACTGGCTACCTAGTAGCTACTGGGCTAAGTTCAAGGTTCTAGTTTCAGTGTACAAAGCCCTATACAACTTGGGACCAGGATACCTAAAAGACCATCTTTCCCTCTTATATACCCAGTCAATCACTATGCTCTGCAGGTGAGGGCCTCCTGCAGATACCATCTTATCAGGAGGTCCATTCTGCACAACACAGGAAGCGGACCTTTAGTGTAGTGCCTGTTGACCCATAGGCATGACTATCACTTGTGTTTCCATCAAGCCTGAAGCAAGACAGAGCAAAGCAGGGGTTAAGCTGCCTGCAGAGCCCTTGTAGAGCCTTGGCACGGCCGTCAAGGCCAGCACCTGCTGCTGCCAAGGCAACACAAGAGAGATAAAGTCTGGGCAGCTCTACCAGCCTTCGGTGGGGGTTGTAGATCTGTGGGTGTTTGTAGTTCTGAGTGGAAAGCAGTTCTAGCAAGTGACTTGTGACCGTGAGGGAAAGTGAAACCGCTTGTATGCTGTAAGCCTTAATGTCTGAAGTAAAAGACTCTTAAACCAAGTTCCTTGTCTGTGGATTTCTGGACGTCTTGCTCTTCAGTAGTAACGCGCTGGACACGCAAATTACCGCACACACCAACAGGGTTATGGGCCCAGATCCAGCGCACTCTACAACAGAGTAAAAACTGTTCAGGACTGAGCCAGAGCTCCGGAAGGCTGCTTGATCGTGCCTGGAAGAGGTGAGCGGAGATGGCTGTTAATATGTCTGCAGGCATGCTGATGGAGTGGCTGACAGGGACTAATTATGCCAGCTGGAAGCTGAGGATGCGAGCGTTCCTGATAAAAGAGGATTTATTTGAAGTAATCGATACCACCCCACCAGCGGTCCCGCAGGCGGCTTGGACGCGCAAGGATGAGAAGGTGCAGGCGTTTATTACTTTGGCACTCTCTGACTCTCAATTGCTCTATGTCAGAGACGAAACCACAGCGAAAGGGATGTGGGACGTGCTACAGACTGTCCATGTGCAACAGACAGCGGGGTCCAAACTGTGTCTGGCAAGAAAGCTGTACCAGATGCGTTTAACTGAAGAATGCATCATGAGTGAGCATCTCACAGAGTTCAGACGTTTATTTGCTGAGTTGGAAGACAGAGAGATGGAGCATAGCAATCTTCAGAAAGTCTACTTAGTGTTGGCTTCACTTGATGAGACATGGAATAATCTTGTGATGTCCATGGAGGCAATGCCCGACGGAGGCTTAAATTTGGACTTTGTTGAAGAAAAACTTAACCAGAAATGGCAGAGACGACAAGAGAAGAAAAAGATTGAGCTGAGAGAAGCTGTCAGAAGCAAGCAGGCAAGCTTCAAGGAGCAGCAGTGTCTTAAAACGTGTTATTTTTGTGGAGCGCGTGGGCATATCCAAAGGAACTGTGCAGTCAAGCGGAAAAACAGAGATGGAGGATGGAGGCAATCAAGTGTGAACTTTGTCAGCGCAGAGAAGCCTCAAACTATCGAGACGCAATGGGTGTGCGACAGTGGGGCGTCCCATTGTCTCCTAAAAGACCCCAGTTTATTTCACACATCGAAAGCAGTGCAGGACTCTGTTTTATTCGCAGATGGATCCAAAAGGGACGTGCTAGCCCGAGGGACGGTGAAATTAAATAAGATTGGAATTATCACTGATGTTCTGTATGTACCTGAATTAGCCAGTAATATTCTGTCTGTCCAGAAATTAGTAAGTATTGGTTTTACTGTGGTGTTTGAAAAAGACAAATGTATTGTGCTGAAAGGGGGTGAGGTCTGCATGCAAGGGTGCCTTATAGATTCACAGTTCGTCATTCAGAGCGATCATGCCGGGTGTACTGTGTTGAGTGCTGAGAGACAGACACACAAAGCTTGCGTGCATGATTGGCACAGAAGGCTGGGGCATGCAAACTATGAAACAATTAAGAAAACACCTAATAGACAATCGAGGGGGGGTGTAGCCTTTATTTATCGCGAATCCATCTTGTTATCTAGATTACCTTACAAAAATTATCCAGGTTTTGAACTCCTTGGCCTAAAGCTTGGTCATCAGGATCCTATTGTAATCTTATTAATTTATCATCCTCCTCACTCCCCAACTGATTCAATGTCGGAACTGTTTGATTTAATCTCAGGACTGATGTTGGAATCCCCCAAACTTTTAATATTGGGAGATTTCAACATTCGTGTAGACACCCCTTCTCTTCGATCAGTACAAGATTTCTTGACTATGATGTCCACTCTGGGGTTACAGCAATTAGTACAGTCCTCAACTCACACTGCAGGCCATACTCTTGATCTCATTTTTCAATCACACCTAGACTTAAACGATTTTCGTATAGATAACATTACGATCTCTCCACTACTATGGTCTGATCATCATCTGATTCGATTTAAATTATCAGCATCATTTTCATCTCCCAGGATTACGCCTCCTACTAAACTATACCGCCCTAAAAGATTATTAGATCCTGATACGTTTATAACCAAGCTTAAAAATTATACAAGCCCGTCTATGGGAGTGCACATTGATATCGTGACCAACTCATGGAACAATATGATGACTGAGATAGTGGATGCAATAGCTCCTCTCCGTCCTCTGAAAACAACCAGATATAAATCCGCCCCTTGGTTTTCGAGTGATCTTTTGAAAATAAAACGTTCCTATCAATGTCTAGAAAGGCGTTGGCAAAAGACAAAAAGTCCATCTGATCGAATACAAGCAAAGAAATTTGCCAAATTCTACGCCTCGGCCAGACTGACAGCCCAAAGACGTTTTTATTCGACAGCAATTGCCTCGCGGGAAACCAACCAAAAGAACTTTATCGCATAGTAAATGGTCTTCTGCATCCGCCTCAATCTGCTTCCCACTCAGTTTATTCCCAGGCCCGTTGCCAGGAATTTGCCACATTCTTTGAGGCAAAGGTTGAACAGATCCGATCTACCTTAGATCATACGGAGGTGACAGACGCAAATACTGTCATATCAGAAATGGTCTGCCCTTCCGTCTTTTCCACTTTCCAACCTGTTCTCTCGGATGACATTCCTCAGTTTCTCAGCAGAATGAATCCAACTACCTGTTTACTTGATCCATGCCCCTCCTGGCTTATAAAAACATCAAAGCTGAATTGGCAAATTGGCTTAGTATAATTGTTAATTCTTCTTTACAACAAGGCCGCTTACCTGAATGTCTGAAAGAAGCTATTGTTATACCACTATTAAAAAAACCCTCTCTTGATCCCACAGTGCTTAATAATTTCCGACCGGTGTCCAACTTGCCTTTCCTGAGTAAAGTCATTGAAAGAGCCATAGCTACACAGCTACAAACGTTCATTGACACCATTGACTGCTACGACTCCTTACAATCAGGTTTCAGGCCAAATCATGGGACAGAAACAGCCTTAGTCGCATTAATTGACGACCTTCGGCTAGAATTAGATAAGGGTAATCTGTCACTACTAGTTCTATTAGATTTATCAGCCGCTTTCGCCACTATCGATCATGACATCTTGCTAGGTCGTCTCTCGGAAATTGGACTTAAAGGCATGACCCTACAGTGGCTCCGCTCCTTCTTAGAAGGCAGACTTCAAAAAGTTGCCCTTGGGGATTACTGTTCAGAACCCTGGCCTTTAAGATATGGCATTCCGCAGGGCTCTGTCCTATCCCCGATGTTATTTAACATTTATATGAGGCCTCTAGGCAAGATCATTCAAAAATTTGGAATTCATTACCATCAGTATGCGGACGATACACAGATTTATTGCTCTTTTTCACCAAATGACGAAGAGGCTATTCTTCCTCTTAACTTATGTCTCACGGCAATTCAGAATTGGATGACCAGAAACAAATTGAAGTTAAATCCAGAAAAGACAGAGGTCATCCTGATTGGAAAAAGTTCTCCTCAAGAAACTGAATTTTTACCATCACTGAATGGAATACTACTCCCGCTGAAGACTCAAGTCCGTAGCTTGGGCATAATTCTGGACTCAAATTTGACCTTAGAACTTCAAGTTGCGGCTGTCTCAACAGCTGCATTTGCCAAATTAAAGCTGGTCCGTCAACTGCAACCATTTTTAGGAATGGCTGATCTAAGAAAAGTAACCCAAGCCTTGGTAACTTCGCGGCTGGATTATTGTAATTCCTTGTATGTTGGACTCCCGATTAGATCGCTTCGACCGCTCAAATTGGTACAAAGAGCAGCGGCAAGGATGATCACAAGAACTGGCCCTCGGACCCATACCACGCCTCTTCTATATCATCTACACTGGCTCCCCATAGAACTTCGACACCAGTTTAAGTTACTGGTTCTAACGTTTAAAGCCCTACATGGATTAGCACCGGCATATTTAGCGAACCGTCTCTTTATATTTAAAACCCATCGACCCATGAGATCAAGTGCCGAATACACCCTTAGGGTTCCATCAACTTTTACCATCCGCCAAATGGCCGTTAGAAAACAAGCTTTTTCTGTCGCAGCACCTACCTTTTGGAACAATCTACCACTTGAGATACGGCTCTCTCCCTCCCTTATGGACTTTCGTTGTCGGACCAAAACTTTTTTATTTTATCAAGCTTTTAATTGTTAAAGGGAAATGTCTCTGACTTTTTAGTAATTATTGTTATACATTGTTTGATTCTGTACTAATGAATTATTTTACTTTGTTCACCGCTCTGAATTTGGATTTTCTGAACTAGAGCGGGATATAAATCTGTAAATAAATATAAATCTGTAAATAAATAAATACGTATAGCGAAAACTTCAAACTGACAGATTGTGGGCAACTGATGGATTGTGATGCCTGTTGTAAAGCGAAGGCTACAATTGCACCCATAAATAAGGAGGCGGAAAGCACCACAACCGCTCCCTACCAGCTAATTCATGTTGACCTGTCAGGGCCAATACAGAGTTCACGAGGGGGGTGCGAGGTACTTTATGGTCGTGGTTGATGATTTTAACAAGATTCTGTCATGTTTATTTGCTCAAGAGAAAGGATGAGGCAGAACAGAAACTGTGTCTATTTATCAAGAGGATTGAGACACAGCATAACGTTACAGTGAAAGCTATATGCTCCGACCGGGGGGGGGGGAATCCACGGGCAAAGGGTTGCATGAATTCCTGGAGAGTAAGGGAATAGAACAGCATTTCACAGCCCCATTTTCTCCGTTCAGTAACGGACTTGCGGAGAGAAAAAACATCCCTGCAGGAATCACTGAGAGCCATGTTGGAGGATTCCAGCTTAGCGGGCTCTTTCTGGGGAAAGTGCATTTTATATGCGGCTTACATACACAACAGGGTGTTGCACAGCGTGCTTGGAATGTCTCCATATGAAAAACTCACAGGATGAAAGCCTAGGGTGCAACACATTGAACGGTTCGGAGCACGATGCTGGGTTCACATTCCACAGGGGAAAAGACGAGGTAAACTGGCTCCCAGAGCACAGGAAGGGTTTGTGCTGGGTTTTCAGAATGCTTATTATAGGGTGTGGGTTCCCAAGACACAGCAGGTTGTGCTGAGCAGGAGCATCAAAGTCTCAGACAAGCCTTGGGACCAAAACCAGACAGTTATTCTCAATGGGTCAGACAATGCACCTACACAAGGGGTGAAAACAGAAGACACACAAATTCCACTAAAAGATGCTTTAAATGAATTGATCTGGGGCAAACGTAAAACAAAGAAAAGAAAGGCTGACGATCTGACATCACCTGAAGCCATGCCAGGTACAAGTGCGGCTGGTGATGGTGCAGTGGGAGCCGAAGCTCCAGTACCCTTGAGGCATTCAGAGAGGGCTAACATTGGGAAGCCTCCTGACAGATTTACAGTGGGTATAGTCAGCGGCCCAGGTGTGTACAAGGAAACTGAAATGGATGCAGAAACATTATATCTGACCTGTGTACAACCAAAGTTCGATGAATAAAGTTTAAAGAACCAATGTCACATGTAAATGAAACATGTAACTGAAAAGTAATGTATGATGCAATGTATTGGAAATTGCCAAGTGAAATGTAACTGAAATGTAATGTATTGATGTGCAGTCTTGATGGAAAGGTGGGAACTGTTGACCCATAGGCATGACTATCACTTGTGTTTCCATCAAGCCTGAAGCAAGGCAGAGCAAAGCAGGGGTTAAGCTGCCTGCAGAGCCCTTGCAGAGCCTTGGCACGGCCGTCAAGGCCAGCACCTGCTGCCGCCAAGGCAACACAAGAGAGATAAAGTCTGGGCAGCTCTACCAGCCTTCGGTGGGGGTTGTAGATCTGTGGGTGTTTGTAGTTCTGAGTGGAAAGCAGTTCTAGCAAGTGACTTGTGACCGTGAGGGAAAGTGAAACCGCTTGTATGCTGTAAGCCTTAATGTCTGAAGTAAAAGACTCTTAAACCAAGTTCCTTGTCTGTGGATTTCTGGACGTCTTGCTCTTCAGTAGTAACGCGCTGGACACGCAAATTACCGCACACACCAACAGTGCCACCTACCCTTTGGAATTCCCTCCCCTTAAATATTAGACAGGCACCATCTCTATTATCTTTTCGGCACCTACTGAAGACCTTCCTCTTTCAACAAGCCTGTTAAGTAGAGACCTTATCCCGATATGTGTGGGAATTCTTTTTAATACATTTTTAAACCTTCTTAAAAAAAACCCAAGTTTTTAAAGCTTTTAAAAATGTTTGAAATATGTTTTGTTTTAATATGTTTTTAATGGTTGTTTTGTTTTAATAGATTTTAAAGTCTGTTTTTATAATGTTTTATAGTGCTTTTAGTGCTTTTGTTTGCCAACTTGGGCTCCTACTGGGAAAAAGGGAGCAATATAAATCGAATAAATAAATACATAAATGAAAAGGACAGTAAGAACATAAGGAGATGAGAAGAACCCTGCTGGACTTGACCAGAGACCCATCTAATGCAGCATCCTGTTCTCACAGTTGGCCAACCAGATGCCTACGGGAAGCTCACAAGCAGGACCTGAGTGCAAGAACACTCTCCCCACTTACGATTCCCAGAATGTGATGTTCACAGGCTTACCACCTCTGATACTGCAGATGGCGGCACAGCCCTCCTAGTAGCCAATCCAAGCCTTATCCTCCATGAATTTAAAAGCTGTCCAAGTTGGTGGCCATCACTGTGGCAGTGAATTCCACAGTTTAATTATGTGCGGTGTGAAGAAGTACTTCTTTTTGTTCAATGTTCGGCTTTGTTGGATGATGCCGGGAGAAAAGCTTCTCTCCATACACTTTCTCCACACCATGCACACTTTTGTAATTTCTATCATGCCCCCTCACTTAAAAAAAACAACACTAAACTAAAAAGCCCCAAATGTTATAATCTTTCCTCACAGGGGAATTGTTCTAGCCATTTGATCATTTTGGTTGCCCTTTTCCTGCACCTTTTGAAACTCTACAATATCCTTTTAGATGTGTGATGACCAGAACTGTACACGTTATTGCAAGGGTGGTTTTATAATATCCAGCATTCTAAGTACTGGCTATTATTATTATTATTATTATTATTATTATTATTATTATTATTATTATAAATTACATTTGTATACCGCCCCATAGCCGAAGCTCTCTGGGCGGTTTACAACAATTAAAAACATTAAAAACAAATATACAAATATACAAATTTAAAAACAATTTGGGGCAGATTCCTGCCTGGCCAGCTCTGCACCTTGAACACAAGCCTATCTGTCCATTCAAGAACATGAAGGACAGTCTAGCAGCAAAAGTGCCTGTATCAGCCTAGAGGGACTGTTTTATATAAGTACAGATGTTAACACTGGCTCCCTATTAATCACGAGCCAGCCTTAGAAACATATCCACCGACCCTTTCTGTATAGTCCCCTCTCTTGGTAGAGCCAAATTTTCCCATCCTAACCATGGTAAAGCAGTTTTCCGCACCAATATTGCCAACGGTTAACGCTAATCATGTTTTGCCCTAAAGCAGGATCTGAAATCACCAGACCAAATCCTATTCCTTCTAATGCGCTGATGGAGCATAGCAGTTGCACCTAGATTGGGGGTGATCTGGGTTTAAATTCCCCATTCATGTTTTGAGATTTACTGGATGACCTTGGTCCAGTCATTTGCTCTAATGGACAAGGTCATTGTGAGATGGAGAAACTTCATGTTAAGCTGCTCAGGGCTCCTTAGAAGAAGAGTGGCTCAGGGAAGGTGATAGGGAATGGGAGGTATGTCATTTGCCCCAAAGGACAGAGAGGAGAAGGGATTCTTCAGCCCTAATTTAGATCCTATTACACTGGTGAGAATACACATCTAGGTATGTCCTACATAACAGCTGCTACTGGCTGTGCAATGGTGACTCTTAACACTAAAGGAAAGGAGCCATTCAGTAAAGTCTCCTGGCCACACTGTCCTGTGGAATGGCAAGTACTAATTTCAATAATTTTGTAGAATTACTATTTGCCAGAGGGAAGAGCATGTTTGTTTACCATCTGCTGTATTTATCTTCATATTAGAAATTAATAAGGGAATTTAAAGCAGATATGGCCAGGGGACTAATTTGAAAAATGTCACAATAACGAAGAATCTCAATTGTCAACATGAATATGCTGCCTTGGATATTATTTCTACTGCTGACAGCCCATAAGCAAGTTCCTGGGTGTTGTCTGAAGTGGTTGAAGCAGAATTAACCTCCTAGAAACTACTAATTCATCTTATTAATATGTATTCTATACTCCTTGTTCCCCTCACAGAGCTACAATGCAGAGAGTGGTTTAGCAATCAGTCTCTCTTTCTAGGGAACCCTGTAGCTCTGTGAAGGGGAATAGGGGTCTTCTAACATCTCTCAGCACTCTTAACAAACTTCAGTTCCCAGGAACTTTCCTTGGGGAAAGTCATGACTGTTTAAAGTGGGATGATACTGCTTTAAATGCAGAGCTTGGAAGTAATTCGTTACAAGTAACAAATTACTTGTAATTCATTACTTTTTTGAGGAACGAGTGGGTAATTCCTTTACATTTTGATTGTAATAGAACTAGGAGTAATTTTATTACTTTTGTGGAGTAATTGTAATGTTTCCAGCATTACTTTTGAGCATTACTTGGGGGGAGGAAAGCAGGTGAGGTCTTCTGCTTCTCTGATTTGTGGATGAAGATCATGTGCCTCAAACTGGGCTTCTGCGCAGCGTCGCTCTTCGCTCATGCTCTGTGGGTGGGTAGGAGGTGACGAGGAAGGAGGTGGAGAGTGAGACTGGGTAGAGTGGAGAATACAATTGTTTTAAAAAATGGATGGTGGTGGTGAAGAATGAAGTGGAGGGGAAAAGAAGCTGGAGAGGAAAAACATTGATAAAGGAGAAGGAGGCAGCAGCAGAATGGAGATAAAGATGATGGTGGAGGTGAAAGACGACGTGTGTGTGTGTGTGTGTGTGTGTGTGTGTGTGTGTGTGTGTGTGTGTTAATACTGTGTTTGCACTTGGCACACAAAGTGACCTCCACCACCCTCTCTGGCTACTGTGCTGCATTTGCAGTATTTTAACGTTTTTGCATCTCAGGGGAAAATGTTCATTTGGGTGAGTGTCCCTTAGTTGGTGGCAGGGCAGGGTCCGGGAGTTGGCTAAGTGAGAGAGATTATGCTGGCTGGCTGAGTGGGGGGGTGCATTTGGTTTGATGTGCAAAGATCGGTGTAGTGGCCTCTGCCTCCCTTCCCACCTCCCTTAGCAGCAGAGAGACCACCATTGCTATTTTATGGATAAAAAGAATTATTCTACTACCTCTGTATGTGTGTGTTTATTTTTAATGTTGTTTTAGGCTGCTTAGATGTGCAGCAGCCAAGACCAGCACCTTGTGTTTTGTTTTAAAAAGTAACTGAAATGTAATTGTAGTGATTGCTTTTGAGAAAAAGTAATCAGTTACTTTCAGAGTAATTGTAATGGTAATTACTACATTTTGTGGCCATGTAATTGTAACTGTATTTTATTACTTTTTAAAAGTAATCTTCCAAGCTCTGTTTAAATGTATAGTGCAGATGGAATCTACATTTGTACGAAACACGTAAGATTGGATGTAGAGAATGTTGGAAGCAGAAGAAAGTGCGGTTACCCAGTTGTAGAAAGAGGCGAGTAGCCCAGTAGCCCGGTTGTAGGAGCAATAAGACACCAGATAGACTGCCACAGCTTTGTTAAGGAGAAGCTTTACTTGCAAAGCACGAATAGCGTTCTCAGCATACATAAACACAATAGCACCTTCCGCATAGGACTCCTTCATCACCCCACACTTTGCTGCAGCCACCCTTTGTTCTTTTATGCCCCTAAGCTTAATTGCTCTGATTAGCTGCAGCTGTAAACCTTATGCAACTGGAGTCTGGTTAACTGTTGTTGTTAACCCATTCCTGTCCTGTTAACCCATTCCTGTCCTGTTATACCTGCCATCTATGGGAATCACATAAAATGCAAGTCATGCTGACTGCTAACATTCCCCACCCTTGTATTTCAGTTTGATTACTGTACGATGCAGGTTCCAGTTTACACATACATACATATAATACATAGTATACATTATACATGTTGCATACAGTAGTTAGTTTGACTCTGTTTAGTTTACACATGTTAGATCAAGACTAGAATATCTTTCTGTTCCCTTTAGTATCTGGAGTTTCTAGTCACTATCTCCATCTAACATTTGCAACCATTGTTCATAATCTTGATGGGTCCATTCATCAACGTCATCGTCTTCCTGTACAGGTTCGTTATTGTTCTGGCTGGTTTGTATTGTAGCTATTTTGAATCTATGAGGAGGTTTGCCTAGGTTAGCTCTCTGTGACCTACGCAGTTCAGTAACTGCTGTCTGGCTGGTCTCACCCCCCTCTTCTATTACAGCTGCCTCTTGTTTTACTTGAGGAGTAAGAGGGCTGTTGGGCATTGCTGTAATCTCTATGTTACAGTCCTGAACCGTTTCTTTTACTTCAGGTTGCTCGACCTGTTCTACCTCTGAGTAAAAGTGTTGCGGCTTATCTACTGTATAACCATTCCCCAAATAGACTAGGTCTTCCTTTTGTTCTACCTTGTGTTCTGGGGTCACTACATATTTCCTTTGTACAAAGGGTTTCTTACAAGTAACCTTCCGGCTTGAGACCACTGTGTGAGAACGGAGTAACCACACCCTGTATGCCATACGTTCATACCCAAGGATTATTCCTTTAACCCATGATACCTGTCGAGAGGCAGGGTCCCGGGGAGTTGGGAGAAGAGGATTCAGATGGATGGCAGAGGGAAGGGGGAGGAACTTACCCCCTTTGGAGTGAAGACGAAACAGAGGAAATGCCAGTGATAGGGTCGCCTAGCAACGGGGAGCCTGAGAGCTCTGGAGTTTCAGAATCCTCCCTGGACATTCTCACGCCTCCCCTTCTCCGCAGCTCAGAGCAAGAGGGAGGGCTGACCACAGCAGAAAAGCGGAGAGACAGTTTACTATCAGCTCCTCCCCTATCCTCCATAGTGGAATCGGAAACTTCAGAAGAGGAGGGGGTGATGCTTCCCCCCTCATCGCGCACACGTAGACAGCTGAAAAGGCAGGAGAGAAGGGGGGGAAGGCGGGCAGTACCTGAGGGGCAGTTAAGGAGGAGCGAAAGGTTGCGCGCCCGTTTGGCCCCTTCTTAAAGAACAGGCGGGAAGCAGCCCCTTGCTCTGTCAACTTTCTCCCAATGCCGCAGGACCTGTATCCCTGTATTGCTTCATGAGAAGACGCACTCTTTGTTTGGACATTACCCTAATAAAACACGAATTACTTACAACCTCTGGTCTGGTTCCTGAGTCTCATCCTGGGCCTGACAATACCTCAGTTTTGTTTTTGATGTCAGGTACACGCGCCCAACAAACTTCACCGAAAGTTTTCAAGTGTGCATGCTTTGGTTTCTTTTTATACAACATTTCATAAGGAGTCATGTTAACAGCTTGAGATAACAGTCTATTAATCAAGTGGTTCGCATACATAACAGCCTCACCCCAAAACCCTTGAGATAAACTGCTGCCTTGTAGCATAGAACGCATCATGTTTTGCAAACATTTGTTTTTGTTTTCCGCTATCCCGTTCTGATGAGGAGACCAGCTGGCTGTGAGAGAGTGCTTAATGCCTCTTTCCTTAAGGTAGCGCTGTAAAGAGCTGGATAGAAATTCCCCACCTCTGTCTGAATGTAGCTGTGCTACCTTAACTTGATGCTTGGCTTCCACCCACTTAATGAAATGACGTCAGTTGCTCTCAGCTTCAGCTTTTGTTTTTAACAGATATACAAAGCTGTATCTCGTAAAGTGGTCTACTAACACAAGATAAAATCTTGCCCCTCCTTTTGACTTGGGAAATGGACCGGCTAGATCCATACTGAGTAATTCAAAAGGTCTACTTGCTTTACATTCACTGCTTTTGTTTTTAGGAACAGCCTCAGCTTTCATTTCCTTGCATATTGTACATTCTAGAAATAGTTTACAAGTTTTAAAACTTATATCAGCACTATGCTTGGGCATTAATTGCAATGTGGAATAGCTTGCATGTCCTAATTTATTATGGTAATTGTGGATACATCCTTCATGGATTGGTTTATTCATTACCGCCTTAACTTTAGCTTTTGGGTTTATCTCTATAACATAGAGTGCATTCTTTAAATAGCCTTGTGCCTGCACTTTTCCTTTTCTACTGATAGTACATTTTCCCTCAGTAAACATAACATCATAATGCATTCTGTTCAATGCAGACACAGACATAATGTTTGTTTCCATTTGGGGAGCATAAAGCACATTGGTTAGAGTAGTTTGCAAACATTCTACAAATACAATGCCTTTACCCTGTACCTCCAATTTCGTCCCGTCAGCTAAATAAATGTTCTCGCTGGTTGAAGTAAGAACTTTAAATTGTTCTTTTGTGTTACAGAGGAAAGTTGTGGCCCCCAAATCGATAACCCAAACGGAGTTGTTTGTCTTTTCACACTTGTTGTTGTTCGTTACAACCCATATAGACATACTGTCCTTGTCTTTCTCTGTTTTGCTGTGTGCTTTACAGTCTTTACGAAGATGGGTGGTAGATCCACATCTGTAGCATTTTCTTGCTGCGTAGGCTTTCTCTTTGTCTTTGGTCTTTGAGGGTTCAGCGACGGCGTGTTGCATTTTACTTTCAGCTCTCCTCTCCGCCTCTTGGAGCAGTTTACAGGAAACATACTGCATGGTTAACTCTTCGTCTCTCATAGTCTCTAATGTAGAAACCATGCCATCATAAGAATTGTCCAATGAAGAAAGTAACAAATAAACTTGTAATTGTTCAGCAAATATAACTTCTCTATCCTGTAGCTGTGCAAACAGACTACGTATAGTTTGTATGTGAGCATGCATACTCACACCTTCTTTGAGACGCGTCTGGAACAATTTTCTCGAGAGTAGCACTTTGCTTCCTGCAGTCGTCTGAATATGAACACTTTGCAGCGCCTCCCAAACTTCCTTGGCTGTTTCTGTGTTTCTCACGTTTATTAGCTGAGAATCATGCACACCAAGTATTATTGTGGCTCTCGCCTTTTGATCTTGGCGAATCCATTCATCTGTGGGGTCGTCCGGCATTTCATCCTCTATAACGTGCCATAAATCTTCACGGATCAGCAGCATCTGCATTTTCACTCTCCAACTAAGATAGTTAGAGTCACTGAGCCGCTCAAGCAGCATTCCGGACGTGTAGGACATTGGCGTTGCCATTCTCGCCTCTTACTTTGAAGGAGTTGCGGTGCTTGCCTTACCTTGCAGCTCTCCAGTACTGGCTGCACTTCAGGCTTTGCAGCTGGGCTTTCACGCTTCAGATCTGGGCTTTCACACTTCGGATCTGGGCTTTCACGCTTAGGATCCTGGGCTTTCACGCTTAGGATCCTGGGCTTTCACGCTTAGGATCCTGGGCCCATAACCCGTTGTTGGAAGCATAAGAAAGTGCAGTTACCCAGTTGTAGAAAGAGACGAGTAGCCCAGTAGCCCGGTTGTAGAAGCAATAAGACACCAGATAGACTGCCACAGCTTTGTTAAGGAGAAGCTTTACTTGCAAAGCACGAATAGCATTCTCAGCATACATAAACACAATAGCACCTTCCGCATACGACTCCTTCATCACCCCCACACTTTGCTGCAGCCACCCTTTGTTCTTTTATGCCCCTAAGCTTAATTGCTGTGATTAGCTGCAGCTGTAAACCTTATGCAACTGGAGTCTGGTTAACTGTTGTTGTTAACCCATTCCTGTCCTGTTATACCTGCCATCTATGGGAATCACATAAAATGCAAGTCATGCTGACTGCTAACAGAGAAATGCCAGAAGAGGGAGATGGGTGGAAGGTAAGTTTCCTGTTCCTTCCTCCCCATAGCAGCTCTCTAAGCCCTTGCAAAATGTCTCTCCTGAGGGCCAGGGGACATTGCTAAATGGGAAGGGCTGTGACTTTGACACAGAGGGCTGAGGGGGAAGGAGCAGATTGCTTAATTACATCTAAATATGAATTTTCATTTTGAATTTTAAAAATTTCCACATTTCCATGTGGAAATGGAATGGGTATATCCAAAAAGAAAAAAGTGGCATGGACAGGAAATGGATTGATTCACCCATCCCTAGGAAACAAGTGAATTTTCTGTCATATTCATTCCCCCCCCCCCCGGGGCTTGGAAACCACTTAGAAATACGAAATTTGAAATGGATGAGAGTTCATCCTGTCCCCTGTTGAGATTGTAATGCTATAACATTTATAAAGCCGAGGATGCAGGAAATGAAGGAGTTGGGGTAGAACTCTGTAAGACATTAAAGGGGGGGGAGGAGAAGGAAACTGAATATTAGGCACTATTTTGCTAGAGGTAACTAAAAATATATTCTTGATTTCTAAATGGTTCACTGACCCATAATAATAAAGCAGTATTGCAGAAGAAGGGTAATTATCTACTTAAGTGTTAGATAGCCTGAGGTAAAGATTTCCCTTCTTTCTTTTTGAAAAATGAACTTGGATTAAACAAATGTATTTCTTCCTGGGTTATTTTTTAGTGTTGACATGAATTTCCCTTCTTTATGAGCAAAATTAATTAGTTTTCCTATTTCTTTATTCCTGGTATGGAAATCAGGAGTGCAGTGCAAGATTCCTGCTTTCACCTTAGGCTCTCACTTCAACCAATAGCATCATTTTTGAAGGCACTTTCTACAGTACACTGGAAAGACTTGCAAATAAATTACTGGAGCTTTATTAAGCCCTGCAGCTCCTTTTGCTCGAGGCAGAGGGATAACTTCACAGAAAAGAAAAAGAAATCCCATCAGAAAATAAACTTATTGCTTTCTAATATCTCCTCAGCTAAAATATACATCAGCATGCCCCAGATACTTTACAAAGCAATCCTACACATCCATGACCCAAAGTAAGTTCACTATGTTCTTACTTCAGGATAAGCAGCCATAGGATTGCAGCCCTAGAAAGCATTTTAAACTAGGGGTGTTCATCAACCACACATTTTGGTTTAGTCCCCAATTTGGCACTTCAAAAAACAGCCCAATTTGGTCCAGAGTGCTTTGGAGGCTTTTCAATTCAATTGGAGCCTGAATCGGAGTTCCAGTTTGGAAAAACCAATCTTTTTTCCTTCTCTCTTCACTATTACACAGAAAATTATCTGCTATGTAGATTAAACATTTCAAATTACAGACAAATAGATCCAGAGGTTTTTGTGATGGATACCTTTATTTTTTTTAAAAAAAAAAACATTTATAACAGTTGTTGTTGTTGTTGTTGTTGTTGTTGTTGTTGTTGTTGTTGTTGTTGTTGTTGTTGTTGTTGTTGTTGTTGTTGTTGTTGTTGTTGTTGTTGTTGTTGTTGTTGTTGTTGTTGTTGTTGTTGTTGTTGTTGTTGTTGTTGTTGTTGTTGTTGTTGTTGTTGTTGTTGTTGTTGTTGTTGTTGGATTGATTGATTGATTGATTGATTGATTGATTGATTGATTGATTGATTGATTGGGAGAGCTGGATGAAATTTGCAGAATTGTTAGCCCCTTCTGAAAAATGAATCCTGCCAAATTTCAGAAGGATACCTGCACTGCTTTTCCTTTAGAGCTTTGTGGTGGCTAAACATTTTTTTTTACTTAATCTCTCCTGTTGTTTTGTTGGCAATTGCTATAAAAATAAGAAAGATACCCCAGGCAAGAAAATGCTAAATTACAGAGAAATTGGTCCAGAGTTTTTTGTGATCAAGGAGTCTTTAAAGTTGATTTTTAGGGAGAGCTAAAAGAGATTTGGTTCTCTCCATGTGGTTTTGTGGGCGGTGATTTTATTGAGAAAATGCAATATAACATAGGTACCCCTAGGAATGTAACCTGAAAAATTTCAGAAGGTTGGACGCAGGGGCTAGGGACTTACTATGAAGGTGTGGGGAGACAGCTTTAGGCTTGTTCTGCTCAACAGACCAAAACAAAAACCAGAGAAAATGACTGCAAAGCTGATTTGACAGGAGTGGACAAAGAAGCAGAAGGTGAATTTTCCATCCAAGTGCCACTAGCAGAACTAGGAATGAGCAGAGAGCAGACAAGAACCAAAGTGAAACATTGCTTCAACTTTCCTTCCTCAAAGCACTGTATTTGGAGAGCTTTAGTAAAATAATACACTCTGATTAGAAACCAGGCCAGCCAATCACAAAAGAGCTCTCTATCTCTCCTCTGCCCACTCTGATGATTTCCTTATACGGCAAGCCTGGGGAGAAATCCTTTGGTTTTTAAAAACACAATACCTGTACTTTTTTAAAAAAATCTAGATTGCCCTAAATCTCTTCGGAGGTCTCTGTTTCAGTTCAGAGTCCTTTGGAAAGATCCTCTTTCTGCTTGAATAAGCCCTGAATCTGTCATAAGCAGCCTCCTTCAGTCCTTGATTTGGGATTCATCCAAATCCAATGCTCACCCTGTTTTTAAACTGAGGTTGCAATCCTGTTCACACTTACCTTGGAATAATCTCCACTGGGACTTCTGAGTTGACATGCTTAGGATTGCATTGAAATAATGCAATCTTAAACATATTTACTAGGGAGTAACCCCCTCACACTGAACACAGTAAGACTTACTTCCAAGTAGATGTGTATAGGATTATGGTGTAAGGTTTCAATCTTTCATCAACTTACTTGGGAGTAAGCTCCATTTAACTCAATGGGACTTACCTCTGAGTAGACCCTTGCAGGAATGTACTGTAAGGAACCCATTCTTAAGAGACCAAATGTTCCTAATTATGGTACCTGAAATGTGTCACAGCAACAAAAATCCTAATTATGAAATGAGGGCCCTCAAGCTGTGTGCTCCAGAAATTACAGTTATATGACCAAAATATATTATCATTTGCAAATTGAATCAATTACTGGCTACAAGCCACTATAGAGCTATAGGTTGCCAGGCCCAGCCTCCAAGAGGTCTCCTGTATCTTTAAAAGTTGTGCAGGGGGGAGGGAGAATTCCACCTTGTGGTTTTTCCCATTACAGAGTTGCAAGAACACCTGCAATTGGCTGACCTTCTCTTCTCCTAAAGATACAGGATCAGTCTCAGGCCATGGACCTGGCAACCCTGTGGTGATCTGATCGCTGCTAACAAAGACCACCCTGAACCCATGGTTTGTGACAACTACTGCCCGGTTACAAATACCCCACTTTTTAGAAGGTGATTGAGAGGATAGTGGTGCAGCAATTGCAAGTACTGTTGGATGAAACAAATTATCTTGACCCATTCCAATCTGGGTTCAGGCTTGGTTATGGGACTGAATCGGCCTGATGACCTTTATCAGCAGGACAGGGGGAATGTGACCTTGTTATTCTTATTTGATCTCTCAGCGGCTTTTGATACCATTAACCATGGTATTCTTCTGTCCTGCCCAGAGCCCAAGACACGAGATGGAGGAGAGGCTTGGTTTAATTCTCATTTTGTTAGTGTGATGGTTACATCCAAAGCAGTGCGCTTCATATACCTGTCTGCTCTGACTCACTATTTGCCCTAACTAGTCTAACTAAGCAGTCTCTGCAGTGTGTGGGGAGAGTTGACTCAGCACTAGAGTCTGGGTGGGCACCTGCTTAAGTAGGGAAGGTCTTCTCCCGTAACCAACGGCCCTTCTGCAGTTTCACCCTCTGAGAGTCCCGCTTCTTGCACCTTCTTGCATGGGGTGAGGGGGCTGAGGGGGCTGAGCCTCCAATGACCCATCTGACAGTGGGGGGTTGCTAGGTGACAGCGTGACCTCAGGGAGCGGGAAGCTGGTTGGTGGGGAAGCGTTTGAAGTGCCAGGTGGGGATTCTGGTGCAGGCGGGGTTGGTGTACACGAAGGGTCGCTTCCCAATGGCTCAGGCGGGAAACTCACAGACAGGGCGGGATCTGCCATGACAGGAGGAATGGGAGAGGAAGTCTGCGGGCTGACAGAGCCCCCCCTCCTACAGTGTCCCCAGGGACCTCATCCTCATCTGACTCCTTCCTGATCTAACTCCCCTTGTGCCTGGGGTGCAACATCATCCCCCCTCCATGCACCATCTCCCTTCACCCCTAGGCTTGGGCTTGTCCGGGTAAGTATCATGGAACTCTCTCACCAAATCTGGCACATGGACATCATCAGCTGATTTCCACGAACACTCTGACTGATCGTACCCCTTCCAGTGGAGGCTGGAGGCTGCCCTCGGCGCTTCCATGCGTCCAAAATCTGCTCCACCTCATATTCCTCTTGCCCATTCACCACTATGGGGGGGCGGAGGCACCTCTGGCTCTCTGTGGGGATTGGGAGATGCTCCAGGGTAATTAGGGAGTGATGAAACACTGGATGTATCTTGAAGGAAGGAGGCAGCCTCAAGTGAAAAGCCACTGGATTGATCTGTGCCTCGACTTCAAAGGGGCCCACCTTTTGGTCCTCCAGCTTATGGCAACGCACCTGTGTAGGCAGATAATGCATGGACAGCCACACTGTGCCTCCCACATGGATTACGGGCCCCTCCTGTCAATGTTGATCTGCCACTCTCTTATAGTCACCTTCGCCCTCTCCAACTGTTCCTTCAACAACTGTTGCATCACCTGAAGCTCTTGCATGAAGTCCTGGCTGCCGGAATGGCAGGGCTGACATGCAGGGCAGGAAAGGCTCGGGGGTGGTATCCCAGGTTGGGGTTCGGTCATGGGAGCATCGGTGAAGGAAAGTGGTGGCTGAGTCAAGATGTCTTGCCCAGAGCCTGAGACACGAGATGGAGGAGAGGCTTGGTTTAATTCTCGTTTTATTAGTGTGATGCGTACATCCAAAGCAGTACGCTTTATACACCTGTCTGCTCTGACTCACTACTTGCCTTAACTAGTCTAACTAAGCAGTCTCTGCAGCGTGTGAGGAGAGCTGACTCAGCACTAGAGTCTGGGTGGGCACCTGCTTAAGTAGAGAAGGTCTTTGCCCATAACCAACGGCTCCTCCGCAGTTCCATCCTCTGAGAGTCCTGCTTCTCTCACCTTCTTGCATAGGGTGAGGGGGGGCGAGCCTCCGATGACCCATCCAATGGTGGGAGTTTGCTAGGAGATGGCACGACCTCAGGGAGCGGGGAGCTGGTTGGCAGGGAAGCGTTTGAAGTGCCAGGTGGGGATTCCGGCATGGGTGGGGTTGCTGTGCATGAAAGGTCACTTCCCAATGGCTCAGGCAGGGAACTCGCAGACGGGGCAGGATCTGCTTCGACAGGAGGGATGGACGAGGAAGTCTGCAGGCTGACAGAGCCCCCCCCCACAGCGTCCCCAGGGACCTGGTCCTCATCTGACTCCTCTCCCTGATCTAACTCCCCTTGTGCCTGGGGTGCAGCATCTTCTGAGCCAACTTGGTGAGATGGGTATTGGAGGCACTGTTTTACAGTGGTTCTGATCCTATCTCCAGGGTTTTTTCAGGCAATAGCATTGGGCAATTGTCTTTTGGCCCCCTGGCAGTTGTGCTGTGGGGTGAGACAGGGTACCATCTTGTCCCCTATGCTGATGCTGTTTAACATCTATATAAAGCCCTTGGGAGCAGTAATCACGAGCTTTGGGGCAGGTGTCAGCATTACACTTATGATAGCCAGCTCTATTTCTCTGTAACATCTGAATCGAGAGGGGCCATGCAAGCCCTGACTAGTGCCTAGACTCGGTGGTGTACTGGATGAGGGCCAATGAACTGAAGCTGAATCCTAACAAGATGGAGGTACTGTGGGTTGGTCATTCCTGAGTTCAGATAACTGGACAGTTTCCTGCTTTGGATGAGGTCATATTCCCTCTGAAAGAGCAGGTCCATAGTCTGGGGGTGCTTCTGGATCCGTCTTTGTTCCTAGAAGCCTCGGTGACCTCAGTGGCTAGGAGTGCCTTTTACCAGCTTCAGCTGGTAAGACAGCTGTGGCTGTTTCTAGACCGGGATAGCCTAACCATTGATGTCCATGAACTGGTAACTTCCAGGCTGGGTTACTATAATGCGCTCTGTGTGGAGCTGCCCTGGAGATTGGTCCAGAAGCTGCAGCTGGTGCAAAATGTGGCAGCACGACTGCTCACTGGGGCAGGGTATCACCAATATGTCATCCCACTCTGAAAGAATTGCACTGGCTGCGCTTTAGCTATTGGGCTAAGTTCTAGGTTCTGGTTTTGGTGTACAAAGCCCTATACAGCTTGGGACCAGGATACTTGAAAGATCATCTTACCAGTCAATCACTATGCTCTGCAGGCGAGGGTCTCCTGCAGATACCATCTTATCAGAAGCTCCATTCCAGACAACATAGGAAGCGGACCTTTAGTGTAGTGCCACCTACTCTTTGGAATTCCTTCCCCTTAAATATTAGACAGGCACCATCTCTGTTATCTTTTCAGCACCTGCTGAAGACCTTCCTCTTTCAACAAGAGACCTTATCCCAGTTTGCGTCTGTGCTGGAATAGCTTTTAAAGATGTTTTTAAAGCTTTTTAAAAGAGATATTTAAAAGATGTTTTGTTTTAACATGGTTTTAAAGATGTTTTGTTTTAATATATTTTAAAGTCTGTTTTTATGATGTCTTAAGAGTGTTTTTAGTGTTTTTGTTTGCCGCCCCGGTCTCCTACTGGGAGGAAGGGCAGGCTATAAATTTAATAAATAAATACATACATAAATAAAACATGCTTAAGCCCTGTGAAGTTATAGCTTTGATTATGGAAGTTGTCTAATACAACTGCTTTGTCACAGCAGTATATAGTGACGTCATCAAAGTTCACAATCACCTGGTTCAGAATGTGAATTTATTCAGCTCATAATGTGGGCTAAGCTTAAAAATGAGTGTCATTTTTCCAAGAAGATCATCTTCTGACTGGAATATAAAAGGGGATGCTGCACATGTGTGTTAAATGAGTTCTCAGCTATTCAAAACGTTCATCTTTTTTTATCCAAGTCTTCAACACTAATCACACTTCACACAGAGCATTGTGAAATTCCTCCAAAAGCTGACTTTTCAGGCTCACGCTGCCATTTATGAAGCTTGAAAAGTTTGAAATGGAGTCCTCGACCAAACAAATAATTTGTTCAGACAAATAATACATAGATCTTCTTTCCATAGGTGCTGAGTGTCCATGTCTTCCCCTGAGTTCTCATCAATATCACAGAACTTGTGAGTATGTGGATACAAACACACAAAAGATTCTGAGCCCCTGCTTGCTTCACCTACCCCCACTAATCCCCCTTGCCATCCACCTCCTTTTAGAGCTCATCAAGCCACCCAGACCCACCTTTTACACCTGTCTGCCTCTGTGTCCCTCCTCTGTTGCCCCAACAGCTCTCAGAAGTCTGTCATCATGCTGTAGTTCACAGTGCCACCTGTCGGCAGGCAAGGGAACTGCTGTGTGATGACATGCTTATGCAAATACAGAAGGAGAATATAGAATTCTGTAGGAAATTGAATGTTTTGAGATGGAACAATATGTTAGTTGTGCCTTAACTTTATACAAACCAGATGTTCTCATTTGCCCTCTCCGTCCCGTGGAACGCTTCCGTGATCTGCACCCTGAAGAAGTGGCTGACTTATTTCACACAACACAGCTGGTTGGAAATGTGGTGGAGCAACATTTTGGTGGAACTTCACTTACCATTTCAGTTCAGGTTAGTGAATACTTCCATTGTGCCTTCTTTGTAGCAATCTTCCCCAACCTAGAGCCCTCCAGATGTTTTGAACTACAACTCCCATTAACTGTGCTGGATAGGACTGAGTCCATAACTTCTGGTGGGCACCAGGTTGGGGGAAGGCTGCTTTACTGTTTGAAGAAGCTTTGTCCTGTAATCCAGTAGCAAAGGGGGACATATACAACAACAGAATGATACATATGGTACTGATCTTTACTATCAGGTATTAAATGCAGCAGGTCAACAAAAAATGACACAGATGAGGGAGAATGGTGGAGCTTCCCTTTTGCCTCTTCAGTTGTTGCCACTACAGCTTCTGTGCCACTACCACTCAAAGGGAAGGGAAAGGAAGGGGGATTGTGTTTGGGGCTGTTTTGGTGGGAATGGCTTTGGGGCAGATGTGACCAGGGCAACAGTATCCTGAAGCCCCAGATTGGCTTATGAAGTTCCCCAGGTTTTCCAGGAGAAAAGCCATCTCACCCATCTCTACTGAATACTTGATCTTCAAAGGCAATCCAGCACAATTCTGACTCAAAAGCACACCTTGTACCTTCTCTCCCCTGATGTGACTGAAGTGCCTCAAACAGCTCTAGTCACTAGCATAAGCCCTCTAAGCACCAACTGGCCCTTGCCATGTAATTGATGGCTGTGTGTTCACAACATCTCCATCACCATTAGTCTCAGCTACTGCCTTTCAGGCTTTCACTGAATGCATGGCTAGTGGTGATCTGGCTTGTGCTAGCTGACACCATGCCTGACTTTCATGCATTCAAGAGTCCTATGCATATGCATGCATCCATACATGAGATCTTGTACCCTCAAAGCATAAGGGACTAAGAGGTGATTTATAAAGAGGTAAAGATTTTAATAAATTAATGAATTACACTTGTGGGTGTCAGGGATAATGGCAGTGGGTGCAATAGCCCCCTGTTTGCACCTGTGAGCTGGGGCTGATGGGAGTTGTAGTCTAAAACATTTGGAGTGCACCAGGTTGGGGAAGGCTGAATTTAACTAAAAGTGGGTCTTTAAAACCTGCTTGGAATTTGTCTCTCTACAGAATTCCCTTTTCCCCTTCCCACTGAAATGACACCCTTGTCTAGATTCTGGGGCACAATGGCAAATAACCTTATTCAATTCAAGGTACTTACATTAGTGTTTAAAGCCCTAAATGATTTAGGCCCGAAATATCTGGAAGATTGCCATCTTCCCTGCAGACCCTCTTGAGTGTTAAGGGCAGCAGAATTGGCCTTCTTGGTAGTGCCATCACCCTCTGGGGTTGATGTGGGACTGTGATGGCCTGGAAGAGGGCATTCTCTGTAGCAGCTCCCCATGGAATTCCCTCCCCACAGAGGTATTTCTGGCACTTTCATTATGTAGTTTTCATGAGATGGTGATGACACACCTCTTTATCCGAGCCTCTGATATCTGAGATATAGGATTGTATTCAACTAAGTGCTACATAAAGGAGAACCATTTAAATTAATGAACCTAAGTTAGTTATCTTTAGTAACTTTAATGGGTCTACTCTGAGTAAGGTCCCATTTGGATTATACATTTAAACAGTATCATATCACTTTAAACAGTCATTGCTTCCCCCAAAGAATCCTGGGAACTGTAGTTGAGAGTTACTAGGAGACCCATAGTCTCCTCACAGAGCTACAATTCACACGGTGGTTTAACAATCAATCTCTCTTCCCAGGAAACTGGGAAATGTAGCTCCATGAGGGGAAACAGGGGTCTCCTAACAACTCTCAGCACCCTTAACAAACTACAGTTCCCAGAACTCTTTGGGGGAAGCCATGACGGTTTAAAGTGATATGATACTGCTTTAAATGTATAGTGCAGATGGGGCCTAGGATTACTGTTGAATATCACCCAAATATTTAAGGAACCACCGTATTCTCTTGACAGTGCTTTGTTTTAACTGATTTTAATATTGTATTGTATTATATCATGGTGAAAGGTGGGTAAGAAATCTAAATAAATAATATCTAAACAATAACACCCTGAATCCGCTGGTCATCTCTGGAACCTCAGTCCTTTTGTGCAGGGACAGCCTATTTGCCCTACTTTGTCTGCCAACAGCTAACTTGTATTTTACAAAAGCACCCATCAATCTTGATGAGCACCAAGATTGGGATCATCTGCAACATGAAATGGCAAGGGCTGGGGGAATAAACGTGCTAGTGTTTATTTCTCTCCTGTCCAACTTTTCCTATTTGATCAGGACCTGAAATAGAAAGGTGTCTGTTCCCAAATGCTTTTGGCGCCAAATCATACCCACGAGAGTGCTATAAATTAATGCACAATGAAATTGGATTTAAATTATTAATGGGCGATATTTTTGAATACCCAGGAGAGGCTCACTGGCTGCTCTTATCTCCATCTCCTCCCCCCCCCTTCTTATCTACAGGATGGTCCTGAAGCCGGACAGACTGTGAAGGTGAGTGCTTATTTTATTATGCAGAGTACAAATTAATAAGAGACAATTATGAGAACTAATAAAACCAGTCAGCTGCTGCACATTGCAGCATTGCTATTTTATCCTTGAAGCTGGAGGGATCCTGAATTTTCTATGTGACTGTAAATAGATTGATTGAAATGGAATGGTGCAATATGGTTACACCTCATCTCCTTTTTTTAGTCTTAAGCAGTAACTCTTGACTGTTGGTCGATGGAATGGTTCCATGTCGCACATTGCTTTCTCTTGGGTCTGTGACTTCCTCGGCTGGGCAGGGATCTTAAGAGCCTGGCTGGACCAGACCTTCAGTCCAGCTAGTCCAGAATCCTGTTTCTTGGAGTGGCTAAGCAGATGCCTCTGGGAACAGCCTTTCCTTCCTGGGTGTTCGCAGCATAAGAAGTAAACTGTCTTTGAACATGGAAGTTCAGTTCAGCTGTCATGATTAATACTTACCCTTCATATGATTGCACAATCCATTTGTGTGTGTGGCTGTTGCCATATCTGTGGTTGTGAATTCCAGAAATTAAGTGTTGTTATTGTGGAAATAAGTGCTTTCTTTTGTCTGAACCTGATTGAGAATCAATTGTGTGACCTTGAGGGCTAGTATTATGAGTAGGGGAGGAACTTCCCCCGCGCCTTGATTTGCTCCAACAACAAACAACCCCCTCCCTTCCTTTACCCAAATATTGGCTGAATATACACCATATATTCAGAGCACATGACATCCCCCCCAAAATCATGGGAACTGTAGTTTGTTATAGGTGCTGGGAACTGTAGCTCTGTGAGAGGTAAACTGCAATTTCCAGGGCTTCTTTGGAGAAAGCAATGTGCTGTAAATGTATGGTGTGTACACAGCCCTTGGCTAGTTTCTGAGTATGCTAAGTGGTCAGGACTTTGGTCTAATGACTCTTATGTGTTATCACTTAGTGACTTGCAGACAGCTGAACTTTTGAGATGATTCCCTTTAAAAGTTTGAAATTTGCAAGAAGTTTGAAATTTGCAAGAAGTTAGGAAAGATCTGTGCATGGTGTTTGGTCTGCAACACCTGTTCTGCACATGTGAGTCATCACTTGATGTTGCAGTACCATGTGAAACCTTGATGAACAGCAAAATACACCCACTGTTGTCTTTAACCCCTCAAGGGTTATGGCATCTGAGACTGGGGAAAGAGAAATATCCCATTTGTGCATCTGATGCTGTCTGCTACTGTGGCTAAGTGGTAAAGGAACTGCTGAGTGGTGCTTGCAGTGTTGGTCAGAGTGAGTGTCCCCCCGTTGCCTCCACGTTACTTTTTTATCAGACTTTGTTTTTTGAAAACAGAAAACATCAGGAATGCAAAAGGGAAGGAGCCTCACTGGTGCAGTGCCTGGTGCAATGAGCCACTGGAGGGTGCTGCTGTCAGTCTGTGCCTTTGGGAAAGGGCCCTAGCTCAATGATTGAGCATCACTGAGGTTCAATACTCAACATGCCAGATAGGTCTCCGAGAGACTCGTTATCTGAAACCCTAGAGAGCTGCCTCCAGTCAACATCAGCAATATTCAGCCAGATGGGCCAATGGCTGACTCAGTATGAGGCACTTTCCTATGTATGTTCTGGTCCCTTTAGCTGTTTGGCAAAAGGCTTTTTCTCCCTGAATCTTGAACCCTTGTCCAGGAGGGCTGTGTGCGCTTTCTGCTGGCATCCTGTGGGTGCTTGTGTTGTATATCTTCTCCTTCCATCCCATGTGTGTGTTGTGCTTGTTAACTGTTGTGCTTGTTAACTGTTGTGCTTGTTAACTGTTGTGCTTGTTAACTGTTGTGCTTGTTAACTGTTGTGCTTGTTAACTGTTGTGCTTGTTAACTGTTGTGCTTGTTAACTGTTGTTTGTGAGGAGCATAAGAAGATTCGACCTTCTGTGTGCTGGGATTCCTGGTATTTGCAGAAGCAGGACCATTGCTGATGTGCCACTGGAGGTGTTAAAATGATGAAGCTGTGATATTGTCTTGTGTGTGTGGTGATACAGGAGACGTGCTGGGGACCACGTCCCTGTTGTATTGAGTTCATCCTCTGTGTGCATGTTTTTTTTTCTGATTGGTGGGCTCTGGCAGTGTTTCCAGGGATTTTTAATGCCATTTTTGTATTTTCTGGTTGTGTGTTTTTCCCTTCCCTTCCCTGGCTCACCACGCATTGAGTGTGGCAACTGTTCCATGGGCATAGCAGCGGTATATCTCTAGTCCCAGTGTAATGTGAGTCTAGGATTTCTCAGTTAAAGATCCTGTTATGGTTGATTAAGATAACGTTAACAGCTGACACTAGCAAATGGAAGCAATTCTCTTCCTTTCCCTTTGCTACATTGACCTTAGCTGAAGTATACTTTTTGCTACCTTCCAAGAATAGCTAACAGGGGTGGAGGAAGAAACCACTGCAGAGCGGAGGTTGTGGAGGACTTTTAGTGCACCTCAGGTGGATTGACAGGGCAAAGATTCACAGATCTTACTGAGGAAGTCCAGCAATGAAATTCCATTCCTTTTTTTCATAACCCATCTCCAACCCTTCCCATTACTGATCCTGACCTTGCTTCTCCCTGTCCAATCCACTCCTGTACCACATTGGTCTCTTAAGATCTACTGCCATCACCATAGTGTTTCCCTGATGACTTCACCTAGCCACTGAGTATCATTTCCCTCCCTAAAGCTTACTTATTGCAGTGCAGTATGCCAGAGGTCACCAGTACCTCCTATGGCCCCTGGAGAAGATTTCAGTAAATGTCTCCTCAAAAACCACAATGCACAAGAGGCCATTTGCTCTTCCTGCTGAGTTCCTGTTTGCACTGGTTTGGCCTCTATTACACTAAACCTGCCCCCATACACATGCCCATATTTCATTGAATTCCCACCTTCTCTTCCATTCTGAACAGAGGAGAAGTTCAGAGGGCTTCTCTCTGTGAGCGAGCATAGCAGTGGCGGATGCAGTTGCCTTTTTTCTATTGTTGCAGAGGAATGCTTGCAACATTTTCTGTTACTGTCTCTTTAAGATGCAGCAGCCATTTTTGTTATGCTACACACTCCGTGGCACCCATTTTGTGAATGGCTGCCATGACACCTTCTCAGAATTCCAAATGTGCCCACTGACCTAAAAAGGTTGGTGACCTTTGCTGTATGCAAATTAATCTCGCAACGTAGGCAGTTGGGCACCAATTCCAGGAACACAGACTGCTTCCCCTGTCTCAGTCCAGGAACAGACACCCCTGTTGCCTCTGTTCTCAGTCCCTTTCATCATTTGGAGGAATAGCACAAGTTACCAACACCATGCAGAGGCTGATACCCACATTGTGGCCGACTCTCCACTACTGCCATAAAGTGAAGTGCCAGCCACCAAGTCCTTCTGGAGGATGGCATGGCAAGTTCCCACACCATTGCTTCCACCTGTGGGATGTGGACAATGGTGATGTGAAAACTTCTCTTCTTGGTTGCCAGGCCCAGCCTCCAAGGTGTCTTCTGTATCTTTAAAAGTTGTGCAGGGGGAAGAGAGAATTCCACCTTCTGGTTTTTCCCATTACAGTGTTGCAAGAACACCAGCACTTGGCTGACTTTCTCTTATCCTAAAGATACAGGATCAGTCTCAGGCCCTGAACCTGGCAACCCTAGTGCCAGATTCCAGAATAATACAGTAGCCAGCAGCATATTATGGTGGTTGCAGAGGTAAGTCATTGCACAGAAACTGGTGCCGGTGGTCTCTCTCACAGCAGTGCTTCTAATGTGCTAAGACTCTGTCACCTCTTGAGAGAAGGATGTTGTAGTTGCCTAGGCATCACACACTCTCAAATTATCACTACAGGAGTTTGAAGGACTGAGTTTATCAACTAATAACAGTCTGACCCATGCCAATTTAAATACACAGCATGCTATGATAACCTCACTGTTGGCCTGTAGGATTACCTGCAAATATATTCATGGACAGTGTTAGTTGGAAGAAATGCTCCCTTGATTAGCTATCAGCAAGCATATATTTTGCTTTTAGAATTAAAGGAAAAAATTGATTTTCTATTGTACAAGAGGCAAAGGCCACTAGATGTGTGTGTAGCCAGTGAATTTTGAAAATACGTAGACTTCTTGTCCAATTAGTTTAATAAATGTAATGAGAGGACAATGACCCACGGATGTTATTGCCAATTCCTGGATTTTCAAAATTACACACTTTGCCCTTTATAGATATATTAGCTTCTTTGTCTCTGTGTATTTTTCCACTTTTCCAAAAAATGAGAGAACACTGTAATTTGTGACAATTTATTGTCCTTATGTTGATGATGTGGTATTTTCCTTTTTTTAAAAAAATGCAGACCCTGAGTATTTTAATAAAATTAGGTGCATTCCCAATACATTTCTGATTCAATTACTGTAAATCGCAGTCCGAAAAAGGGCCGGCTGAGTCACTGCTGGTGCACCCTAGGGATCTTGAAGCTTAAAACCAACCATAGGAACATGAAATCACATCTTAAATTGCAATTAAAATGTGTGTGTGTGCATCTCTCTCTCCAGCATCAAACACTTTCTTTGTACAAAAAGACAAAAAAGATAGTTCATAAAAAGCAAAAGGCATGCTTATCCTTGGAAAAAGAATAAATGTAATTGTTCATGCTGATGGATATAGGTTAGGCATCACTAACTAGGCCAGTTCTCTCCTCTCTGCATATTCTGCAGCACTGAAGTGGACTGAAGGGAAGAAGACAGAGATACCTCCAGTGGTGGCTGGTGCCTGCTAGACCTGGTAGGGCTTTTAAGAAGTTATGGGGGCATGGCCAAGTTGTCCTGGTTTTCTCCCCATCCTCCCTTGCAAAAACACTGTCGACACTTAAGCATTGCTGTTTTACAAATAGTTAGCACCTCACTACACTAAAAAAAAGTCTTACTTTGGTTTAGAAGGGGTCCCTGCTGTCACAGGTGCTTCTCTGCTGGGAGAAAAGTTGTGCAACCTCCAGCTGTTCTGGTTCTCTCCCTATCCTCCTCCTTTACAAAGAAACAGGGGACACGTAAACATTGTTGTTTTATTAATATTTAGCACCTAAGTGTTGGCTCAGAAAGAGTCCCTGCTGTCACAGTTTCTAGTGTGGATTTATGCCGGAATTACTGAGTACATTACTCAGATGTAAGGCCCCACTGAATTCTATGGGGATTGCTCCCTGGTAAGTATGTACAGGATTGCAACATGAATCAGTTAGACTGAAAGGTGCCACACAGGACTATTAAAAGCGACCCCATACATTACCAGATCTATTGGAAAGTATTATCCCCCCCCCATCCACCAGCTTATTCATTTCTACATCTTTCCAGTATGTGGAATAAATTACAGAAATTTCCAAGGTTAAAATCACTACTCAGCTATGAAATTCACTGTGTGACCTAGAGCCAGGCACCGTTTGTCAGCCTAATCTACCTCATAGAGTTATTGGGATGATAAAATGGAGAAAAGGAGACATATGAATGTTACCTTGTGCTCCTTGGAATAAAAGTGGGGTGGATATAAATGTAATACTGATAAATAAGGAACAGGCCAGGCACCAGTGAGTGGCCAAGCTGGGCACTGGCTGAGGGCCCTGCTGCTGGGAGGATAGGGCTCCAGCTCCACAATCCCTGCCAGCATAGGTTGCAGGCTGCGACTGGACAGTGGTGTGGATTGCAGAGCAGGAGCGTCACTCTCCCAGCCAACGACACCCCCACATGTGCATACAGCCAGCAGGTGCTTAAAAATGCCTGGTTGCTTCAGCTCCCACATCAGCGCACATGCCTGCCATCACCCAAGATGACAGTGGGGGCATCAGCATACATGCACGCGCGCACACACAGGCAGAAAGGCAGGAGCTTGTGGTGGGATGCTGCTTGAGGGTCCTCAGTGGGCTGGTGCTGGACCTGATAAGGAATAATTTTTTAAATAAACCATTTCCAGCCTGCTTGTCCCTGATTTTGAATTGGGGGAGAAGTGGTGGTGCAGGTTTGGAATCATGAAAAAAACCAACCTAGAAGTCACCAGTTTATAGTGTAATCCTCACCATGTCTACTCAGAAGTATGTCCAAAGGGGTTTACTAAGATTGCAGCCTTAGCAAGGGGAACAAAAACTGGACTGGAACAATAATCCACCATCTCCTTACAACTTTCCAATGGCTCTCCTGGGCAAACACTTACAGGAGAGAAAGGCAACCATCCCCACAATCCTCCTCTCCCAGGCAAACAAACTTGCAGAAGAGGAAACTTGCAGAAGAGGAAGGGACATGGGAGAGCAGAGATTTATGTCCACAATATCCTCCCCCTTCCAACTTTCTAAAAACTACTGTGAGCAAACAGACTTGCAGAAAGAGGAGTCTAAGTGAGACTACAGGAGATGTACGTACTGCAACTTCCTCCTAACTTTCCAAAACTCTGTGTGAGCAAACAAGCTTGCAGAAGAGTTTTTCATTCAATAAGTCACCTCCTTTCAGTGAAATCCTAGCCATGTCTACTTAGAACTGAGTCCTATTTAATTCAGTGGGACTTACTTCCATGTAAGTGGGGTTCAGATTGCAACTTTAGCAAGGCAGCAATGCTGGACTGGAGCAATGATCCACCAGCTCCTACCAACTTTCTGACAGCAAACTTGTGGGCTTAGAGAATAGAAAGGTGGATGGTGCATTAGGAGAGTAGAGAATTATTGCATCCTCCTACTCCCAACTTTCCACAAGCCTTTAGGAGTAAACACACTTGCAGAAGAGGAGGACAACTGGCAACCACATGGAAGGTGAGCATGCAGGGAAATTGAAAAAACCCACTGACCTTCACCAGCTACCCATCCCCAATCCATTAAGTGCAGAGACCCAGGCCACAGTTCACCTTTTCTCCCAATCCTCCTGTAGCCAATTCACAAAAATAAATGCAAACAGGTTAAGAAGTACCAAAAAAATAGATAACTCTTTAGTATAGAAAGAGATTCACACTGTCTGTTGCTGCTTTCTCTCTGTGTGTACTATTAACAAATAGTAATTTTAAAAAATCTTCACTCATTCACTTTGCAGCCCAGCCCTGCAAGCAAAACAAGCTGTTGCAGCAAAGCACACGTGAAGAGGCAGGCTGCATTTCTCTTAACTGTTTGCCCATCCATTCCCAGAAATAAATGCAAATAAAAAATAGTCTCATGTTTATTATAGAAAGACAAGACTGAGACTCATGCTATGTCCACCATTTTACTCTTACAGCTCTCAACATGCTTAGAACCTATGATTCTAATATAGGCTAAGACAGTTCTTGATGCAGCCTAGACTCCTCCCTAATTTGCTATAGTGGCTGTGTTAGATTGGCCTCATAACAAATGGTGTACTGGAGCCTTCCTAGGAGGGCTGACAGGCAGGCAGACCAAAGACAGGGGCCTCTCTGGCATAACTACACTTTTGGATTAGGGTTGGCTGAGTGGTGCAGAGAGCTGATTGGCCAGAGAACAAGAAGCTGATTGGCCAGAGAACAGCAGATTGACAGAAATGTTTGCAGAGCTTCTCTGGGTTCAAATAGAAGAATAAAATGTGCGTGAAACAAGAAAGAGCATGTGGCTTTGAGATATTTGGGATTAAAAAAAAATGACATTCTCATTGGAAGGGCTGTGTCTCAGTGGCCCTTCCTCCGCTAGATACCCTCTTCCCTTTTTTCACAATGTCTTTCTCAGAGCTTGGAAGTAACTCGTTAGAAATAACGAGTTACTTTTAATTAGTTACTTTTTTGCGTAACGAGTGGGTAACTTAGTTACATTTTACTTGTAACAGAACGAGTGGTAATTTTATTACTTTTCAACTGTAACTATAACTTTCCCGCATTACATTCGGACGTTACTGGGGGGGGGACAGGAAGTCTGCTCCTGTGATTGGTGAGCAAAAGACATGTGCCTCACACTAGGCTTCTGCGCACTGTTGCTTTTCCCTCGTGCTCTGTGTTAGGAGGCATGAGAGAGGAAGTGGAGAGCCAGACCGCGCTGGAGGGCAAGGCAGAAGCAGAAAGCAGAAGCAGAATGGAGGTGAAGAGCTGAGGTGAGTGACGATGGTGTGTGTGCGTGCGTGCCCCCACTGCTCGTTCTGCCACCTTCCTTCCCGCCTGCTGCCTCCTCTCCCCTCCTGCTTGTCGGTGGCTCCCCCCCCGCTGCTGCTTCCCACACTCAACCTTTTTAAGGGAACATTTTCAGGCAAGCACCACGTCGATAGATCTCAGTAGTTGAATCTTGAACAAAACGCACGTTCTTGTCAATTGCAAAGTGAAACTGACGAAAATGTAAGATCGCCTCTCCTGGAGGTCTCCCCGGGCTCATTCCTGGGCGGCGCGGCTAACAGGAAAGGGGGAGGTGAGACTCTGCGTTTTGGTCTCTCCTGCAAGAAACACGCAGCTGATGGGATTATTTCTGGGGCGAGAGAGGTGCAAGGGGTCAGCTTTGAGTTGGGGGCTGATCAAGATAAGTGGCTTAGGAAACGGGCACAGGCTCCCCTTCTAGGAGTAAGCTGATGAGGCCGGGAGGCAGCTTCTGGGTGCAGGAATTGGTGGGAGTCCCCCTCGTGCACACAGTCCATCAGTTGCCTGCCTATAGGGTGGTATTCAACAAAATCCTTGGGCCAGCAGAACAACTCCAACTAGTGCAAGGGGATTTCCCCCTCCTCTCCCCCACATGTGCTTCATAACAACCCCAGATCTGCTCTGGAGGGTGGGGTAAATCTCAGAACAAATTTAGGGAGTGCATGGGAGAGAAGGAGTAAACGTTCTGTTGTGCAAGTAAAAGTCCTTGTGCTGACACAATGCTTGCGATAGTGCTACACTGAGTACAGCCCATAGTATAGTTTTCAAAGAATATTAGCAGTTTAGCTTTTTAAGTAGAGATAAATGCCCTGCCACTAGCAGAAATAACCATTAAAAGGTTTTGATCAGTGGATAAAAGTAATCACTCATCAGTTTTTGTGATGGAATTTTAGAGTTCAAAGACCAAAACTCAATTATAGTCCATTTGCTTATATTCACTCTTAGACATTCCACCAAAACTAATAAACTATGAGGTTTCTTGGCTGGAAGAAGGGAAATATTGGTGCAAGAAATTAATGCTGAGTAAAATTTACTGAGATATTTGTGTATTATCAACACACACACAAACACACGCACACACATACAATCTGCATTTGAAGAGAAAAGACTGAGTAGCTGCTGCATGAGCCAAGAAAAATGCTGCCTTTTTAGAACTGATGGCTTTGCTGAATTTCAGAAATGTGTTTGAAATCAGAGAAGTCTGTTGATTGGGAGGTTATAAAAAATAGATGGGAGAAGACATGACTTAGACAATTTCAAGTCTCTCCCTCTAACAGCTGCCCTTTGCTGTGACCCTGACCTTTAGTTTCATCATGCCAAAAGTCCCTTAAATATTTGTTCAGATATTTTGGGAATAGGCAGGTAACAGCTATGATGTCTGCTCTGATTAGTTTCCAAGCTGAAGAATATGATATTAAGGAAAATATAGTATAAGAATTCCTAGGGACTCATTATTCTGGAAATAGTAAAGCATTCATATGTAAAGTGCATGTAGAGATGTAGCATTATAAAAAAATACTTTTTACTAACCAAACAATTTGGTGCCAGAATAACAGGAAACAAATATTACATTTTTAGCCTCATCCCTACATCTTTATTTTCTAGTGGCCTGTATAATTAGCTTTGAGTGTTATAGTCAGGTCTGTGGCTTCCTTTGGAATCAATCCATCTCTTGTTTGGCCTTCCTCTTTTTCTACTCTCTTCTGTTTTTCCCAGCATTATTGTCTTTTCTAGTGAATCATGTCTTCTCATGATGTGTCCAAAGTGTGATACATAGAGATCGGGAATACCATGGTCTGAATGATCCTGACTTTAGTGTTCAGTGATACATCTTTGCATTTGAGGACCTTTTCTAGTTCTCTCATAGCTGCCCTCCCCAGTCCTAGCCTTCTTCTAATTTCTCGACTATTGTCTCCATTTTGGTTAATGACTGTGCCAAGGTATTGATAATCTTTGACAAGTTCAATGTCCTCATTGTCAACTTTAAAGTTACATAAATCTTTTGTTGTCATTATTTTAGTCTTTTTGATGTTCAGCTGTAGTCCTGCTTTTGTGCTTTCCTCTTCAACTTTCATTATCGTCATGATCTGTGGGTGGGTAGGAGGCAACAAGGGAGGAGGTGGAGAGTGAGACAGGGTGGAGTGGAGAAAACAATTGTTTTAAAAAATGGAGTGGAGGGGAAAAGGAGCCAGAGGTCAAGAACATGGATAAAGGAGGAGAAGGAGGCAGAAGCAGAATGGAGATAAAGAATTGTGGAGGTGAAAGATGACAACGTGTCTGTGTGTGTGTTTGCACTTGGCCCATAAAGTGGCCTCCACCACCCTCTCTGGTTACTGTGCTGCATTTGCAGTATTTTACCTTTTTTGCATCTCAGGGGAAAATGTTTGCTTGGGTGAGTGTCCCTTAGTTGGTGGCAGGGCAGGGTCCGGGAGGTGGTTGAGTGAGAGAGATTATGCTGGCTGGCTGAGTGGGGGGGGAGGGGGGTTGCACTTGGATGGACGTGCAAAGATCTGAGTAGTGGCCTCTGCCTCCCTCCCTTACCAGTGGAGAGACCACCATTGCTATAAAAAGAATTATTCTACTCCGTCTGTATGTGTGTGTGTTTATTTTTAATGTTGTTTTAGGCTATTTAGATGTGCAGCAGCCAAGGCCAGCACCTTGTAGACTTTTTTTAAAAAAGTAACTGAAATGTAACTGTAGTGATCACTTTTGAGAAAAAGTAAAGTAATCAGTTACTTTCAGAGCAATTGTAATTGTAACGGTAATTACTACTTTTTTGGGCCATGTAACTGTAACTGATTACTTTTTAAAAGTAATCTTCCAAGCTCTGATCTTTCTTTCCTTTTTCCTCCTACTTGAGCTAGCTAAGCTCTCATGCCACTGAGAGAGGAATGAGAAAGACACTGTGTGTGTGCGTGCGTGCGTGCAGAGCAACCTTCACAGACTCATTGTCAATTCACTTTTAGAACTAAGCCACAAGTAGTCACTGAGTGGGAGCCAGATGTCAAGCTAGACATCAGAGCAGCGAGCTCAAACCAGGAGTAAGAGCTGAGAGACCAGAACATGGAAACAAACATTATAGCTTGGGCCTTTAGACTTTTTCTGGTGAAGGAGATTTAGTGGCCAGCTGGGTAGGCAGAGTCATTCCGATACCTGGGAACCCCTTCTTAACGAGATGCTCCATTCTGTAGTCTTGGTTCACCTGCCTGGGCATCTGTGTTCAGACCTGGGAGCTGTTAGTTCTTCTAGCTCTAACAGCTAGCTATATATCTTGTTATGTTGAGGGATAAAATAACCAGAACAAATGCACCAAGAATACACTGGGGTTTTTTTTTGTGTGTGTGGGGAATTGTTTGTTTTGCTGTATTATGTTGAAGATATCCAAGTGCAAGCCTTTAAACTTTTTTCATGTATCTTGCCTGTTTCCACACTGAAACCTCCCTACTACAAATGTCATTGAAGCTTAAAATGGCACTCCAGGTGGTTGAACTGGCTGGCCAGCCGTCATGCCCCCAGAGTCCATCAGTGGCCAGGACACTGAGGTGGAGGCTACAGTGTCACCAGCATAGGAGTTAGACCAGATTCTTGCCTCTGAGGCCAATGCTGGTGCTCAGGGAATTACTGAGCCAAAGGCTGGCTGGCAGGAGCCCACTGAACCAGATGCCACGGTACCAGGGCCTACAGAACTGGAGCCAGGATCCCCCCAGGTGCCTTGCCCTGGGTTCAGGGAACTGAGTGCCTCCCACACTACTTGCCAGTACTATGGCACCGGGAGCACACCAGGCAGGAAAACTATAGAATGCAGAGTGCCCATCTTCAAGCAAAAGGGTTAGCTCTTTAAGAGACTCTAGTTCTCCAAAAGGGGGAAGAGCCTAGGAGAGGTGGGCTGGAGGCTGGGGTTTAAAAGGGCTCAGTTCCTCACTAGGAGCTCTCCATGGTGCTATGACAACTTCATGGGCTCCTTTGCGGGACCAGAACAGAACCCCGGGCTGCTCTGGGGGATGGGACGTTTTCTCCACTTAAAATGACCTAGAGAACCTGATTCATTTAGAGTGTGTACAGCTGGGTGCTATTGAAAAAAAAATATCCAGCAGAGGAATTTTATCGAGGGAAATAAGTCTGAGGAAAAGTTGCTCTGCTTTCTTTCCTAAACTCAAAATCAAGACTATGATGGCCATAAATGAAAATAACATTCATGTCCAATTGGAGTTCATATTTAAAGAAATGTATTTGCACTGCTCTGTACTACAACCACAAATTTATGCTATTGTTTAAAAGAGACTCTGGTGAAGAGATACAATATGCTTCTCTGTTAATGGATGCACATTAGTCTAGATATATTTTGTCCGATATAAATGATGGGAAAAGTGGAGTACCGATGTGTGAAAAAACAACTCTGTGCTGAGGTTTGATTGCCATGGGTTTGACCCCTCTTGCTGACACCATGAGGGCTAGATCCCTTCCTGTGTTCACAGCAAGATAAGTGGAATGTAATCTACATAGTTCTGAGTGTGACTTGAATTGCTCTTGTGTGTGGAGAATATAGTGTTGAAACAGATTTTGTATTTTGGCCTTGGAAGGGGATCAGTCAGAAGTGGCTTAACAGATGGGGCAGAGCCACTGTGCTACCTTCCTTACGGCTGGTGAGCTGTGTTGCGTCCTGGCAGGGGCGACACAGTGGAGAGGCTGGTGCAGTGCAAACACACCAGCAGGACTGCCAGATTGGCTCCACTGGTGCATTTGCATCACATCAACCTTCCGGCCACCTTGCCCCTCCCCCTCTCCCAACTGGCCAGCAACAGGGACTAGGGATGGAAAGCCCTGTCCATCTTGGTTCTCCACATTTCTGCAGCAATCTGCAATTTTTTTAAAAAAAACCTCATGAAAATTCTCCAGCGTTTTCGTGAGAATTTCTCCTATGAAGCACATTTTTGTATGCAGTTTTGACTAATGTACACATTTTTGCAAGCAATTCTCCTAATAGCAGCAGCGTCACTAACGGGTGGGCGGGGGGGTGCGGACCTCTGGCGCGCGCCCTCCTAGGGGCATGGACAGGGGTGGCTGGTCTGGCACTCCACGCTGATGATCTCTCCCAGTGATTAAATCCTGGAGTCTGGACCCTGAGGCCCCGCCCCACGGGAGATCATCCAGGCCGCTGGCGCCCTTCCCTCACGCGGCACCTCCAATGATGTCTAAGCACACGTGCCGTGCCGCACAGGCCGGGCAGGCAGCTCAGCTCTCCGCCGGCCCTCAGCAGCGTCTGCCTGTCCCGCTTCTTCCTGAACCTGGTGCCATCTGCAGCCTAGGGGCGGGACTGGGCGGCTCTGGTGTCACCCCCTCCATGGTGTCACCCGGGTGCGGCCCGCACCTGCCGCACCCGGCTGGTGATGCCCCTGCCTAATATAATGCATTTTTGTAAGTTCTTTTCACCAATATATTCATTTTTATGCACACTGTCCCCTAATGTATGCATTTTTTAAAACATTACTTAGTAATGAACTGCATTGCAAAATTCAGGTAAGTGTGGATTTTGAAGGATGGTTGTGTTTCAGTCCTCATCCCTAATAGGGACCCACTTGCAGGGAAGCTAGCATAGCAGCTCTGCCCCATCCAGCAAGCCACTTCTGGGAACTGTGAATAACGATAGTGGTTTTTTAATTGTATTTTAATTTTTCTTTTATTTCTTATGTTGTATTACAATTTGAATTCTGTGGAACACAATAAAATTCAATATTATGCAATATATAATATATACAGCAAAATAAAAATAAAACACAAAGAAATAAAAGAAGCAGCAACATACAATTAAAAACCATACAGCATGAAGCCTAGTGCGTTACAAGTGCTACAATAGGCAGGAAAAAATCATTAAATGGTACTCCAAGACCCTTAGCAATTTGTAAGTGGCTCGTGGGAGAAAATTGTTTGGGAACCACTGCTTTAGAGGCAGTGTACCATAGTCTTTGAGTGTGGGGTGGGGTCATTGCTCATTGGTAGAGAAAATGCTTTGCATGCAGAAGGTTGTACAAATGTCTGTATTAATGTCTGGATTTCTAGAGCCTCTGTGCAAGAACAACCATTCAAAACATGTTGGCTTTATATAAATCACTCTCCCTTCTCCCTGTGCATCTTTCCCTTGCTTTCCCTGTGGTTAGTGCCTTCCCACTTTTCTTTCCCTTGACTCCTGAATTGGATCAAGAGGTAAGGCATTGCCAACCAAAACTCCTTCCCCTTTAGCTACAGACTATTGTTAATTCTTGACATTGCACACTTGTTCCAACAAAAGAAGAGCTTAGGCTCAGTGGTAGAGCACATGTTTTGCATGCAGAAGGCTCCTAGGTCAGTCCCTGGCATCTCTAGGTAGGACTGGCAGTGTCCCCTGCCCAAAATTCTGGAGAGCTGTTGCCAGTCAGTGTAGACATACTGAGCTAGATGGGCAATCTGATTTGGTATAAGGCAGGTTCCTAATATAACTTGTGCTTACTTCTAGCTTTTGGTAATTAGGGGGACAAGGAAAAATAGTCATGAGCCTGAGCCTTTGTAGCACTTTTAATGTCAAATCCATTGCCTGAAATTTGCCAGCAGCCCAGAGGTGGTTGATAGGTTCTTTGTGACCGATTCATATCCAGATATTTTGGTTCAAAAGTTGTGAAGTAATTGTCTTCCCCCCCCTTCAAGTCTTTAGCACGGAGCCCCTTGGTCATCTTCATGTTTATATTAGACTTGTGATTTTAAAATCACAAATATGGGAAAGTAATATCAAAATATTGTATGTTATCTGCTGAATGCTGCAGTCAGTGATACATGTTCAAGTGAATCCAATGGTTGGATGTATCATAACAAAGGTGAGAAGATCTAAGCACCTTCCTTCTTGAGTTCCATATGTTGTCACTTGCAAATTCAACAGAGAACTGAGTTTGATGCTTGTAATGTGGTGCAGTAATTTCTGTGCCAGATCACCTATTAATTATTCTAAACTGCAAAGATTGTCTTTCCACCTTTTTTGGTGGGCATGTTTTTCTTTCACAGATGCTTCTTTAATGGGGCACTAAATCAGTACACCTGGTTGGAGTTTTGTTGGAATCTTAACCTGAAGTCAAATGTCTCTGTAGAATGAACCCCTTTTAGCCTACAGCTGATACTTTCTCATTTTATTTTCTCTCCTTATTCCTATTGTTCCTGAGGACTAGAGGGTTTGAATATTCAAAATTAATCACATCACAGCACGCCCTGATTGCATCAGAAGGATTGCAGTCATTAACAGCAATGGTATGTTAATGCATCTGGGCTTCCTGTGGATTCATATACTCAAACCTTGGGCTAATAAACCATGAAAGCAACCTTTTCAGTCATTTCAATGAGAAATAGAAATTGCAGCTAGGGAAAGATGTAACCCCTTGAACCCCCTAGGTCACCCTAAGCATTCTCTCACTGCAGACATAGCTACATTAAAAAGAATGGTTAAGGCAGCTGAAAAAATAGTTTAAGGCTGCTTATACACCGTACATGCTCTGTCTCCAATGTCAGAGGCAGTATGCTTCTGAATACTAATTGCTGGAAATGGCAGAAAGGGAGCGTTCACGTGCTCAGGTCCTGCTTATAGGCTTGCCATAGGCATCCGGTTGGCCTCTGTGAACAGGGAGTTGTATTCAACTAAGACCTACTCAGAATAGATCTACTGAAATTAATCAAACTAAGTTTGTCATGCCTGTTAACATCAATAGATCTACTCTGAGTAGGACTAACACTGAACACCACCCAGGATGCTGGACTAGATGTGTCATTGGCTTGATCCGGCAGGCTGTTCTTATGTACATTTAAAGCACACGGCTTCCCCCAAAGAATCCTGGGAACAATAGTTTAAGGATGCTGGGAACTGTAGTTTTGTGAAGGATAGACTACAGTTCCCAGGATTGTTTGGGGGAAGTCACATGGTTTAAATGTGCTTTAAATGTATGGCCTTCTAAATGTCCCAAACCTTCTGATGAGCCTAGAAAGCTAGAAGGTAAAAGGAATGAGACATCATATATGAAAATTATTATACCAGGCTACTGAAAACTATTACTGAAAAGTGGCTCCCTGTAATTGCATTGTGTGTCCTGCAGAAGCCTCAGTGGAACTTTACTTTCCTGTGCTAATCTGTCAAAAGAAGCCAGGGCTCAAAAAAAAGTTGCATGCTTCCCTCATCCTTGGCTGTCTTTGTCAATCAGGACAAATCCCAGCTAGGTTTCCTTTATCCATACAAACCTGACATTTGCAGCTGAACACTCAAGAGGCTTTAAATGCTGTTGCTTTGGCTGCAAGTGCCTGTTTCCTCCTGGGAACAGGTATGCACAGCCAAGGCAGAATTGAACCCAGTCTTCCTACCCATCAGCTTATTTTATGAGCTGATTGACTGGTGAGCAAGATGTTCCCTGTCCCTGCTTGAAAGATTCCATAATCCCTGGCTGCACACATGCTCCCATGACAGGAGAGGCCTCAAGTAGGGCATCTGCTGGACATGCAAGGATTCCAGTTTGGAGATTGGGTAGGAATGGAGGAATCTCCCGATACAGTTTTTCTCAATTTCTCATTTTCCCAATCTTAAATTCAGTTTGCCACATTTCTGCATCTGTTTGTATGTTGTTTTTTAAATTCTCATCAAAATTAGTCGGCACACTTTTGTATGTGGTTTTGTGTAGTATACACATTTTGCATGCAGTTTCCCTAATATGCATTTTGTATGTTATTTTCTTTAACATATGCATTTTTATGCATACAATCCCCTAATATACCTATTTTTGTACACACTTTTGGATTGGAGAACTGCATCACAAAACTCAGAGAAGTGCCAAATTTCAAAGGATAGCTGCATTTTGGTTTGCTTATTGTTTGGGGAAGTGCAAATTTGGTAGGTTCACATTAAAATGCAAAGAGAACTTAATTTCTCCACTTTCAGTTAGGTTTCAGTGAGAGTGAGGCTGTTAAACTGGGGATACTTCTCTTGCTGTGATTTTATTATTTATTTAGAATATTTATATCCTACTTTATAGCCTTGAGAGGCTCTCACAGCAATTTACAAAAGAAATCATCCCCAAATTATATCCAAGTCTGGGAACAGAAATGTCCCTATGATGACAGGATCACTGGCATTGCCTGCCCTCCATCTTGGGGTTTGTGTGTGTGTTGACCTCTGACACAAGGGAGTGGGACTGAGCAGTTGGACCTTGCTGAGCCCAGGATAGAGGGCAAGTCTTCCCTTTCTGCAGTTGGTGTTGACAGGCAACAGCTCCCACTGATTAATCCAAGCCATAGAAGAATCTGAGGATCTTATAATGCTCATCTCAAAGAAGAGGCAAACATGTTATAAACGTAGCAAGATCATATCTGGTCTGAGCCTGCAGAGCTTCACTGGCATTTTTACATCAATAGAATATTCCCTGTGTGCTGATCAGCACTGAGAATACAGTTGGGTGGGCTTCGCATCCCAGCGCTTCGCTTCCCGGCGTTCCGCTAATGTGGCAGTTTTCATTCCCCATTTTAAAGCCGCTTTTGTGGCATTTTGCGGCATTTTTGCAGCATTTTCGTGCAACGCACCCCATTATACTTGATGGGGTTCCGCTTTAAGGCAATTTCCTCTTTACGGCAGGGGTCCGGAACGGAACCTGCCGTATAAGCGGGGCCCGCCTGTAGGTGGATTCACTGGGAGCTGTCCCACACCTCTATAAGACAGCAGTGATGAAATGAAAAGGGAGATGATATTTTGTCTTCTACAGGCTAGGTTATACTGTGAAGTAGTATTAAAATACTGCTACTCCACACTGTGTCCAGTCTAGGTTCAGAAGGAAGTCTCACAAAGTTGCCTATTCTTTGCATCTTCTAGTTATTGTCATTAGAAAAAGGCAGATGACCTTCTCCCTGTCACCATCCCTTAATACTAGAAGCAGCATTTTTTAAAACACACACACACACCTTTGTTTGATGGCTGCAGGAGACAAAAGAAAATGAAGGCAGCACAATGATTGATGGACGTGACACTCTTTGAACTGAGAATACCGAGCGCTGTAAGGCACTGATAAATGGAAATGATGACTTGGATAATGAAGTCTGCTTTAGAAATATCAGAAAGTGAAGATCCCCTGAAGGGAAAAGGGGGGCAGGCACCATTCCCATAAGTCTCTGTGGTGGTAAATTATGATGGGACTGGAGCTGGATCAGAATGTCATGACACTTTCCATCTCCAGACTTGCCAAGCAATATCATATTAGAGGTCTGCCACACTCTGAACAATCTAAGCAGGCACATTAAAAAGGTGTTCAACATCTTGAGGAATCAACCAATTAATCACAGTCCAACAATGAAGGAATGAGGCTACCATTCTATGCCAGGGCCTTCCAGAGTTTTTGAACTGTCTCTCCTTGGGGCCAAAGAAATGGTTTGAACTATTTCTGCAAACTTCCTACTGCTATTAACTGTCTTTTCATCCAAAAACTTCCAAACGTTCTCATCATTTCTATTGGGAGGTAAAGTAAGTGAGTGAGGCAAGTAGAGTAAAGCTGCAACCCTTACCCCACTTACCTGGGAGTAAGCACCATTGAATTCTATAGGACTTACTTCTGAGTGGACATGGTTAGGATTGCACTGTAAGTCAATGAGGCAAAGAGCCAGTTACTCTTTGAGATATTATAATGCTCATTTTTAAGCCTAATCTTCCTATGGTCTAAGAAGAAGGTGGGGAACAGGAAGGACTAACTCCTGGTGTATTCACTTTTTAACATCAGGAATAAACATGTTTTTATTTTATTTTTAATTGTTTTATCACAGATGTGCTTGCCATCTTGGGCTCCTTTGGGAGGAAGGGTAGGGATATAAATTAAAGAAACAAACAAGTACACTTTCATGATGCTGACCCTCATATTGAGTTTGATAAGTTTAAAACCATTTTGTATCTGTTTTCCAACAAATACCATATTTTCCTCATAAAAACTCCTATAAATACTATATAGTCAACCAATTAATCCTGGAAGGCTGTCCTGTTAATGTGGATAGACTTTGTATGTGAAAGAATTCCAAATTTACTTACTGTTGTGCTGCTCTTGGGTATAAATTATTAGTAAGAAGTTGCAAGGCTGAAATCCTGTTTCCATGGGTTGCTTTTCAATGGCCTTCCCCTGCTTTTTAAATTTTTATTTTATGTTAATATTGGGAAGCCCATTATGGTTCTCAGATTATTGTTCTGCATTTATTTTGACGTTTCTGACCAGAGGCGTAAGAGCAAATTCAGAGCAGATTAGGCAAATGCATGGTGCCCCACTCCAAAATGAGGAACTGAGATGCTATTTGGCATTTTTCCAATGTCATGTTTGCACCTGACATCTCACAGAAGTGGCTGGCAGGGCACCATAGCCTAATGCATTCTCCTGACAGAGCGACAGTTCCCAGAGTCCTCTGGTAAGAGGGATTGATTGTTAAACCACCCTGGGAATTGTAGCTCTGTGAGGGAAATAGGAGTTTCCTAACAACTCTCAGCACCCTTAACAAACTACAGTTCCCAGGATTCTTTGGGGGAAGCCATGACTGTTTAATACTGGTTTAAATGTATAGTGCAGATGGGACCTAAGTAAGGTGGTGGTGATGGTGGTGAAACTATATGCTACAACTCAACCAAGTTCAAAAGCAAGTAAGAAAACACCTTTCTCCTGTTCCTCAGTACATTTACTTCTCATAGAGGCCTAAATTGAAAGATGGGTCTCTGTAAAAATAGAAGAAGCTCCCTCTGAGATATATGGAGATGTAATCTTGGCTCACGCTTTAGGAATGCAGAGTAAAATCTGCCCCTAAGCAAGTGCAGTGCTCTTTTTTATATAATGGTGTGAGTTAAAATCCCAGCTTAAGTTATGTGAAGCTACAAAGTTAGCTTTACCTGCATGTCAGAGAGGATATGTTTGCGGTCAGATAATATTCCATATGATTGACAGACCACTCAAGAGAGGTCAGTAACTTAGGTAACAGAATGGGGTGTGAGTAAAAATGAGGTCTCTCGGAAAGGCTTTACTGTGTTTGCAGACTTTTTACTTGTATTCGTATGTTTCCAGACTACCTGGACCAATTTGTTTGAAGACCTTCCAGTCTGATCTATGACAATCTCTCTCTTCAGGCAGTGTTGAATGCTTTGTTAGACATTGTTTTCCTTATGACAAGAATCCCTGTTAAATAGTGTAAAATGGAAATGGACTGCCTTCAAGCCGATCCTGACTTATGGCGACTCTCTGAATAGGGTTTTCATGGTAAGCAGTGTTCAGAGGGGGTTTACCATTGCCTCCCTCTGAGGCTGAGAGGCAGTGACTGGCCCAAGGTCACCCAGTGAGCTTCATGGCTGTGTGGGGATTCGAACCCTGGTCTCCCAGGTCGTAGTCCAGCACTCTAACCACTACGCCACACTGTCTCTCATTAAACAGTGTACTTAGTATTTAAGAAGGCCTCTGAGATCCTGGAAAGCTGCTGTCAGTCAGTGTAGATATTACTGAGCTAGATGGACCAGTAGGTCAGACTCAGTATAAGGCAGCTTTCTATGTCCCTATTCTGCCCTTTATTTGTCAAATGCAGCAATGTTTCCATTCGTTTTTGCCAATCAGATATGAATGTAGACTTGATATATTATTTCCCCCCTTAGAGTATTAAAAGAAAAATTGGACATCCAGCAGGCTGTTCTTATCAGGCCACTGGCCCATCTAGTCTAGCATCCTGTTCTCACAGTGGCCAACCAGATGCCCGTGGGAAGTCTACAAGCAGGACCTGAGCACAAGAGCACTCTCCCCTCCTGTGGTTTCCAGCAACTGGTATTCAGAAGTATGCTGCCTCTGAACGTGGAGGGAGACCATGGTCATGATGACTAGTAGCCACTGATAGCCTTATCCTCCATGTATTTCTCTGATCCTCTTTTAAAGCCATCCAAGTTGGTGGCCATCACTGCCTCCTCTGGGAGTGAATTCCATAGTTATAACTAAGTCCTGCATGAAGAAGAACTACTACAAGACAAATTGGATAGCCGGGGAGGGGAGAATAGGGTCATATCTAGTGCTACTGTTCCACTAGCATAGCAGACGCCTGCTTGCACAATGGAACTTTTTCCTCCTCTCTCCTGCAGCACCCAGTGCATCCTCAAAATCTGCTCAGAAAGATTGAAGGATTCTCCAGAGCAGGTGTTGAGGGTGTGCAGGGAGAGGAGAGGAAGGGGAAGTCTTGTTGCATAAATGGAACTCCACATTCACAGTATGGGATACAATCCATAACCTCTCACCCTAACCTACCTCACTTGGTTGTTACTGGGTAAGGTTGCAATCCTATAGAACTCAGTGGGGCTTACTTCTCTGTAGATGTTATAAGGTTGTCCTTTAAACTACCTGAGAGACGTAGAGTAGGAGTCCCCTAACTGTGGTCCATGGACCACCAGTGGTCTGTGAGTTTTATTTAGACATGGTCCACCAAGACCCTCAGCAATTTTCAAGTGATATGTGGGGGGAATCAATTAGAGGAAGGGCAGGAAACAAATGTGAAATATTTCAATTATGTTGGGAATAAAGAACCGACGCTTGTAACAAGTAACCTGAAACAATGTGAGGGAATAGACAGAAAAGCAGCCTGTTCTTCCCTTGCTGATTCCTTCTTTAGTAACAGCTTGTTTTTCTCAGGCTTTTCTTCCTTCCTTCCTTCTTCTTAGAGTTAGAGTTAGTGTGCGTGAGTGATGCCTCTGTAATACGTACATGTATGTCTGTACTCAAAGTGGCTTTATTTCCCAGTAGTAATAAAATTTATGTTTCTTTATTCTTTCACCCACCAGTCTTACCAGACTATTCGTTTCTGTACTCTGCTGCTACATATACCAAACTCCAATAAATTAAATATTCTTTGGGAATTGTGGAGTATTTATAAGGAAGCTCTGTTAATATTTGTTAGAGTATCTGGACCATTTATCACTCTTTATTTTGGAATTGGAGTAATGAAAGAAGCAAGTTCACAAATCCAGATCCCCCCCTTCTGTTGACATATCTCACCACACATTTCTACACATTTCTCTTTTCCTTCCCACTTTGTGCTGTCATCTGTTTTCAGCGATAGATTTAAAATTACTTTGACATAATCATATGGGACTTTTCATCTTTACAGCCGAATCCAAAACTTCTGTCCCTGTATATTTGCTGCCAAGTCATATCAACTTTTGTGACATTCTGCCATCATGCCATTTGGCATAGCCCATTCTGAACACTTATTTGTCACTTTAGCATGCCTTGGTAGAATTAGACCTTTATTAAAATTATTATACCTTTCATCTAAAAATTAGAGAGATTGGGGGAGGATGATATCTCAGAGGCAGAGCAACTGCTTTGCATGCAGAAGGTCCCAGGTTAAGTCCCAACATCTCCAGGTAGAGCCGGGAGAGAACCCTGCCTGAAACCCCTGAGAACCACTAACAGTCAATTTAGATAGATAGACCAATGGGCCCAATGGTCTGACACATAGGAAGGTGGATTCCTATGTTCCTATGTCCTCCCTCCTTCCAGGCAGCTAACAATCAATTAAAAAGGAACAATAAAACTTTAAGATAAAACAACATCAAAAATATCAGCCCTATAGGTAATATATTTCCAGATCTGCTAAACTCAGTCAACAGTTTGATTACTATCAAACAGGCCCTCCCCAAAAATGCTTTGGATAAGATCCATGTTTAACTGCACAGTGGTAGACATGTTTCTTTACAATGGCCTTTGACACCTGAGATGTGTCTTTTTAGAACCCACCCTGTTTTTTTGTGATGTGATTTTAGGTTTGTTTTAAAATGTTTTTAATGATGTTTTTGAAAACTCTTGTGATCTGCCTAAGGACCTTTGGGTGAAGTGCGTGCAATACATTTAAACAACAACAATGATCGTGTCATGATGGAACCAGTTGGGCTTCCCTTCAATTGTGGCACCTCAGTAAAAAACCCAACCAACAAAAACCGTATCCTGCCTGCTCACCTGTGGTGCCTCTGATGGTAGGGAAACACAGGGAAGGGCTGCTGATGTTGATCGAAGTGTTCAGGAAGTACTTTTGGGTAGACAGGGTTTTCGAGCTATCCCAGTTCCAGATCATTTTATTTATTTTATTTAATAAAGTTTATATACCACTTGATTGTAACGGAATCTCACAGCAGTTTACAAGGAATATTGTCGTTATCAATAAAAACAGTTAAAAACAAGTAATTAAAACATGTAAAAGACAATTAAGCAGTAAGCTAAAAAGAGATTAAAACTCATCAACATCGACATGTCTGGATAGGCTTGCCTAAACAAAAATGATTTAAACAGGTGCTGCAAAGAATGCAGCAAAGGTGCCTCCCTGATGCCAATAGGGACTTTTACGTTAAAGCAGCATTTTAATTGGGGACTAGAAACAATTTCCTAATCAATGTAGATCAAATAATACTGGAGTTAATAAATTCTCCATAAACTTGCTCTAGTTAATATACACATTTCAAAGCATCGGAATTTTGAAAGCCTTTCAAAAAGCAGTCCCACACAGAGCATTTTACAGTAGCCCAATGTGAGTGAAAATAAGGCTTGGATGATGGTAGCTCTGGTGAACCAGCTGAAGTTGGTAAACGTATTTCCAGCTACCATTGCCACCTGAGTTCTAGATGTAGTCGTAGGTCCAGGAACACCCCTAACAACAAGCCTTAATGGGTGAGTGGCAACCCAGTCTACAGCAGGCTGATTACCTAAGTCTATGGCCCCATCTGAACTACACATTTAAAGCAGTATCATATCACTTTAAACAGTCATGGCTTCCCCCAAGGAATCCTGGGAACTGTAATTTGTTAAGGTTTGTTAGGAGACCCCTATTCCCCTCACAGAGCCACAATTCCCAGTGCGGTTTAATAATCAGTCCCTCTTCCCAGGGAACTCTGGGAACTTTAGTTCTATGAGGGAAATAGGGATCTCCTCTCAGCACCCTTAACAAACTACAGTTCCCAGGATTCCTTGGGGGACCCATGACTATTTAAAGTGGTATTATACTGCTTTAATTGTTTAGTGTAGATGGGGCCACAGACGATTAACACTTTCCCAGCCATGAGTACTTCTGTTTTATTTGGGTTAAGTTTCATAAGACTGATTTTTATTTTATTTTTATGTAACAGAATTTATATGCCGCTTAATTGTCCATAACCTCTTTATTTGATTGCATTTATAAATTGCTTCCCCAAGAATATCTCAAAGTAGTTTCTCTGTAAAAACATCTAACTATAAAAACACCATATATACAATTTTTTTAAAAAAAATCCAAAATATAAAAACAATTAAAAACAATCTCACATGGAAAAACAATTTCAAATCAATTACAGATGCAACCTGGGATAAACATTTACACAAAATATAAAATGTTCATTAAAAATACTGATAAAAGCATTAAAAACCAGTTAACCTAAAATTTATAAAAATATAAATAAAAATCAGCAATTATAAAAAATATGCATGACAAAATAAAATGACATGTTCAAATTACATATCTAGGTTAGCTTCCCTAAACAAAAAAGTTTTTAGCAGGCACCAAAAACAATGTAGTAGAGTCACCTGCCTAATATCAATGGTCAGGGAATTGCAGAGAATAAGTTGTGCTACGCTGAAGGGTTAGTTCTTGCAAGTGAGAAATGGACATTGTGTGGCACTTGTAAAAGTTCCAGTTCCATAGTAGTTGAGTGAGCACACATATGGCCTCAGATCTTTCAGGTAGACTGGTCCTAAACTATTAAGGGCTTTGTGTACTATTTTGCCCAGAAATCAAAGGAGCAGCCAGTGCAGATCTCTGGGCAGGGGTGTAATATGCTACCAGGATCTCACTCCTGTTAGCAGTTATGCTACAGCATTCTCCACTAACTGCAGTTTCCAAACCAAGCACAAAGGGAAGCCCCACAAAGAGTGCACTGTTGTAATCCAGTCTTGATTCTCACATTACTATCCCCACATTACTTATTTAATGGTTTTAGGAACTGTTTATGCCTTGCCTATTTGTATCACAGGGTATGATCCAAACTCCCACCACCACCACCCACCAGATCACAGCACCAACAGTCCTACACTATGAGTAGAGACACCCTTATTTATTATTTATTTATTATCATTATTTTTACCCCGCCCTTTTTCCAAAACTGGAACTCACGGTGGCTTCCAGATAAAAGAACACATATAATTAAAAACATACAAAAGTCTAGATTAAAATAGAATTAAACTATTTACAGTATTAAAACCATTCATACATACAGTTAAAATAATTCAAACTCAGTTTAAAATAATAGTTAGACAATAGCAATGCAGCACCCTTCAAGCCCTGTCCTTAAAAGCCTTCAGTTCCAAAGGATTGTTGGAATAAAATAAAACCCTTACTGTTGTGCTTGATCCAGTGAATCTCCACCGCTCTTTTTTGAAAACAGGGGTACACGATGCTAGTCAAACTCCACTCCTTTTTACTGTAAAACCTGGTACAGCTCCAGTGTGAGTTTTTTTTTTAATTCAGCTTTAGACAGATTTCTCAACTGATTGGTAGATTAGCACATTGCCCCTCCAGGTGTGCCCAATGGAAATCCTTTGTACTAGACTCAGGAGGAGACAGTGATTGGCCCAAAACTATGCTGTGGGAGGTGCTGAAGGATCTGAAGTCAGCAGTGGGGAAGGGAGGTGTGCCAGCTGAGGGCAGAGTCGATTCAAAACACAGCCAGAAAAAAAACATTCTCACTGCTTTTGAAACAACACGTGTGCCCACAGCCTCAGAAAGGGGAAAAGGGAGCTCCCATTGTGCACATGAAAGAGTTTGCATGTGTCTAAGAAAATATTTTGATTTTTTTAAAAGACACCCTTCTGTGGAATTTGCAGGAATATATGTGGAGGGAGGGGCACAGTGATGGGTGGCTTCCTTTCTACATTCTGCAGAGTTCTTGTGCACATAGGGTATTTGTTGGCAGAATTGCATGGACAAGGACTATGAGCGTTGTTGTACCATAATGATCTAGTTACTATAGTCCACTGTAGGGAGTTTCTGCAAACATGGCCTGTAAATCTTTTTTTTTTAATGGTGTGAATTAAGCGGCATTAGCTGTATAAAAATGTGTGGATGAGCTGAGTGCTGGCAAAATACAAAATGTGTTTTCACTGCTGCTGAGAAGCAAAGTGAAAGTTGCCAGCTGTAGAACACAGGGATAATGTGATCCAGTTATCTCCAGTTTTGGCTTTCCTGAACTACAATAGGAATGCTTCAACATTTCTAGTCACTTCAACAACCAGAGACAAATTTGGGTTTCAAATTATTTGGTCTTGTTTCTGAAGTGGAACTCATGCTGCTGATTTGTTTCTTTTTTATTTATTTCCAAATTTGTACAAAGCACTGTGCATGAACAATTTGCTGCAGCTTTCAGCTTCTTCATGTCTCTTCTCCTGTTTATCAATCTGCAGTTGCTTAGAACAGCCTTCTGCAACTTTGCACTTCAGATGTTGTTGGACTACAACTTTCACCAGACTCAGCCAGCATGGCCAATGATAGGGATGATGGGAGTTGTAGCCCTACAACATCTAGAGTGCACCAGATTGGGAAAGGCTGGTTTAGAAAAAAACACAATTTCTTTATAAAAAAATTTGTATACTGCTTTATCATAAAAAATCAAAACAGTTTACAACACACACACACACACACACACAAACCATGTAAATATTTAAAATGAGAGATCATCAGTTGTCCTGCCTGAACTAGAAGAACTCAGACTCAGACACGGCTGTAGTTTTCCCTTTATTGAAGTAAGAGAAAGTTTCAATTCAGTACACTTCATGAATCTACCTTTGGCTTCCTCAGAACTCAGCATCTCTCTAGGTCTAACTAGGAGCAACTTTGCAGCACTAAGACATTAATTCAGCAACTACTCACCCCTCACACAGCTTAAGTAAGGCTGGGCGGGCACCCAGCTTGTGTGTGCCAACTGTCACTGTTGGAAGCGTGTGTGTGCAGGTGAAGATTCCATCTCAACTGAGTCTGTTGAATCTCCTGCCGCATTTGCCTCCTACCATCCAGTCTTCCCCTTCCGAGAGAGGAGGGCTGCCTGCTGGCAATGCGGGCGCAGGGAGAGAGGAAGAGTCAGGCTGGGAAACAACTGGCTGGTCAGGGTGACTCTCCACAGGGGTATCCAGAGCTGCTGGGGTTGAACTGTCAAAATCCAGAGTTGGGGTGCCTTCTGAGTCTCGCTCCCCACTCGGCCCTTCACCAGCTCAAACATCCCACTCTAAGTCCTCCTCCTGCGCCTTGTTCTCATCCGTCAACCCCCCTCCAGCAGGGCTCATGACAGCAACTATTACAGAAATATATTTTCTTAATTGCTTGCATAAGCCTGGAGGCATAGAAAAGTTTTCAGTAGACGTTTAAAGGTCAACCAGAAAGTGCCTCCTGAATCTCAACTGGAAGAACATTTCACAATACTGGGCCAATGACAGTAAAGTCTTGGTGTCTTGTTGCTGCCAGAATTTCTGTGTAGCTGCCCCATATGGTGAACTGCTGAAGTGCAGGTGGCGACCTTCTCAATGAAGAACCCTCTAGCCCTGGATTAATTCTGCTCACCCATGCTGGGTGTTGGATCCTTCTAAGAAGGAAGCAGTATAGAAAGGTCTCCCTGTTCCAGCTGACTCTTGCTTATACAAGAAGGCCTTCCTGAGCTCTGGTGCATTCCTGAATCTTTGGTTATTCTTTGGTCATGATTCCTGGCTTGTTCACGGACTCCACATTCTCATGTGCCCTTCAGAGAATTATAGAATCATAAAATAGTAGAGTTGGAAGGGGTCTAAAAGGTCATCAAGTCCACCCCCCTGTTCAATGCAGGTATCCAACCTAAAGCATACCCAACAGGTGGCTGTCCAGCTGCCTCTTGAATGCCTCCAGTGTTAGAGTACTCCATCTCCCTAGGTTCCATTGTCATACCACTCTAACAGTTAGAAAGCTTTTCCTGATGTTCAGTCGAAATATGGCTTCCTGCAACTTGAGCCCATTATTCTGTGTCCTGCACTCTGGGACCATCGAGAAGAGATCCCGGCCCTCCTCTGTGTGGCAACCTTTCAAGTACTTGAAGAGTGCTATCATATCTCCCCTCAGTCTTCTCTTCTCCAGGTTAAACATGCCCAGTTCCTTCAGTCTCTCCTCATAGGGCTTTGTTTCCAGTCCCCTGATCATCCTTGTTGCCCTCCTCTGAACCTGTTCTAGTTTGTCTGCATCCTTCTTGAAGTGCAATATCCAGAACTGGATGCAGTACTCAAGATGAGGCCTAACCAGTGCCAAATAGAGAGGAACTAGTACTTCATGCGGTTTGGAATGCAGCCTAAAATAGCATTTGCCTTTTTTGTAGCCACATCAGCTTGTTATCAACAATAATTCCAAGATCTTTCTCTCATGTAGTATTGCTGAGCCAAGCACCTCCCATCTTATAACTGTGCATTTGGTTTCATTTTCCTTGGTGTAGAGCTTTGCACTTATCCCTGTTAAATTTCATTCTGTTGTTTTCAGCCCAATGCTCCAGCCTATCAAGATCCCTTTGAATTTTGTTTCTGTTCTCCAGCATATTAGCTATCCCTCCCAATTTTGTTTCATCTGCAGATCTGATAAGCATCCCCTGGGCACCTCTTCATCCAAGTCATTAATAAAAATGTTGAAGAGCAATGGGTCCAGGACCGAGCCCTTCACATGCTTTGTGATCCTGGCTCATGGCTTGTTCTTTGATCCTACCCATGGGCCAGTCCAGACACTTCCTTGCCAGGTAGCCTTCCTTTAGCAGAGCATCTGCTTTGTATACAAAAGGTCCTAGGTTCAATCCCTGGCATCTCTAGGTAGGACAGGAAGAGATCACTGCATGAAACCCTTGAAAGCCACTGCCAGTCAATGTAGATAATACTGAGCTAAAAGGACTAATGGTCTGACTCTGTATAAGGCAGCTTCCTGCGTTCCCTTGCATCTGTCCTTATACTCCATCTCCAAACCTCAAAACCTGAAGTATTCTGGGAGCAATTTTTGTGATAGTTCTAATTTTGCCGGTTGTGCTTTAAGTGTGCCCTCAAAGCATAGTTTATGTTGATCTGTAGATCTCACGTTGCCTTTTAAGGAGTCCCTCCAAATGTAGGATTTCATGTATTGTGTTTTAAAAAAACAAATATCATCCTCTTGCACCAAAGCAAAGTGTCCAATTATATTTCCCTGATACAGCTACAGAATAGGCCTGAGGAAAATTCATAGAATTTATTAGGTTCTAATAAACTCCCTCAGTGCACACACATTCAATATCTTCCATTAACATTAATGAGAGTTATGCATACATCCTGGGGTGAATGGGGACTCTTATTTCTTTTCCTTGTTTTTAGTATTAAATCTTATCCGGCAGCCTGAACAGCAGAGCACACAAGCTTTCCTGCTGGTTGCTTATTTGCTTGGCTTTAATATATACAGCTTGAATTTAGACTTTTTGCATAGGAAACTGCATAAATAAAAGAGGGGAGGGGAAGAAAGTGTGGGGGGGGGAGAGTCTACTTAAACAGAATTTGTGGACTTCCAGTGGAACCTGAGAGATATGTAAATGAAAGAATTAATGGATTACTATTGATTACCAGTAGGATCTAATGAAATCATAAATATCCCTTTCAACAATTACTTGTCCCATATTATTAAATTATCAAATCCATAACTAGTTTTGAAGCTTAGGCTCAGAGACTTAAATAAAGTGCTCGAGGGACTACAGGAGTTTTTTAGAATTAAGGGAGTCAGAGGCAGTGCTTAGGTAGAAAAAAATTATGATTTAATTTGCCGTGTAATCTAATTGAGAATAACTATTGTATTTCTTTAAAAGAGAGAGAATGCTTTGATTAGATTTCAGCTGTCAAGGAGTAAATACGAAATATTGGCCAGTTTACAGCTTATCCAGAATGCGCGAAGGAGAAAAGTACAATAGATGCTGCAGTTCATGGCCCTGTTTCCTCCCCTTACTTGACAGTGTGTGCTGTGTTTTCTGTCAGTTGCTCCACATGTACCACCCTGTACTTTGCATGGTGTCTCTTGACACATGGAGATCAAGGGGTAAATGTCCTGTTTGTGAGAAAGGGTGAAAAGCAGGAGAAGAAGAAAATGATGCACGGAAATTATGTTGTCCTTTCCTGTATCACAATTTCAGGGTTATTAATTTAAACAACAAAATCTCCCATTATTTATCTATTTATTTATTTTATTACTCGCATTTTTGCACTAAGGTATCTCAAAGTGATTTGAAAAATGAAATGGACTGCCTTCAAGTTGATTCCGACTTCTGGTGACCCTATGAATAGGGTTTTCATGGTAAGCGGTGTTCAGAGGGGGTTTACCATCGCCTTCCTCTGAGGCTGAGAGGCAGTGACTGGCCCAAGGTCACCCAGTGAGCTTCACGCCTGTGTGGGGATTCAAGCCCTGGTCTCCCAGGTCATAGTCCAACACCTTAACCACTACATCACACTGGCTCTCTTACACAGTCAAAATAGAAACAACAAAAATATTAAAACCAAATATATATAAAAAAGCAATAAACAAAAACTAAAATACTCATCCAAAAATATTTTCAAGGAACAAATCCTCCCCATCCCTCTTAAAGGATGAGTACAAAAAGGTCACTGACATAACTAGCTATTCTCCCAGATAAAAACTGATGGCCTGGGTAAATAAAAATACTTATTTACACTAAATGTCCCAAAAACTATTGCTGGAAAATTCTGAGCAAAGCAATGTCAGGCAGTGACATCATCACAGCACGCTCCCAATATCCTGAATGAGCCACACTTAAATCATTGCAGTCCTAATAATTGTCATGGCCCCGTCAGAGGACTCATCAGACGAGGATGACTCGGGAGTAACAGCAGCAGACCCAGAAGCAGCGAACCCAGAAGGAGAAATGGAGGAAACTCCTGAGAACCCAGCTCCTTCTCCCCCTCAGCTGCAGAGCACCCCAGACACAGCTGAAGCCCTTCAGCCAGACGCAGCCAGTGAACAGGATACTCCCCCTCACCTGCAGAATGTAGACAACAGAAGGGCAGGCAGAAGAGGGGCAGGCCTGTCCACTTAAGGCCAAAACACTGAGGGCTCACACCTGCTGACAAACCTGCTCCTTAAAAGTCAAACCTTGGCTTCAGCTTGTTGCTGACTACAACGCCAGGCGTGACCACTGTGTGTCTTCCTATCCCCTGAACCTTGACTTGGACTGATCTCTCAGCAAACTAGACCCGGACCTTCACTGACGTCTCTTCTGGATTGCTGGCTTGGCACGTAAGCTTTGAACGGCCTCTGCCCTTATCTTGCTTCCTCCTTGCTAGCCTGACAGATTTATAGCCAAGCTGCCGGCTGAGGACTTATGGCCTGGCAATTACCAAGGAATCTCCAGCCCTGCCTGCACCCCCACCGACACTGCTGTCTCAGTGAAGAGCTGACGATAATGTTGCTATGCAAGCATGTTAATTAATTTTGACTTGCGGTAAATGTGCCAGACTTCTGCTGACTCCACTTTCAATACATATCAACATGAAAGTGTCATGGGCTTACAGGGTCCCACTACATGTGGATAAAGAGACATTCCAACAAATACTGGCAGGAGGAGAGGCAGGTGAATAATATGTAGAAGAGCCTAAAATGGACCAGGATCAGAACAATTGTGCAGCTACTTTTGCATGGCCAAGAGAGCTTTGGACTTCTGTTTCTTCATCACCAATCAATGGACTTAAACATGCCTCAGTCTGTGTTAGATTTAGACCAATGTCAAAACCTTCATTTACACATATAAAGTATACCTTTGGATCCTGATTGCTTTATAAGCTATGCTAATGTACAAGTTACTACTATCAGTGCATACCAGCCAAAAGACTGTTTGGATTTGTATCTGTCACTTCTGTAGTCTACCTGATTCAGTTGTGTTTCAGTTGTTAAAGGAGAAGCTGTTTCCCACTATTCACTATTAATAAAAAAAAAAAGCTGTAGCTTTTTTCCCTTTTCCCAGAAGTGGATGAAATGTGTAGGCATAGCAGGCCTTCCAGAGTGATTAAGCCTGCCAAATTATAGGCAAATACATCCAGGGATGTAGGGACTGGACGTCTTGACTTTTTTAGAAAAAGAAAATGTCTCTCTTTTATTTTTGGGGGGAAAATTGGATGAAATATGTAGCCATGATTGCCCCTTCTGATGCCATAAATCTTTTTTCAGAAGGATAGCTACAGCAGTTTTCCTGCAAGGGCAGCCATCACAGTTTGAGACATGTGAAAAAGAAATCTCTCAATCTCCCATAGTGTTTTGTGGGCAATTAGACTGAAAATTACAGACATGAGAGAGGCACTCCTGGGTAACAAATCTGACAAATTGCAGACAAACAAATATGTCCAGGGGCTTTTGTGCTCCACACCTTTAAAGTTCATTTGGGATGGAAAGAAGTAAAAAGGATCCACGTTTCTCCCTGTGGATTTGTTTGTATGTATTTACTCCTCCCTCAAACCATTGTGATTGGACAGCCATGGTAAATTTCCTCAGATTGAAAGCAAGATGTGTCAGTTACAAGGAGCCACTTGTCCCCCTCCCAGCATGTTTCCTTTATATGTTTCCCTGAAGTGAACAAGAACTTCCTTGTACATTGTAATCTTTGCTTCTGGAAAGTTCCACTGCACTCTGACATTTCCCTTATGGAAAGAGAGTAAGACATAGGTTTTCTCTGGCGAGACACAATATTATAATGCACTTTATGCAGCTTTTTTTAATGTCCCAAATACAAAGCACTATAAGTTACTTTTGATTCCACATAGATCAACCCCATTTCAGCTTGTGATTCAGGGTCTGTACATACCTAGTTGGTACCACATGAATATATATTACTGTTGGTCTCCACCATGACAGCTGCTGACAACAAGCTTCTAAAGAATGCTGTGGAATCGGATATGTTGGAAATACATTTGGAGGGCAATTTCTGTTTTCTTTTGTTTTTCATGTATGGATACTCTACATTTGTGTGTGTGTGCCAGGCCTAAAGTTGACAGACGAACACCTTTGCAACAGATAGAACCTCTTAAGGGGTTGTATCCAACTAAACTACTGTGCACTGGAATAATGTCTGCAGGTGCAATGGAACATCCCCTCCCTTTCCTCCTCCTGTGTACCCCTGACCTAACATCTTCTCTGGAAGGTTGGGAGCAGATTTGGGGGGCATGTGGGGGAAGGAAAGGGAGAGGAAGTTCCATTGCTCTCATGGACATTGTTCTGCAAGCACAATGATTTAGTTGGCTACAACCCAAGCTCTTTAACTTTAGCTTTATCTCGGAGCTGGGGGATTCAGACTTTCCATGTGCATGTTAAAGGTAAAGGTGTCCCCGCACTTGTAGTGCAAGTCGTTTCTGACTCTTAGGGTGACGTCTTGTGACGTTTACTAGGCAGACCGTATATATGGGATGGGATTGCCAGTTTCTTCCCCGGCCTTTCTTTACCCCCCAGCATAGGGCGGGTACTCATTTTACCGACCATGGATGGATGGAAGGCTGAGTGGACCTTGACCCCTTTTACCGGAGATTCGACTTCCTCCTTCCGTTGGAATCGAACTCCAGCCGTGAGCAGAGCTTTCGGCTGCATTACCGTCGCTTACCACTCTGCGCCACGGAGGATCTTCATGTGCATGTTACGTAGTAGTAATTCAGAAGAATTGGTTTATTTGTCTAAACCAAAGGCTATGACAAGATGCAAGCATCCGATCCATAAAACTACAAATTTATATAGAAAAACTGTGCTAAATTAAACAAACAAAAATCCTCAATGTAGTTATTGTAAAAGGAAACAGACTAACACATTTCCATGGGCATCCAATGACAGTTTGAAAGCCCAACTGGGAAATGATAAATTGCCACTAACTGTCGTAATTATCCCTTGACATTCAGCATGGAAACTTAACTAAATTTTGCTGAAAGTTAAAGAGAGAGAGATAATATGAGCTTTAATAAATTAGCCATAGTCTCCATGAAGAAACGTGGAGACAACATAAAATTAATATTTATCCTCTCCCATTGCGGTAGCAGCCTTTGTTAAGAAATGTCTGAAAGCCAAGAAGAGTTTGTTAGACAAATTATAATTTTAATTGCAGACCTAATTGATTATACTTGGCATGTTCATTCGGTTAAGGGAGAGTATGAGTCATCTCTCAAGGTCATTACAGTAATAGATATGGGAGGCATGTAATTTGTGATAAGCTGGTTTGTGAGCATCTAATTGCTCATTCATGGCAATGTGTCTGCCACTTTAACTCCCCAAACACCTCTTTGACCAATTTATTTAACACCCTTTAATATTTCAGGGTTAGATTTACTAGAGACGGTCTAAGCTTCAGCATCCAGGCTGCTGAAAAATGTTCAACCTCTGTTCCTCAGAGGCAGAAGCTTCAACCATTAAAAAGTGGAGGACTGATCCTTATCACAAAAACCATAGGCATCCCTAGGATAACACAAATAAATATCCTGTGCTGAAAGGTGGGTGTGTCCCAGTAAATTGCACAGATTAATCAAACATTTTCTGATCTTGTCACTGGAAAGGACACAGCATACCATGTGATTAGGTGATTCTTCTTTAATTATAAGGCTCACCTTTCTGGGAGGTAAGGATCTGAAGTTATCAACATCCATGAATGTTCCAAGCAGGGACTGCAGCCAGTCAAAATCCCAGAATTTTTCATCTTGGACATAACAAATTTGGCAAGTGTGCCTGGAGCAGCTCTATTATGCAAATTAAAGAAATTATGTAAATGAAGCATTGTTATGATATAGAAGTCAGATTTGATTTATTAGGTACAAATTATGTTCAGTTTCAGCAAGAGCAGTAATGGCCTATTCTGAAGCTGTGCCTCCTATAGCCGTTGAAGTTCTTAGATCATGGTTAAAAAAAAAAATCTCTACAGTGTGCCTAAGTCCTACTTGTGAAATAGTGTGGTTGGTAAACCAGGCCTTTATCCTGGCCTTTGACCCTATATACACACACACGTGCACACACACACATAGACAAACATTTGTAGTTACAGGATTGTGGAGATGAGTTTAGATAATATCAAAGACTCCTTCTAGGTTATAACAGTGTGCCTATAAGGGATGCAGTCTGCAAGGGCAAAACCCTCAGGCTAGTTTCCTTTGTTAAGCTAGTCTGTAAGCTGATGAGTCTGTCAAGTGCCCCCATTAATAAGTGTAAGAATCGGCTAGGAAAGCAATGTGGACCATTAAGAACTCTTTCAGGAGAAAAGCCTCCCCCCCACCAACAAGGAAGTAGTTTGCGTGTCTGTGTCAGAGTTAGTCTGAGAAGGTGGGAACTAGGAAGACACACAAGGAGGCCTGCTCTCTGCATCATAGCTTTGGTGGGCCTCCCTACAAGCCTGATGGAAAAGCAAGATCTATTGTTAATGCTGTGAACCCCTCCATCTTAAGGTCAGATTGTGTATATGTGTAAATAAACCATATAAAGATACCACAGTCTCTGCTGACCTTATTTCCAAACAAACCAAACCTGGGTAACTGTAGAAACCTCTGGAAGTCTCACACTGCTCAGAAATTGGGGGGGCGCAGCAATATATATAGGACCCACTCTAGTTGTTGTGATTGTAATTTGATTTAAACTGTCTTTAATGTTTTTTACATTGCTGTGACCTGCTCTGTGACCTTCTGATGTAGGGTGGGTGAGTCAGATCATTGTTTCACCTAGCCTAATAGGCTTGACTTGGCTCACCAGGGGGCTTTTTCACCTGCTACCTGGTGCTTTTCAGTGGAGACGCCAGGGACTGAAGGTTGTATTCAATGGAACATTCAGTAAGAAGTTCTATCAAGCACAAGGATTTCTGCAATGGAATCTCTCCCCTTTCCTCTCCCTGCACATCCCCTAAATCTGTTGTAGGAGTTCCCCCAACCCTATGGAACAGATTTGGTGATGAAACTGGGTGCAAGTGCAGGAAGGTAGTTGGAAGTCCGGTTACGCTAGTGGTAGGGATGGAAGGATCTGTCAATTTCAGTTCTTTCAATTTCTCATTTTCCCAATCTTTCCCAATTCAGTTCTCCACATTTCTGCAGCAATTTTTTAAAAAACAAATCCCATGAAAATTCTTCAGCATTTTAGTGTGAATATCTCCCAATAAACATATTTTATCTGTCATTTTGACTAATGCACACATTTTTGCAAACAATACCTCCTAATATAATGTACTTTTATATGCTATTTTCAGCAATGTATTCATTTTACGTTTATTTTTGCAAACGTCGTTTGAGTACAGCATTGCAAAATTCAGACCATTGCAAATTTCAAATGATGACTTCTTTTGGTTCTCACACTTTCAGCAAGTGCGAATTTGACAGATTTGGCTTTCAGTGCAAACCTAATTGGATTTCTCCCCCATCCGTAGCTAGAAACCATCCTTGCACTGATGGGGCAGGTTAGTTGAATACCACCCTGAACCTGGGACCTTCTGCATGCAGAGCATGTGCTCTGTCACTTAGCTGTGGCCCTTCCCCAGTCCAAGCCTTCCCCTTGAGACCACGCTGGGAAAGCTGCTACCTGGTTACTGTGCATCTCTGTGCTTCAAAGCTTTCTGGGTCTTACTGCAATGGACACAGAATTTCCTCTCTGCTATCTTCCAATTAGAGACATTGATTTCCACCTTTCCCTTTTCTCCACAGGAGGCACAGGTTTAGATGCTAGCTTTCGATGCCAGTTTTCAGCCATGCCTGCAGTTAAGCTGCAGGCAGCCAGCTGCAATGGCTAATGAACTCTCTCTTTATATACTAGGGAGGGACAGATCAATCTCTTTCTGGGCTATCTCAATTTCATTTGCATTTGTTCCTCATTCTGTTCCGTCCCATTTCTGAATTAATCTACATTGAAACAATCCATATGAAAACTCACATTTAAATACATTTTTAAAAACACAATTTAATTCAGAGCGCACATTTCTAAATGTATTTTGAGCCTAAAATACATGTCTCTTAATACGTTTTTGGTACATTTGGTGAGCCGAGAACTGCATCGCAAAATGTAGAGAAGTGCGAACCTTGACGGACAATTAGAGGGAAGGGCTGTTGCTTAGTGATAGAGCATCTGCTTTGTGTGCAGAAGGTCTCCAGGTAGTCCCCCCTCTGAAATCCAGGAGAGCAGCTGCCCATCAGTGCAGACAATGCTGTGTTAAAGGGACCAATGGTCTAACTCAGTGTAAGGCAGCTTCCTGTGTTCTTGTGTTCTGATCCGTGTGTTAGTCTAGAAGGTATAGATCAGGTCCGTTAGCCTTAGAATTCACAGAAATTGATTCCTTGCATATTTCTAATACCCACACACAGAAAGAGAGCGAGAGAGAGAGAGGCTTCTACTTCCTGTCCTTGAGGGCAAGAGTAAACATGTTGATTGATTGATTTCTCATCACTGGGAAAAGAGCCTAGGGATCCCATTCTCACCCTGAATGCGATCAACCACCTTGTATTATATTGACCTGAGGGGAGCATTTGTTATGCAAACACAGTGCCATCTGTTGCGCAGCAGCTTCTCTGTTACAGAACATAAACTAAACTGGAGAGACGTCAAAGTAATTTAGGACGCCAACAAGTTTAAAGGAGGACTTGGTAAATATAATGTGTTATTATGAGCTTTATTAATCACTGGCATCTGCAGGCTTTTATAAGGAGATGCCATTCTTCATCAAAGTCCTGCTAGTCTTTGCCTCATGCATGTGGCGTGGCGATCATTCCTGGTTATGGAGGGAACATTTTTAAAACCTCCCTAAATAGAACAGAACCACAATTTAAAGATGGCTGAACATTTTCCAAGAGGCACAGGGTGACTTTAAGCTTGCTGGTCATTCTGGTGTGAGAGAGAATTCAAATAGAAAATGAAAGTACATAGAAAGGGCAAGGTGACTCAACATTTTTCTTATTGTTAGGTACTACAAAAAAGTATAAAAGAGTACAAAAGAAAATTCAAAAAAATGCATAATATTCAATAAAATATCCAGCATTCATCATACTTAAGAGTATACCTACTGAAATCAATGGACTCTTAAATACTTAAGTCTATTAATTTTAAGAGGGCTACTCTGAGTATGACTTAGGTGGATGTCATCCACTGTTTTTACAAGCAATTAACCTGAAAACAATGCTTTTAATCTGTTATGGGTTCACCTTGATCACATAATCCATGTCTTTCATAATTGCACAAGCTCGATACCTATCCCTACAATTTCTAATTTTCTTTTAATATATTTATATATTTTTATTTTTTTGTCTTTGCTGTTACTTTAATTATTCTCAGCTGTTCCTATAGTTTCCTGCTTAGTCCCTTGGGGGATTCCACTTTCTACATATTCCACTGGGAGAACTGCCCATTTATTCCTGCTTTCTGCTTCCTGTTTACTAGTCAGTTTCTGATCCTTAAGTGGACCTCTCCTCTTATTCCATGACTGCTAAGTTCCATCAGGAGTTTTTCGTTGTCAAAAGCTGTTTGAAAGTCCAAATACACTATATCAACTGGATCACCTCAATCTATATCCGGGTTTTTTAACCTGAAGCAGAACCAGCATGGCTTCTGCAAGGGTAAGTCCTGTTTCACTAACCTTTTAGAGTTCTTTGAAAGTGTAAGGAAGCATATAGATAATTAGTTCTAGTGTTTTTGGGGTCACAGACCCCTTTAAGAATCTAATGAAAGCTATGGGCCCCCTCCCCAGAAAAATGCACATAAACACACCCACAAAATTTTGCGTATAATTTTTATTGCATTGGAAATTGGTTTTTTTTTTTTTTTGCTCAGTTCATGGACCCTCTGAAGCTCTGTGGAACATCTGGCACTGTTCATGATAAAAAAAGAATCAAAAGCATTCATGGTACATAGTGTATTTCTTCTTCTTCCATGTCCTGTTTTGCCCCAGTCATAGGAGTTTGGCATTTGCCTGTAGCATATCTGTCAATATCCATATTATAATCTGATAAAGGTGTTGGTTATCAAGGGTCCTGTTGCACTGCAAGGGTTTGCACCACCTGTCATTCAGAGATGCATTGTGTTAGCAGAGTAGGGTTGCCAGGTTCAGGGCCTGAGACTGATCCTGTATCTTTAGGAGAAGAGAAAGTCAGCCAAGTGTAGGTGTTCTTGCAACACTGTAATGGGAAAAACCAGAAGGTGGACTTCTCCCTTCCCCCTGCACAACTTTTAAAGATACAGAAGATCTCTTGGTTGCCAGGCCCAGCCTCCAAGAGGTCTTCTGTATCTTTAAAAGTTGTGGAGGGGGAAGGGAGAAGTCCACCTTGTGGTTTTTCCCATTATAGTGTTGCAAGTACACCTGCATGTGGCTGACTTTCTCTTCTCCTAAAGATACAGGATCAGTCTCAGGACCTGAACCTGGCAACCCTATAGCAGAGTCACTTGAATAATGCAGATGGAGTCCAGAGAGAAAATCCTGCTGAAAGTTTACTGAACAAATGGGGGGGGGAAACAGCCTACAACTTGAGCAGAAAAAACAGAGGGGGGTTGCCCTGGCAGGCTTTGTTGAGAACAAGAAGATATTCAACTATACATCCATAAGAAAACTTCCTTGCAACTAAACAGCCTCTCTCAGCACATGCTACCTCAGTAAAGATAAAGCCATCTTCCCTAGTTGCTATGCAACACCTCTACCCACGCCCTCTTGGCTAGTTGACTTACTGAGGACAGAAGTAATCTTTTAGATACATACTGAATGATCTCTACTGTTGTACACCCCACACTTTGACCCTACTTATCCACCACTCATGCTTCCCAAGGTTTCTGGTTTGCTGGAAGTAGAGATGGAGGGAAATCTTGCCTTTCTTTTCTTTCAGACCAGGCATTGTCTTGCTAAATCTATCATCTGCACTTTGGTATGAATGACTGAAAGAGGGAGAGCCCTGAAATTGTTTTCCTTGGAATACTTCCAAAATGACCATTCACCACGTGGACACAGCTGCATTGCTTGCAGTTGTAGCCATCCATTCCTGTTAAATCCATCCATCCTGTAAAAAAAATGTATTTTTCATTGTTTGGTAATGTAATTCTGTTGGCTTTGTGAACATTGGCTTTTATCCAGAGAATCCTATGACATATGCTAGAATTTGCTCATGCAGAATAGGTGTTGTCTTTATGCTGGGTACACTTTTGACCTGTGTAATGTGGCCCAAATATTTGCTGTTTTGAAAAAATAAATAAAAAAATACAATTTTAAAAGTTAGCTTAAAATGCTGTAATGGTGCAAATTAAATCTGTTGTCATTTCCCCAGACTGTTAGGCTTTGCATTAAGTAATTATGTTGGATGTTAACACGATGCCACCAAAATCAAGTATTTTATCTTGGCTGCAAATGCACTAGTTGCTTCAAAAGCAGCCAGACTGTTTTCTCTGTCTGCATTTTCAAACATCTCTGCCCACGGCTGGACACATCTCCCTTCCCCACTGCTGATGCGGACTACCCATAGCAAAGTGTTGGGCTAATCGCTGTGTCTGCCTGAGCCTAGAACAAAGCATTTTCATTGGACACATCTGGAGTGGCAACAGAGTTGATGGCCTATCAGTTTTGAAGTCTGTGTGAAGCTGACTTCAAGGTGAAATATGCTGGAACTGCAACTGCTGAAGTTTTGGTGTAAAAGGGGACAGAATTTTAGTAGTGCCATGTGTCCCCACGTTCAGAAAACAGAGTGGAGATGCACTGAAGCCAGAACAACAAACGTGTCCCTTCCCACAATCTTCTACTCCAAATCAGTCTTGTCCATGGTAAGGAAGTGGTGATGTCTAGCCAAAGCAGAGCTTGGAAAAGTTACTTTTTTGAACTACGACTCCCATCAGCCCCAGCCAGCATGGCAACTGATTGGGCTGATGGGAGTTATAGTTCAAAAAAGTAACTTTTCCAAACTCTGGAAGCGCTTCCATATTAAAGCTTTTCTCCTTCTAAATGCAGAAAATGACTTGTCTCCTTTGAAAGAGAGACCCATTTAGTGGAATTGTGTTCCTTTGCTGCATTTCTTAAACAGATGTCAAATAATTAAGAGTTTCCAGCTGAACTTTTCCCACTGCCCTATATCTTTGCTAATTTTCTTCCTTTTTCATTAAGAAAGATAAATTCTATCAAATTATTGAAAATTATGTAGGTCATTATCACAAATGAAACTGCAGTTAAATTCATTTTGCACACTGGAGAACTAAGGGATAGTTATCTTACAATAATATCTGTGTTAGCATGGCTCAGTTGGGTAGTACCCATTTCTCATATGTGTCGCCCTATATCCCCAGTGAGTTTGAATTCCATCCAAGGTGTTTGATCCTGAAAACAGTTGAGCCCCATTACTGTCTAGTGCAGCCTTTCCCAACTAGTGGGCCACCAGATGTTGGACCACAACTCCCATCAGCCTCAGCCAGCATTGCCAATGGTCAGGAAAAATGGGAATTGTGGTCCAACGTCTGGCGGCCCACTAGTTGGGAAAGGCTGGTCTAGTGAGATGCCCACCAAATGGCAGGAATGTGTGGATGGGCATCCACAAGAACATTTTAGGGATGGGGTGGGGCAAAGTAAATACTCCAAAAAAACAAACAAAACTAGCATCAGAGAACACCTGTATACCTGAATTGTTTTCTGTGGGAGAGCAACCACTTCACCATCAGGGAAGACCAGCAAAACAAAATGCTTACAAGCAAACCAAGAGTCATAAGAAGAAGAGCCTGCTGGATCAAGTCAATAACCCATATAGTCCAGCACCCTGTTCAATTGCCCATTGGAAGCCCAAAAGCAGAAACTGAGCTAACAGCACTCCCACTACCTGTGCTTCCCAGAAACTAGATAACTAGATGGTTCTAGATAGTAGTCTAGATAATAAGCATTCCACTCGAACCTTCCCCTTGTCTAATTGGCTAGATCTCCTTTCCTAAATGCCAGTCACTGCTACACCTTAATTCACTGGCTAAAAAACAGTGAAAGGTGGGAGCAGGCTACACAAATGAGAACAGTGCCTGCCCATTTTGCCTCCTATAACATGTTCTGCAAATGCACTCTTTTAAATGAAAGCTGAAAATTTGGGGATTATGGTTCATCTGGTTCAATACTCAGATAAGACACAAAAAGGACATATGGCGTTGAATGCTGGCAGAAGCTGAACTTCAGCAGAATCCCTGTTGAAGGAGCACACTCTACTCTGGATATAATCACACTAAGACTCTAACTTTAAGAAAACAATAAAGTGGCATTTATTAAAGAAAATAAATATTGATAGGAAAGATCCCTAGTTCTGGCTAACTAAGCTAGAGATGCAGCAAAGCATGCTTGTTTCTGTATCTCAAGAGAAGAGAGATCCAGAAGGTTACCTCTAAGGGAGGAGTGGAAGAACATAGAGAGGAAGTAGGAAGTGAGGTCAGCAAACCTAAGAGTATAAATCTAGCATTGGAAGGAAGATCAACACAGGTAAGAAAGGAAAAGACAGTCTAGGAAGCATGAAAGTTCTCTCTGTCTGCCCTTTCCCATGCAGACACTTTAGCCTTCAGTGTAAGCTGAGTTGCACCCCAACACTTCCAACATCTCCTAAACTCTGCATTATTGCTCAGTTGTGTTTCCTGAGAGCAGCTGTAGTGGTTGTTTGCTCACTTCTGTATGTCCACATTCATTCTTGACCAGTCACTTCCAAGCCTGCTGAGCATAGCAGATTTTGCCCTCTTTCTTTAGTGTGAGGTTTGTTGATTGCTAGGCATGCAAATAGGTCTGAGAGTTAGGGCTGGTATAGTAATCATCAAAACAATACCAGAGATGTCTCCCTTAAGCAGGGGGAAGCAGTGCTATTTCTTTTTTGTTATGTTATGTTAATGTTTATTTATACCTCGCCTTTTGGCCAGTAAACACAAATATAAAAATACATCAACAAGGCAATACATCAATAAAGCAATACATCAATAAAGCAATACATTGTACAAAAAATTAAATTAAATAGCAAATAACATTTATTAAGAAAAAATATCCAGGAAAGGCATTCCATCTCACCTGAACTTACAGCTATTTCAAGGGGTGGTACACCAGTACGAAACGGCAACCGTCTGTGGCTCAGGCCAGGAGTAGTGCAACTTAAAGCTGTGGGTCTCTGTCTGCATGCCCTGGCCCAGGACAAAGACGACGCTGGTAAAGTGAAAACAGGGCAGTGGCAACTGGCAGGCTGACCAACTGGTCTGGCCCGCAGGCCTTCCGACGCTGCAATGGTAGCTCCCAGGCCTTGTAGTCTTGCAGCTCTTCCGGGGCAGTGTGTGCCACCGTAAGTTCCTCTCAGGCTGACCGAACAACTCCCCAGCGGTGTCTGTGGATGAAGCAAATAGACCTGGTAGATGTAGACCTTGGTCGGCCAGTTGTCATCGGCTCATTGTTGTCAGCGGGCAGCATGGGATCAAAAAAGCCACAGGCCACAGCGTGGATGACGATGTAAACGGGACCAACATGGTGTGCGGGCGCGCCTACCAGGGCAGCTTGCTCTCACCATTGCAGTTGTAGTAGCATAGCGGGTGGCGGCAGAGTGGGTAGTCTGGGCAGGGCCGGTGCCCAAACCGCTGGAGGTATTCCCGGCAGGGCGGAAAGGGCTCCTCGCTGCTCCTCAAGTCCACGGTGACTTTGAAGAGCCCCAGTGTGTAGTGGAGGCAGCGGGGCTGCGGGAAGCTGCTCTCGCGCAAGTGCCATCTTACCATCTTAGTCAAATGCGTGAGTAACTCACTTTGATCATTACCTTAGTTGTGACCTATGAACTTCCTGAGTATATAATCTGGCGGTAGTTTCTAGTAGTTTTCTAGTTTCTGTGGGAACACAGGAATTTAGGAGACCTCTCTCCAGGTGAAATATAGGTTAAAATCCACAGGATGTAAAGGTTTGCTTTTTGGAGAGCTCCTGCAACTCAGAGTAGACAGTGCTAGACTTGATGGCCCAATGGCCTCAGTATACACCGTTTCATATGTTTCCTTTCTTTTGGGATTGGCACTGAATAGAAAACCTTTTCAGGAACATTGTTATAGAGGAGAGAAGAACCACAAGTCTGATTTTCATTGAAATTATTCTTAAAAAATGGAACCCATCAACGTGTATATAATTTCTGTGAATCAAGATGACAATTTTCATATTAAGTTTTTTCCCCAGTGCTCTGTGATTGTTGACAATGAAGATTTCACATAAGTGTCTGGAAAATCAAATACCCAGTGCTCTGTAGCCTTAAATTCCTTTTATGCTTATTCCTCACATGCAGATGTATTAGTAACAGAGCTTGGAAAAGTTACTTTTTTGAACTACAACGCCCATCAGCCCAATCCAGTGGCCATGCTGGCTGGGGCTGATGGGAGTTGTAGTTCAAAAAAGTAACTTTTCCAAGCTCTGATTAGTAATAACCACTCACATGCAAAATAACTGTAATCAAGGCTCAATACCTCTAGAGAATGAATCTTAATGGTGTTAATACATTCAGCCAAAAAAAGTGGAGAATATGTTACATTTAATATTAGTCACGGGGTAGTTGTTACAGATAATCCTTGGTGTTCATCGTGAATCTTATGGTTAACACATCATGGTTTCCTTACCTAGAATCTCTCTCTCTCTCTCTCTCTCTCTCTCTCTCTCTGTGTGTGTGTGTGTGTGACAGTATTCATGAGTACAGAGTACTGGCAGCTCTTTTTTTGCTACCCATGGCAGCCATTTTGTGCTGACACTCATGGCACTTTTATCAATATATGGGTATTGGCATCTCATTTGTTTTAACCAAAAAAACCACTGCCTAGAACCATATGGTCCTTGCTTTGTTTTTGCACATTCTTATAGACCAGGGGTAGCCAACATGGTGCCCTCCTGATATTGTTGGACTCTTAGCTCCCATCAGCACCAGCCAATATGGCCAAAAGTCAGAGATGATTGCAGATGTGGTCCACCAACATCTGGAGGGCATCACAATGACTACTGTTGCTGAGATTGTGGGCTGACTGCAGCAGTTTCTGTGGTTTTTATCCCACAATACCCAACTGACATACATTTTGAATGTCAAAACCACAAGGGTAGAGCCAATCAGATTTGGGAATTCCCTTTCTAGGGACGTTTGCACCATCATCTTTTACCTACTCCAGTGCCAAGCCAGGTTCACATTAGTTGGTGGGCCTTTGGAAAATGAAGAAGGTAATGATTTAACTAGCTTTGCTGGTACTTGCTTTTTATTGTGCTCTATTTGGTATGCACACACACACGCACATGCGCGCACACAAACACAGACAGTCCTTCTAGATAATAAACACCCATAATCTTAACCTCTTTTCCCAAACACCATCATATTTAATGATTTTTTCATTGAAATGAAACCATAGTCACTGGAAAATTTCAGTTTGATTTAATTAATTCTGCTGAAAATCTACAGCCAATTCAATGTGATGTCTGTTAGAAAAATTACCGGATAAGCTTCCAATGCTGCTATTGTTCCAACTTGCCAATGGATTACTTAAGTGTCATTTGTTAACCTGTTTTAGTCAATAAAATCCTTTAGTTGTTTCTCACAACGTGACCATTATTTCCAGATAATGTATATCTAATTCTCTCTTCACTTGGGTCTATCTGCTTGAGCTAGACAGAGTGGCTTATTATTAATTAGCTCTTTATAGGGTATTAGCCAGGAAGGATCACGAAGCTGTAATAAGTAAAAGTTCACAAAGATAAAATGCCCTGATTAAAGAGCAAAGCTGAGTAGTAAGCATTTCCTGATAATGGATTGCAATCCAGTAAATTGAAACTTATTTTCCTCATACCCCTGAATAAAAATTCTGAGAAAGAATGCTATTACTCATCTGCATAGATACGATTTTTCCTTCTTTAGTCTCTTTACATTTATTTATGAGAAGATCCAACCTTTCTCTGGATCCGTCTTTTAATACATGCATGGAGGGTATCCTCGTACTGCCACCTGCTCTCTTCACTCACAAGATGAGTGGGATCAGTCCCATAATTGCAATGTAGCATATTTTCTTAAGAAGGGATGTCTGTCCAGTTCTAGACACTGCATTTTAGGAAGGATGCAGACAAACTGGAACAGGTTCAGAGGAGTGCAACAAGGATGATCAGGGGATTGGAAACAAAGCCCTATGAGGAGAGACTGAGAGAACTGGGCATGTTTACCCAATCTTTGTATGAAGTCAGAATGTTCCACAAAGAATTAAAGATATGGCTTTTGTCTGTCTATGATGCAGGGCCAGTCCTGCCATTAGGCAAAGTAAGGCATGTTTAGACTTGAGAAGGGAAGACTGAGGGAAGATATGATAGCACTCTTCAAGTACTTGAGAGGTTGTCACACAGAGGAGGGAGGGCCAGGATCTCTTCTCAGTCATCCCAGAGAACAGGACACAGAATAATGGGCTGAAGTTACAGGAAAGAAGCCAGATTTCAACTGAAGATCAGTAAAAACCTCCTGACTATTAGAGGGGTACAATAATGGAACCAATTACCTAGGGAGGTGTGGGCGCTTCAACACTGGAAGCTTTCAAGAGGCAGCTGGACAGCCACCTGTCAGTTATGCTTTGGGTTGGATTCCTGCACTGAGCAGGGGGTTGGAGTCGATGGCCTTCTAGGCCCCTTCCAACTCTACTGTTCTATGATTCTATGACTTTTTCATCCCAGGGGCCCAGATATGCCCAGACCAGGTTTCTTGGGCTGAATGGCTTGAGTACACCACCTTGGGCTAAAGCAGATGATGTTGTACTCCAACTACCATCAGCCCCAGGCAGCATGGCCAATGGTCAGGGATAATGGAAGTTGTCTCTACTACCCTTTCTTTTAGGAGGAAAGTTTGTGACAGGAGCTGCTTTTGAATAGGCGAGCACTACTCTCAGGCCGTCCCAGGTCACTGGCACTTTCCTAGTGCTGGAATGGAGAGATGCACCAGAAGCAGTGATGCCGGCGGAATTTAGTCTTTGAGAATTCCAATATGTACTGAATGTACTCACAGTTCCTCAACTAATGTGCAGATTGAATTTTCTCACCCATCAGATTTTACTCTTTCCGAAAGTTCTGACACCATTTTTGACTATGATGGAGCAATGGTCTGACTCGATATAAAGCGGCTTCCTAGGTTCCCAATACCCAGCACTAACCAGTGTTGAAGTCTTGGGAACAAATTGCTGCGGCTCTGTTTGCTCCACAAGGGCTGCTGCAGAGCTATCATGACACATGTGTGGGACATGAGGATTGGAAAGCCACCCCACATGCTGACTTTCCTGGACTTGGGTAGTTGGAATCATATCTGTCAATGTGGTCATGTTTTATTTGGTGTAATCCACCAAATAGCAAACAGTATGTAATGTCCATTAAGAAATATTATATTGCATTAAATTTCACCCATGCCAGCTTAATTGTGTCAAGGCCAAACAAGAAGTTCTTGTAGCCCAATAGACATAGAATAAGGGAAGGACCATGGCTCAGTGGTAGACTGTCCACTTTATCTGCAGAAGGTCCCAGGTTCAATCCCCAGCATCTCTAGGTAGGGCTGGAAATGTTCCCAGCTTGAGACCCTGGAGAGCTGCTGCCCCTCAGTGTAGACTATATTTCATTTCATTTTATTAAATTTATATACCGCCCATAGCCGAAGCTCCCTGGGCGGTTCACAACAATCAGCATAAAATACAATGAAACACATATTTAAAACAGGTTTTTTTAAAAGCTTAAAATTTAAATTTTATATTGAGTTAGATGGACTAATAGTCTGACTCAGTATAAGGTAGATTCTTTTGTTCCTATGTTTTTAAAAATATATCAAATAAGTATTTAAATGTGAATTTTCATGCAGATTTTTTTTAAAAAAACAAACAAACTTAATGCAGAAATGGAACAGAAGGACTGATGGGTGAACACACTTGTGAAAGTGGCATGGACAGGAAATAGAATGATTTATCCATCTGCAACCTGTACTCTGCATCACTCTAGAGCAGCCTTTCCCAACCAGTGTGCCTCCAGATGTTGTTGGACCACAACTCCCATCAGCCTCAGCCAGCATTGCCAATGGTCAGGAAAGATGGGAATTGTAGTCCAGCAACATCTGGAGGCACACTGGTTGGGAAAGGCTGCTCTAGAGAGAGGCAGAACAAGAATGAATGTGAGTCAGGAGATGAGCTATAATGTCAAAGCAAGACTGTAAATCAGACTTGTCAATCAGAGACACACCTCTTATTTATTCACTTGTTTGTTTTAGTTAAACCCCACCTACCAAAACTGTGAGTTTTTAGAGCAGCAGAATAATCCTATATTAGTCTTTGATGACAATCATATAATTATATATTTAGGGATTTAGGGATTTTTAGGGTTGTATAGTGTGTGCATGTGACACACACACACATTCACACACCTCAGTTCCTCTTTGAGATGTGGTAATTTATACATTGCATATCGGGACTGGCAAACTTAAAATGGAATGGAAATCACCAGATTTTAGTTTTATTTTGCAATTTCATGCATGAGCTGCTAACATACTCTACACACGGAGCCTGGCTCCTGATGGAACAGCTAGAGCTGAAAAAGAGCAATTTCTGATGTTTGGCCACCACTCCACCCCTAATTTTTAGCTGGATCCAAAAAACAAAAACGAAACAGATAGTTAATTTGAGGAAAGTGTTAAAAAATATCTACAAGAGTCAAGATATAACACGACCATATTTCAATAAGTTTGAAATGAATGTTAAACCAACAAACTCTGAGCAACTCGCCATACATACATCATCTTTATGCACAGGTGCAGAAATAGAGCTTCACATGAACATGAAAAGCTGCTTTATTTAACTGGACCAGTGGTCCATTTTACTCCAGTATTGTCTCCGACAGGCAGCAGTCAGAAGCCTTCCAGCCCTGCAAACAAAGCGATTTTAAAATGCAAATTCTGTAGACTAAGGGTGGGGAATCAGGGGCTCTCCAGATGTTGCTGTGCTACAGCTGACATTTTTACTGACCATTGGCCATGCTGTCTGGGCTGATGGGAGTTGGAGTCCCACAACATCCTGAGGGCTGGCCACAGATTCCCCGCAGCTGCTGCAGGCTGAACTTGAGATGCTATGCATACAAAGTGTGCTTCATCATGGAAATACGGTGGTAAATTAGGCATATGTTATTCTCCAACTGCGGAGGCAGGTCCTCTGAGCCTCCTTGCTAGGGTTGCTGGCATTGCAGCCAAATTGTGTTGTGTTTTTCATGGACCTAAGGACCTCTACGTGTGAGGGGACCCTACCAATCCTGGCTGGTAGCTTTTAGGAAAGTGTATCCGATTTACTGGTTACTACTGATATTGTGATTGTCTATCACGGTGAAGCTGGAGTGTGGGGATTTTTAGGCTTCTTACTGCTATCTGGTTTCTCCTTGATGTAGATGATTCAGCTGAATAGTCTGGCAGAGTATTTGACTGCCTACACCCCAGGCAGCAACGGGAGGGAGGAGTTAGAATCCTCCCATCTATGACCCGGCTCTCGCGAGATCACCCACAATCCTGGGCAGTCTTGCAAGAGCAGCCAAGGGGTGGAGCCAGACCCGGGCCTTTAAAGGCCCCAGTCTCCTGTGAGCTGGCCTCTTTCTTCATGTGCCGGCTTTCCCACCCAGCCACCCTCCCTCCCTCCCCCTCCCTCTGTTTTAGGGGATCACTGAGCTGTGTTTAACTGGGTTGCTGGTTGACAGGGCCGGATAGGAATTTTTCCTCTCAACGAATCTGGCCCCATTGTTGAGCAGGTTTTTTTGCCTATCCCTCAGTGGTTCGCTGTGCAATTGCTAGGTTTCACTCACTTCTGTCACAACTTTAAGCGGAAATGGCATTGGGCAGGATCAATCATAAGGGGGACTCCCATAAGGAGTCCAGTGGGAGTACATGATGGCCACGCCCCTAGCTCGGGAGGGGTGCTGCCTCATCCAGCTCACAACCCCTCCCACTGGTTGGTCAGCGGGACCACAGGTGCCTTGGGTTCACACCCCACTTGGGTCTAAAGCGGGCCAACTCCCAAGGGTAGTTCCCAACTGCTTGTTGGTTGATTCAGCATTCCTCCAGCATGGGCTGCCAGAATGAAGCGGATCCTTGCCCTTCTGCCATGCCAGCCCTGCTTTACTTGCTCTTATCACTAAGGTTGTGGCCTTACTTCACCCATAAACCTGTGTCTGGCTGTGTTATTTCTGTTGCTAAAGGGGGCACAACATACTCCTACCACACAATGCATCTACTGGAGTAAAGTGCACATAAAGATGCATATATTAGCAAAAATAACATACAGATATGTGTTATATGTAAAATTCGTTTGTAAAAATGATATATTGGACAAAATTGCATACAAACGTGCATATTAGGAGAAATTTGCACTAAAACACTGATGGATTTTAATGAAATTGCAAATGGATTTTGAAATGTGGAGAACTGAACTTATGATTGGAAAAATGAGAGAAATGGAAATTGACAGATTCATCCATCCGTATCTAAGACCTATCTAACCCATATAAACACATTCAACGATCTGGTTCTCAGCAGCCCCTAGTGAGGAAATGGTGTATGTCATAAGTGGAGGAACAAGCCTTGAGTTCATGCACATACCCTCACAGTGTATAGAAATGTTTAGTATGAACCAGAACCTGTTTGTCTCTGTGACTATATGGAACAGTTCTGCTCATATGCTCCATTTGCTGAAAAGGGAGTAGAAGGGTTGTGTGGTCGGGGCTACTCTCATATCTCCAGTTCGTACTAGAAGCTCTACACAGGGTACAGTTGCTAAACTAGATTGCATAATGGCCAAATAGTAGATTATCCCCACATGACAGATGTATATAAAGTTATAATCCCCTGATGGCTGGCAGTCATGAAAATGTCTCCTGTGGTCATCTACCCACCCCACAAACAGTGGGTTTGAATTTGGAGGGGTGCAGTGCAAGTGATAGCCAGATACTCTGTATGTATTTGGACATTTAGCAAGACTGTTCTTTGTGACTCTCACAGAGTGAAGTCTAAATAAGCACTCCATGGTGGAGAAATCAGTTGTCTGGATCACCACATGACGTGGCATAGCTATTTCTTATTTTGTGTAACCTGAACATGTCCACCTTGAGGATCCCATTACGAAGAACTTCTAGAACTCCATGATGTTGGTAGATTCTCACCTAAAGCCCTGTACAGCTTGGGACCAGGTTACCTGAAAGACTGTCTTAACCCTTATATACCAATCGATCACTATGGTGTGCAGGTGAGGGCCTCCTGCAGATACCATCTTATAGCAGACTTATGTAGTGGCACCTACCCTTTGGAATTCCCTCCCCATAAATATTAGACAGGCACCATCTCTATTATCTTTTTGGTGCCTACTGAAGACGTTCCTCTTTCAACAAGCCTTCTAAGTGGAGACCTTATCCCAGTCTGCATCTGTGTTGGAATTGCTTTTTAAGATGTTTCAAAGCTTTTTTTAAAATTATTTTTAAAGCTCTTCTTGAAAAAAAGAAGTTTTTAAAGATGTTTTGTTTTAATATGTTTTTAAGGATTTAATATATTTTAAAGCCTGTTTTTATGACCTTTTAGAGTGTTTTTAGTGTTTTTCTTTGCTACCCTGGGCTCCTACTACTATAAATCTAATAAATAAATAAATAAAAAGGCAGAGTGCATTTGACAGCAAAACATCCAAAGAATTTTGAGGAAACCCAAGAGTTTTGATAAGTTGCGTCATTTATTGGAGGGTGGAGGTGGAAGGGAGGTGTTAACATCCCTAGATACCCTTCTAGCTTTTTCACCTTTTATTTGGTATGGGTTATTTATTTTTAATGTGACTTTAGTTGGAACAGGGCTGGCCCTACCATTAGATAGAGTGATGCTGCTGCCTCTGCTGGCAGGGTTTGGGGAGGTAGGTAGCAGTGCAGAGGTGCTGGGTAGCAGACCTGCAAGCTAGCCTATCCTGTATTCCTTATTTTTATTTTATTTTTTATTTTAATTTAATTTATGTGTCGCCTATCTGGCCAGTGGCCACTCTAGGCGACGTACATACAATAAATACAACAAAATACAATACAATAAAATACAGTGTAACAATATAAACTAGCCTGCCACTCTCACGTGTGGTGGATGCTGCTGCCCCATCACCAGTGCTGAGGTAAGATTCAGCTAGCAGTTCTGGTGGCTTTGGTACTTGAAGTCATTGTTGTTGGTGGTGGTAGGGCATCTTGTGCTTCTCAGGCAATAAAATGTATTGGTCTGTCCCTGTTAAGGAACTGAAGAAGTTTTAGCCCATGGAGAGGAAAGCTTATTCTAATTTTCTCCAAATAACCCTGAAGTCTTCCTCTAGATAGTGCAAAAGCAATTCAGCAATTTTACTGCCAGATTGATGAGAAAAGTGCATATTAAGCTTTCTTCATTAATTAAAAGCAGCAAAGAGAGAGCAGTCACTACCTCTGTCTTTATGAAAACAAATGCCGCTAAATGAGCTTGCAGCTCAGGACTGGGTGGGCTTGTGGATTAATAGAGCAAACATTTGCCTTGGATATTGTCTTGCTGGAGTGTTAACGAGTCCCTAATTGCTGACGGATTGCAAGGAAAAAACAGAGAGAGAAAAGTAGCTCAATATAATATAGGGCAGAATGTAAGATTGGGCAAAGGATTGTAAATACGCTATGGGGTACAGTGCTGAACTGGTAGGGGTCCTGTGCAAAATGAGCTATTGTGGATTTCCCAGCTCAGTGAAAACAAGACAGTCACAGTCATTTATGCCAACTTAACGATGCTCCTGAATTTGGATCCATGCACAATGAAAACATGCTGGCAAAAGTTGCTAGCTGTAATCTGCAGTCCTTGTCAAATGGGAGGGCAAGCATTCTGTTGAGCCTTTTTAAATGTCTATCATTTAAGAAAGCAACTTCAGTGGAGTCTATATTGAGTGCTCAGGGGATAGTTAATGTACATTGCAGAACTTCTGACAGCCAGACGTACTAATATTCACCAATTCACCATACCTTTATCTCTACTTCCAGTAAATCACACCTGCACACTACCTTACAAATAATAGCATTTGTTTCTGAACAATATGGCTATTTGGGGATGGGGAGGATTTTATTTATATTTGTTTTGGTTATCCTTTATAAACACTGAGATACAAATTTTAAAAGTGCCCTTTATTGTCCATACATTTTATGTTATGGGGAAGGATCATAGCTCACTGGTAGAGCATCTGTTTGCATGCAGAAGGTCCCAGGTTCAGTTACCAGCATCTCCAGGTAGGGTTGGGAGAGAACCCAGTCTAATATCTTGGAGAGCCACTGCTGATCAGCATAGACAGTACTGAGCTAGGTGGGCCAGGGAATTAAGAGTGCTATTCCATGCGCTGTGGACACAGTGAGCGAGCCAGAGGCGGCCGGTGGTGCTCCGGTGGTATGGGATCGGTTCCAGCTTCTTCCTTCTGATGAAGTGGACAAGGTGCTTTCATCCTTAAAGCCAACCACTTGCTTACTCGACCCTTGCCCATCGTGGCTCATTATGAGCTGCAAGGACAGACTGGGCAAGGGGATCAAGATGGTGGTAAATACGTCCCTGGAAGAAGGAGTAATGCCATCAGCTCTCAAGGAAACCAATTCTAAAGAAGCCCCCCTTGGATCCCCAAGATCTGAACAACTTTTGCCCAATCTCAAATCTGTCATTCCTGGGCAAGGCGGTTGAGTGGGTGATGGCGAAGCAGTTGCAAGTGCATTTGGAGGAAGCGGATTATCTGGATCCATTTCAATCAGGCTTCAGGCCTGGACATGGGACTGAAATGGCCTTGGTCGCCTTGGTGGATGATATGAGGAGGGCGTTGGATGGGGCGAATGCACCTTCCTTGTCCTCCTGGATCTCTCAGTGGCTTTTGATACTGTTGACCATGGTATCCTTCTGGACTGCCTGAAGAGGCTAGGCATAGGGGGCACTGTATTGCAGTGTCCGTTCCTTCCTCTCTGGTAGGTACCAGAGAGTGGCATTGGGGGATGAGGTTTCGGATCCTTGGCCTCTTACTTGTGGGATGCCACAGGGCTCCATCCTCTCCCCGATGCTGTTCAACATCTATATAAAGCCGCTGGGGGCTATCATCAGAAGATTTGGGCTGCAGTGTCACGAGTATGTGGATGATAGGCAGCTCTATCTCTCATTCAAATCTTCACTGAGGTTGGCTGTGGAAACCCTATCCAAGTGCCTGGAGTCAGTGAGTGGCTGGATGGGAAGGAATAAGCTGAAGCTGAACCCTGACAAAACCGAGGTACTGTTTGTGGGAGACAAGGGAGGGTTGGGGGATGTTGACCTGGTGCTCAATGGGGTACAATTGCCCCTGAAAGACCAGGTCCACAGCCTGGGGGTCATTCTTGACTCCCAGCTATCCATGGAGGCTCAGGTCATTCTTGACTCCCAGCTATCCATGGAGCCGGGCAGCACTGTATCAACTCCATCTGATACGAAGGCTGCACCCCTACCTTCCCAACGATCTTCTTCCATCTGTGGTACATGCCCTGGTCTCCTCTTGCCTAGACTACTGTAATGTGCTCTATGTGGGGTTACCCTTAAAAACAGTCCAGAAGCTGCAACTTGTACAGAATGCGGCAGCTCGCCTGATTGAAGGCAGCCGCCGGCAAGATCACATCACTCCAGTGCTGAAGGAGTTGCACTGGTTACCGGTTGTTTTCTGGGCCCAATTCAAGGTGTTGGTTCTACCTTTAAAACCCTATACGGTTTCGGCCCAGTCTATCTGATGCCTCCAACATCATCAGGGATGCCGCTCAACAAGATCAGCGTCAAAAGGCTTTCTCTCTATCCCA